>NC_133285.1:6808064-7122869 GCF_005239225.2 Populus alba | reverse complement strand
CCCCCAATCCCCTTCTCCTCTCCCCATAGACAGAGAAAACTAAAAAAGGAAACCAAGAAAGTTGATACGGGCATTTCCAACTAGACTGACCCTATTGCTCATCATTCTGACTCTCATCTTTGACAAGCTTGATCATGTCATCAATTCGAAGGATAGTTATGGCTGCTTCAGTGGCAAACTAGTATACAAAAGAAATTCATTTGAATTAGAGGCTGCTTAGTGGAGAACTTAACTATCAATTTATGACTGCATTTGCATATTCCACAGCTGTTACCTGAATTATCTTCACTTTGCTCATGGCTGGCTCGATGACTCCAGCTTCTAAGTTGTTGCGTACAGTCCCCTTTGAAAGATCTAGTCCCATACTGCAACAATACCATAAATATTCACCAAGAAAACACAGTAAAACTGGTTATTATTAAATTAAAAAAAGGGAAATAAAGGGGGAAAAACAACATTGGCTGCTTATCTATGTTTCTTTTCTCCATTAATGGAAGAGGACATCATACATGCAATTACTTATGCATGCGAATGGAAACCACAGCCCATGATATAGAAAGAATAATGGGAGTAGTGTGATTGGAGATCTTTATTGAAACCCACTACCCACCCCGCCCCATCTTTGTATATCAAGAGGAAGAAAGAAGCAGACCATGGATGATAGGAACAAATATGCCTAGTCAATCCACGAATGGTGCTCTCAACATTCTCACACTGGAACTTTGCCAGACTTTAGAAGATAGCAAACATCGGGTAGAATGTACTAAGGAAACAAATATACCTTGAAAACTGCTTCTTATTGGCCTTTGTCTGTGCCGTGTGGTGGTAAGCCCGTAGTTTTGCAACTAACTCAGTGGCGTCCTTGGCAGCATTGACAGCAAGCACCTGTACTACTACAAGTCAGCAATTACACATAAGAAGTTCCACACTGGAGGCATCAGAAAATTAATTTCACATAGTCAATAATCAATAACACACCTTTGGTATAATTAGTAAAGATTCAGCAAACTCTGCAATTGCCAACTGTTCCCGTGATCCCAGAGTTGTAGCAAGGCACTCCAAATACACAGATAGTGCAGACTCGACTGCCCCTCCTCCTGCTACTACCTGCAATGGCAATGTCAGGACATGGCTATCAATTTTCAAGTGCATACTGGGTTTTCGGACTCTAAGCACAATTCAAAGACGTAACTAGAAAGCATCCAAATTTACCATATTAGATTCAAGGGTCCTCTTAACAATAGATAAGGCATCATGCAACGCCCTCTCCATCTCATCAAGCATATAATCATTTGCACCCCGGAGAATCAAGGAGACCTAAGCAAACACAACAAACAAATTAATCAGCAGCTGTCAAGGAGAAAAATGTTTACCATTTGCAGCGCACAACCATTCTATGTTAATAGGAGCTCTAAGGATTTAGCACAGGCCAAGAAAAATTAACTGCTGAAGTTCAGGAGACCTAAATAAGTGGAATCACATACCGCGCTTGTAGTTTTTGTACCCTTAATCATAATTACATCATCATCAGCAATTCGCTCCTCTGCAACTTCATCAGCATACCCCAGAAGCGATGACTCAAATGTTTCCTCCCCTTCCATATCAGCAAATGTTGAAACCTATGAACCAACCAGTACGAGAACGGGGTCAAAAAGATATCATAGGTGCTAAAAACAAAAGGGAAGCACTGGACAACTACATAGAATGCATGGCAAAAATAAGAGGACACATTTGAATTGAAACACAAGGCAGAAATCAGAAATAAAAGATTCCCCTATGCCCTTTCAGGAAAAAATGGAAATACTAAATAAAGAACACTTGCAGAAAAGTTAAATGAACTGATAATATGCATCGTCTTTGTTTAGAAATTTCAGACTCAATTCTAAGTTGATCAATTGATGGGGAAAATGCACATTCTTATTGCTTGGATGGAATGCAATTACAGAAGATTCTCACGTCCAACTTTGTTTGACAACCCCAGAACTTAACAGGTGGCTGAGTGAACTTTCTTTGAACCAGGAACAGCAAAAATGATATATGTAAGGTATTGACAACTAGAATGATTGCTTAAAGGATAGGACATACCAAGGTTGCACCAGTCGCCTTGGCAACATGACGCATATCCTCCTTCCGAACACGTCTCACAGCAATAGCCCCAGCCTCGACAAAGTACTGAAACAAATAGTAGTGCAAATTACATTAACCAACAAAAAGGTTAAGGAGTTAAACAAATCACTATCTTATCAGATGGCCATAAAATATGACTACATATTAACACAGATTCACATGCACAAAAATCTTAGTCGTGAATGTTTGAGCCACTTATGGACAAATTAATTTATCAGACAACATGTAGCTACCAAAAACTTGTCAATACCAGGATAAAGTAATGCACAACACAGTGATTGGATAACAACTCCAGCAATGCTATCAGAATCTAGAAGCACAAGTCACAAACACTTACCTTAAGAGCCATGTCATCAATTCCTTTTGTTGTTAAAACAACATTGGCTCCAGCTTTCAAGAGTTTCCCAATGCGCTCCTTTGTCATATCAGCTTCTCTGTGATGGCACAAGGGCAACATCATGGCCATGTTAATAAGAAAATAAACAAATAAATACATCAGAAGATCATTATCATTTTGATTGCCATCAGCACATGGCTGGGTTGAAATAAAAATCAGTTACACAACTCCAAAGACCAATTACCAAAGCAAAATGGTTATTGCAGTACATTCTTGAACAACGCAGCCAAAGTATAATCTAATCACCTTTGACGAACTTTCTCAAGCTCCCTGGGATCAGTGACTAAGACTTGTACACCCAACTGCATCTTTGTCTTCTGAAGATTGAAGTCAAGGCATGCAATCCTTGCAGCTGCAACTTTCATAGGCATTCCTTGAGCAGCACGGCCAGTATTTAGTGCATAGCCATTCAAAAGGTAGCTATCTTTTGCGCTCTTTCCATGAGCTTTCAAAATATTGATCACCTGAAACTCAGACAAAGCAACAGGACATTACAACCATCACTGAGCAATGCAGATTGGCCTGTATCAAGAATACTTTATGAAGCAAGTTATTGCACAATAAGAACAACTGACCTTGATGGGGTATCTGACTTCCCCTCTTACATTGGTCATCTTCACTGCTTGTACAGCGTCGACAACCTAAAACAAAGTTGAATACAAATATATTAATGTAGAGAAATTAAAGTGCCAGGCCTTTCATCTTGTCTGAGCCAGCATAACATTGAAAACAAAAAGGTTCTCTCAGTTATTGTTTCCAGAAAGTACTGTACAAAGCAAAGCCAAAATTAAGACATCTATGAGCAGGCCTCTCAAAATCAATCGTGCACAGCTAGACAGACCAAGTTGCAAAGAAATTTAACATAATAACAACTTGGAGTCGTTTTCACATGCTTCATCCAAAAACAAGAGAAAAGGAAGAAAAAAATTGCTAAAGTAAGAACGAACCAGCAAACTGAAAAGACACTAGCTGCTGTAAAATCAACGTCTAATGGATCTATAAAATTCTGGAAGCTAGAGAAGCGTGTCTAACAAAGGGAATCAAAGTACTAAGGCCAAATTAGGTGTCAGCAAAAACACATTAGCTGAAAAAGAAGTTTCCTATTTAACTTTTAACCCAGAGGAATAATCCATGCTAGGGCTCAAATGATTTGCGACATACCAAAACCCAACGCATCCAACTGATTTTGGACAGATGAAAATATACAACTCTATAAAATAGAGCATAAACTCATTTAAATGTTTCATTTTTTACCAACATAATACACTCGAAAAAATAAGCATACCATATTTGCAAAAAAGTCACTGTCACTTCCTATCAACTTTGAAGACATACTTGTCTTGGCACAGTTTACTAGAGAGACTTTTCCGAGCTTTTCAACCTGATAAAATCACAAAAACACTGTAATTAAGAACATTACATAGTGGACAGAGTGCCCAGTGCATGCTGTACCAGTTGGATTAATTCTATCTAATTCTTGCATGTTAAGACTGAATAGTTTCCCATCCATCCCATACCGTGTGTAATTATTGATGCCTTTTCAAGAAAATAATAATGTTAAATGGAGAGGCTATTACCTTCACAGCCAATTTTTCTTCAACATATTTGCATGCTTCCCTCATAGCAAGCTGTTCAGGTAAGTACAAAATATGGGTGAATGTCAGTAATGGAAACATTCAGAGATATGATATCCAAGGTCTTGGTGTTGCACACAAATAAATCCAAATAAAGGGGGGTGCTATAAGCATGCTGGAAAACAAATTCTCACTCTATATCCACTGATTATTGAAGTTGGGTGAATCCCATTCCTCACTAGATCATTTGCTCTCTGCAAAACAATATCGTCCAGTTATATACTTCCACAGCATAATCTTTTAATATTATAACATTGAAAAATAACTTGATTGGGAAAGGGAAAAACAGAGTCCGCTAGCTGCAATTACCTTTAGCAACTCTGAAGCTACAATAACAACCGAAGTTGTCCCGTCTCCAACTTCTCGGTCTTGCAGCTCAGCCAACTCCACTAGAACCTGTAGACCTCAAAATAGAAAATATGAAACAAACGTAAGAAGAGTCGTTACACAGAGCAGCAACTTGAATAATTAATAAAAAAGGAGCAGAATGTGGACTGTATCCATCCACCTTAGCAGCAGGGTGCTCAACTTCTAACATCTTAAGAATAGTAGCACCATCATTAGTGATTGTTACGTCTCCGATATCATCTACAAGCATCTACAATAACCAAAAAAAAAAAAAAAATCTCGAATAAGCACCTCCTCTCCTAAAACTGTAAAAACAAAATCAACACATTTCACATATCGCTACCGAATTCAATTTCAATTAACAATACGAATCAAAGCCATAAGAGTTTCTTACAGAAATAGCAGTAGCAGCGACGACAATGCAAAATGAAAAGCGAGAAGAGAGAGTGGTAGAACTCTATTACTATACCTTGTCGAGACCAACAGGACCGAGTGAGGATTTAACGATATTGGCGACTGCTTGACAGGCCACCACTGTAAAGCACCAAAAATATCAAACATGATCATCATCATCATCATCATCATCATTAGTGAAGTTTCTAAACGCAATATGATCAGAGAGAAAGAGAGGTTACCATTTTGAGTGCGAACGTCCTGGCCGGACTGTCTGTCGCCGAGAATATCAGGTGTCTGTGCGGCGATTGCCATTTTTAGTGGAAGAAATGAAACCCTAGATCGGATCTGTTAGTGACTTGAGGGAAAAGGAGAGAGAGAGTGACGAGTGACTTCTAGCAAGTGAAGAACCACGAAGTTCTCCGTTCTGCCATTCTTCTATAAAACGGAAAGGCAAGGAAAGGAAATAAGGGCCCTCGAAGGATCTCTCGTTCATTCGAAGAAGGGGTGATGTTGTTTTTAGTTAAGAGTCTGCACGCTGTCGTTTTACGATGAGGTGTGGAGTTGTGTTCCCAGTTCCTTGTATCTTTTTTCGAAATTCATGGCCTCCCTCCAGGGCCCAAGCCCAATATAGTTGGGTTAATATATCCTCCTTAGTTCGTATATGGAGGTCAACATTCAATAAAATTATTGCATCAAGTCGGTGTGAAAAATGTGTTATTAACTAAAAATATTCATTGATGAGACTTGGGATCCATTTAATTTGTCCTTGATATATTTATAAATTAAGTAGTTTTTATCTTATTTTTGGATCTTATTTGTTTTTACGTTTTAAAAATATTTTTGAAAAAATTTGAAATTTTTTTATTTTTTTTTATTAAATTAATATTGTTTTGGTATTTTTAAATGATTTTGATATGTTGATGTCAAAAATAATTTTTAAAAAATATAAAATATATATTATTTTAATATATTTCAAAGTAAAAAATATTTTAAAAAACAACCATAACTATACTCGCAAACACACTATTAAATGAGTGATTTGCTCAAAAAAAATTAAAAAACAAGTCAAACCTGATTATGAGATAACCATGTCTTTCCTGATTTCTCCTGTAATTAATTAAGATGGTTGTGTATGGACAACATAATCAAATAGTTATCAGTATAGTATATATTGATATGCAAATAGGTTTGAAAATAAAAACCATCAAGAAAAATCGTTTAGACTTTCACTATTTTTTTCTAAATTTAATTCTTGAATTAATATCCTCTCTCTTATATTTTTTAGATTGTTTAGTATATTTTTAAATAGTAATTCATCTTTTAGATTATGTCTATAATTTCATAATACTTTGCAAAGATTATGTAATCTTTATTTTATTTTTATTAATTTTTAGATAAATAAATCTTACTCAAATCAACATATAAAATTAGAAGGACAAACATAATAAAATATTTGTATACATATCTAGTTTTTTTATATATAATGAATATCAACTTTCCATTTTAGTTTTTAATTAACATTAATAATTATTATTATGATTTATTCGTATATATTTTTTTAATTTATTCTTAATGTTCAGATATAATTCTTATATTTTTTAATTAAAAAATATCGAAAAACATATAGATGTATTTTCTTTTACATTAAAAATTAATTTAGAATACTAACAATTTAGCGTAAAAGCTATAAATATTTATATTACGATTAGGATATTTACGAGACTCTTATTTCACGAGATCTAAGCCTGATTATACTTTCTTGAATACGGAACTAATTTTCTAAGATTAGATCCACCCTACTGCATCCTGCGCGGCGAATCTGGACAGGACCCGCGCTCCCGCTTGCCCAAATCCAGCGAGTCCCACCGCCGATGTATGATTCTCACGGTGGCGGGCCCGGATTGCATGAAACACTGTCTAATTTCATTGGTCCCACAATGATGGTGCAGGGTATACTCAGGGGGGTGTTGGAGTACGGAATAAATCCCAGAAATGCATAAAACAAAAGCGTCTGGCTGTTGGGCTTGTGGGCACATCATGGTAAGTAGTGGCGAAGGAAAGAAAAGTTGTGAAAAGAATTTTTGGAGGGATGAGGCTAGCAGGGTGGTGGGTGGATGTGGACCTCAGAAAATGTGTGTTTTAGACTTCAGGGGATTTTGTCTGGGGCTGACTTGTCTCAATTCATTGGGCCCAAAAGACTTAATTGATGGTGGCATGTTGTGTTTTTTTGACAGTGATGTACATCTTCCTATAATAATTTAGTTTTTCCTGTGAAGCTACGTAGTGTCGCGAGGCTGGGATACACACAGGTTTTAAATTCAACAATTATGTATCCCTTAGCTTGTTATAGTTCAATAAGATTCAAAAGAATCTTGAAATAATGTTCAATATCAACTCATATTTTTCACGGGCATTTACATACATATCTTGAAATAATATTTAATTTTAATTTATATATTCCACACGCGTACGCATATACACACGTATTCAGATGTTATGGTCATACTTGAGGTTGAATAAAGATTGCTAAAAACCAATTATATCCCTCTTAATTTCCTGAAATAACAAACCATATATAAAGATGTCTTTCAAATAATTGATGCAAGACCACTGTATTCTCTTGAATGTTTTGATCTTCAAGAATTGTTGCTATCAAGCTATCGTCATGCAGCTGTAAAATCGCATTTTGGAATTCGGAACTTCCATTGATCTGTCCTTTTCGATGCGAACTTAAGGGATCTTCATGGAAGTCAATTGAGTCATGTCCGATCATGACAATTGTCTGGCCCATAAGTGTGATAACTTTCAATGAATAATTGAGATAATTTCCTTCCTTTCATTATCAATTTCAAAGACCACGATGGTCTTTTTAAAAGAATAAAAAAGAAAAATACTCTGCGATTTTTTTCTTCAAAAACTGGGATATGTGCACGACGGTACCGCAATGATCAAACTTTTATGTACAGATCAGAATCTGTGAAACCATGGTTCAATTTTTTTCAATATATTTAAGAATCAATCCTCTTCTTTTATCCTCATGTACTGTCGCCAATTGTATCTACAGATTTCACTTCAACTGATAATTTAACTGAGTTGGCTAAGTTTTGTCTGTTGGTTTAAGCTTATTTAATGTACTCTCAAAGGTTGCTCGTTAAACACTTTCGCCTACGTTCTTTTAAGCAAACCATCAGTGAGCTTTCCTTTTACACCTTCTGCCACGTTCTAAATGTTGGGTGCAGCAGGAATCACCACGTGAACGGTAGAGGTCTCTCTTATGATTCAGGTGTGATAAATATACGTAATCGGAGATAGGACAGCAGAGAGACCCCATTTATGGATTTCTGGCGCAGATCTTCGGTGGTCCCGGTGATCCATGGTTGTAGGGAGTGAGAGAGGAGAGAATTAAAGGAGCGGTGGGGTTTATGTTTTCCTTTACGGACACACTTGCGTGTGTTGACGTGCACAAAATTAAGACGCCCTGTCCTCTTGTTTAGTACGCATGGTGTCCTTCTTCCGACTGACTCATGATGCGCTTCCCTTCATGTTAATTGCCAGCAGTGCTTGTTTTGAAGAAGACATCTTGAATTGCATCTTTGCATAGAGACGCTACATACTATCCCATCGACAAGTGTAGTGGTGAGTTGGCTAGATGTTTCTGTCTTTACTTGTGAAACAAGAGAGCGAGCTTCTATTATCGTTCAATGAAAATATTTTTATTGAATTGTGTGCGTATTTTATAAAGATTATAGGATCGTGTGTAAAAACAATTGAGGAGAGGAAAAAAATCTCGGCTAGACTAAGCTTGGTTGACAGAGAGCCTGCTCGGTCTTGGCTGTGAAGCAGCACAAACCGATTTCTTTTTATGGACTTATGCACGATAAACTATAATTTAATTGGTTCAAATTTTAAATTTTTTTTTTAAAAAATTATTAATTCAAGTATTATAAATTTTAAAATTATTAAAAATTATATAGTTATTAACTTCAAGATATCAAAAGATTATTCAAATTATACGTGAGCTAGCCGAACACCTATAAGTTAAAGGTGCTAAGGTCTTGGCAATAAGGTTTAACAATGCGTCGTGCTCTGCCATTCATGTATATATTGTCCAACCATCTCGTGCAGCTGGTCAGACAAACAACAATGATTCAAATCTTTAATCCATATAATTTTTTACTTCTAATTCATCACTGTTTTTGTTTTGTTAACTCTATATATACCTTACTTTATTTATTTTATTGTTATTATTAATGTAAATATTTGAATTAGCTTTCCCATGCCTTAATTAATTTTACTTCTCTTATCATTTTTTCTTGCTTCATGTTTTAGTAGATGCTTTATCATAATTTTAATAGTTTTAACTAAGAAATTCGTTGTAAGAATATAGACTCGGTGAAATAGTTCCTTTACGTGTATCAAAACATAGGGACAAAATGTTAGTGACTCGGATCCTGCCTATTTATGATTTTTCATGGCGATTAGCACGCTGCTCTTTCTAGCCAATCGTTGTACAACCTTGATCTTCTGCTGTTTCAGGGCACACATTTTCTTGTCACATGTTGTTCCTTTTAAAAAAAAAAAAAAAAAATAAACACCAATTAATGCATATGACATTCTAAGTTCTTTTGCTAACGCGAGTCTTGTTTCATCAGCTTTTTGTTTGGACGACTCAGCTATGCAGAGACCATTATGGTCAAGGATATTAAATTTTGGCCTAGTTTTTTTTTTTTTTTCATTGAAAGGCGAAGAAAAAACCTTAGGTTATACAACGAGTATAATTCTTCCTTGTTGAATTATTATGATTGAGGACACTCCACTCGTTTAGATTTTAATTTTTTTTTTTTTAAAAAAAAAAAGGGGAAACACATGACCATTACATAGATGATTTGTTATTAATAACACGGTATTAAACATCATATTAAAAGATATGTGGTCGTGTCAAGGCGTATAATTTATTTGACCATTAAATTATACAGGATAATAATCTTTAAAGCATGAAAAATAGGGTAAAACAAGAAGCAAGCAGTTATATTTATGGGAGCTCATATATATATATATATATATATATATATATATATGCGCGTAATGCTTATGTCAAATTCATTTTATAATTAATCACGCCTGTGCAGTGGAATTTGATAATGTCTACTATGGAGCCCCATGCATGATGACGTCCTCATTATGTAGCATTGAAGGAACTAGGAAGTTGTAGGCTGTGCCCGGTTTCTCTTTCATAATTTCAACGACTGAAATGATCTCCATAACTCCATCATATCTCTTGAGATTACTATAATTACAAAAACTCATTTTGGCTAATAATCATTTTTCTCAAATTTCAGAATGCTCTTGGTAATCAAGTGTTGCACCTTGCAACAGCAAGGAATACGTATAGATTGGACCGTACTTCCATCTTTTTTACCCTCCAAAATGGACAATTTATTCTCCAGCTACTTGTTTAATTAATTTATATAGCAGAATATATATATATATATATATATATATATATATTCTGTGTTTTTTTTTAAATGGTTTAATTTGTAATATTGTAAACAAGAAAGTAGAGATCATGTAATACAATTTTATAATATTTCTTTGAAAAACAACCTTGTGTTTGCAAGAACTCCGAATTCAGTGAAGATAAAGTTTAATTGAGTGATTAACAGTAGATGAGTGTCTTATTAAATATTCTAAGAAAAAAACTATGATGGACCATCCAACCAATGGGAAGGCCTCCCGCTAGCTATGCATCGATAAATGTGATTGCCTAAATGATGGCAAAGTTACAAAATGTGAGGAAGGTCTTGTGGGGATGGAAATAATTATTGTTGTGTTAGTCAACATTGATAAACTTGTTAGCCTGGACTATAAATTAATATTAGCAATAATTTAAATTTTAGTCATCGATCAACAATACCCCGCCTAACCCCTCCAAAAAAGAAGATAGCCTCGCCAGATCCACATAGCGAGGCCTTTTTCTGCCTCCATCAATCGCCACCATCAACGTCGACTAGCCCCCCCTCGCATCCATCCATTTTCATGGACGTCGTCCTCACACCTACAGAGCTTGATGCGATGCCTTTCCTAGTCAACAAATAATCAAATGACAAATGTGATCCAAGTCGATTTGTCACTCTGATTTATTTATTTTCAACATCTTGGTAGATGTGTGATCTTATTTCTCCAGAGTCCAAGTTTCATGCACATGATTTTCTGACTGGTGGCTCAAAAGTATTTTATATATTACTTTGTATTTTTATAATTATTTTCATCTTTATTGAGTTTGGACCTCTTAAATAATGCTTGAATATCATGCATATTGAGTTTCATACAAAAAATCTGAATCTTATGATGGATTGAGGACTTCATACTCTAATAGTAATTAACTCGCAATGAAATGTTCAAATTAAGTGCTTGGGGAAGTTTTTCTTTCACATCCCTGGCCAATATTGCAGGTTTTTTTAAATTTCTGAGGCTTTTCTTTTCATTTTTCCTAGAAGAAAGATCATTGTGGGTTACCAAAGTAAAAATATAATTTTAAGACCCAAGACTAACTAAGCAGCGGCCTCGCCAGTATATTTTTTTTTCAACACGATCAATATAGGACCCCTTCCTTACAAAATAATTAATTAACCTAAAAAGTTTATTTAACCAATTCACAGTAATAACTTAATATGTATGTGTATAAAAAATCAATCTCATATAATTAGCACAAACATAATATAAAAAAAATAAAAAAAATTAAAGTTAAATTAATATATTGACTATCTAGAAATAGTAACACCAATAGATAACCCCTTACAATCAACTTTAATGTTGATGAACCGAATAATGACTCTTAAATAACTTTTTTGCATAGTTAGGATGAATGGAATGATAATTTTAGATTTTCAATGTTAAGATTTTAAATAATCTTGTGCTCATGGATATTTGGTCTCGTACCTTGTTAGATCCATAAATATTAGGTATGGACTCGTAACTAGACCCAAAAAAATTAAGTTTGATATTTTTTTAAACTCGTAAATGCTTTGGGTTTGTGGTGTGGCTGGGCTTTAAAGAGTTTGGTATGATATCTTGCTGAATTCAAATGTATTTTAAACTTGACATGTGGTTAGATCCAAAAAAATTAAATTTGATATCTTATAAGACTCATATATATCTGAATCTATTGCGTGTGAAGCCCAAAAAAATTAAGCCTCAATATTGCTAAACTTTTTTTCTATAGGTTTGGCTTTTGTTAAGCTCTTACGTTAGATTTTTTTTTCTCTCGGCCCTTATAGCCATAGACCTTAAGAAGAAAAGAATTATTTATATGAAATACACTACTCCATCAATTAGCAAAAGCATTTGATCAACGAGAACAGTCACTGATAAAGAGGAGCAAGCCGTTTCGATGAAGAAGACTGAAAAGCTACAATATTTGACGATTTCCTTGACAAGGACTGGCCCTAAAGAGAAATCAAGACAAACTATAATTTTTCAATAAAAGAGAGCAAGCACAGCTACAAAACAATCAAGCCTTCAAAAAAAAGCTTGCCTTGCCCATGAAGTTGGATATCTTTCAACTTCATCCTTCGTCAGCCGGTGGCCATATATAGTTTACTCCACAAGTTCACTTTCACAAAATAAAAAATCCAGATAAGGCGGCATATGCTGCATGTTTTTAAGTGGTGTCAAAAAGGAGGAAAAGGTGGTGTGGCATATGCTATAAGCTTTGGATCCCCCCCAAAAAAAAGAAAAAAAAAAAGCGTAACACAAGCACGTTAAACTAAAAAAAACTAAAATAATGTGATCATACAGCTACAATTTAATGAGAGTATTTTTGTCATTTAAGGTTCAATATGAGTATGTTTATTTTATATAGATAACAGTCTTCTTGAAAAATCCCATGCATGAACTAGAGGATCTTCTTGATATAATTTAAAAATTGTTCAAATTTTCTAGAAAGGAAACTCTATAAATAAATACATAAAGATACAATTAACTAACGTATAGAGTTGACTGCGTATCGTCTTTTCTCTAATTATCTACTAATTAAATCTCCCCACTTTGTACTAATTGAGCACAAACAATATAAATATGGACACAAAATCTTTTAATTCACGGCTACCACTAATGCTATAATTTATGATGGATTGATGGTGATTTTGAAATAGAAAACTCTAGAATTCAAGTCATGCCCACGATTCTTTATGAGACAGGAAATGACCAAACACCCTTAAACTTTTGATAAAATTTAACTTTTGATAAAATCAATTTTTTATTTGCTATTGAGTTACGGTTGTACACTGATATCCATGTATTTCGGCAAAAAGTTTCTTACCACTAATTTCTCAGCACAGTGGTTATGAAATCCAATTAATTAAGTTATAGTAACTTGAGAGTAACTGATTGTCTCTCTCTTTTGTGAATTTAAACGAAAAGCAGTTGGTAAGAGCCGTGGCCCCACGTACCTGATGCTTATCTCCTTTCGCTAACTACTGTGTACTCCATCATACGATAGTCATGTGTCCTAATTAATCCTGACCATATAATAAGTAGAACTCTCGTTGAGAGTTCGGAACCTTTTCTTGACTTCTATAGCGGTTGAGATCTCTCATCTCTAGCTTACATTTTTCACTTCATACTCGAGGAGATACTCTCTCCGCGATTCTCAACGTTCCAACTTCAGAACGAGTTTTGAAAACTAAAATCTTTTGCTTTTTTTTTTAATTAACTTGAATTCAATAAGATACGTTTCTTTCTTTGATTCATTGTTTTAAATTAAAATACATTTCATTATGAATTGCAATAATTAACCATAAATTTCTTCCTTTTTTTTTTGTCATTTGAATTTTTTATTCTCAATTGTCCTTTCATAGTAAGAATTTATTTTTTATTGGCTCCATTGCAAGGCTATCACAATATTAAAAATAAAATTTGTCATTAAATTAATATTTAATTTAACAAAATAAAATTTAATTCTATTGACTCAAATCAATTAAAGAACCAATTTCAATTTCAAAAAAAAAAATATTGAGCTTTTTTTTCTAAAAAAATAACATCTTTATTTTATCTTATTGTATATCAACAAGTTTATTATTATTTATTAATACATATAATTTTTAATTTATTTTATTAATGGCATCATATAAACTTAGAGCTCGAACCTGATTCACAGAAAAACCTCTTTGGTCAAAGCTCTTTGATGATGGTTAAAAAAAAAAACAATGCCTTATTTCTTTTTGCATTGGAAAAAAAAAAACCTTTATCCGGCAGCTTAGCATGGGAAATAAATCAGTTTGTATAAATAAAGTTTTAATCCCAACAAGGAAAAAGGGAAATTAAGACAAGATGCTGCCTCAGCATGAAAGAAGTTAAACAAATTTCAGCGTACACAATATAGTGCGAAGCATGGTAACAAACGTACTTGAGGCTGCTTTTTTATTATTATTTTTCCTATTATTTTACGATATAAGGTGTTACAGACATCTCATTTTAAGGGTATAATGACACCTTTATCCTATGCTCTGTTACAGGCAAGACCAGGAACGAAGTTGACCAATTACCTTTTTTATTTTTCAAAAAAAAAAAACTGTTCTTTCAGTTCCATTTTTCACCACGTACTGATTCCCGAGAAAAACAAATCCACTCTCCCAAAATGCACGTGTAATCACCCTTTCTTCTTTCTCATTACCCTCCTTCCCCCTCCCTTTCAACCTTGGTGTCATTATATTATTATTATTATTATTATTTTATTATTATAAAATAGCACTCCTACTCTCTCCCAATAAAGGTAACCAGCACAGATTTTCTTAAAATAAAAATAATAAATTAAATTATTTATACAAGTATCTAATCAGCATTAAAAATTACTAAAAAAATGGAAAAATTAAGTGATGGAGGTAAACATTTACTAGTTTATCTATACTAAATTTATTTATTAAAATCAATAAAAAATAATAAAAATAAAAACATATATGAAACTAATTGAATAAAATAAAAGGAAAAAAACAACATTATAAAATGATGAACATAATAAAAATATTATTTTAAAATAAATATTATTTATCAAATAAAGCTCATCTATATAAAATAAAAACATTCTTCAAAAATTATATAAAAACTAAACAATTGTTTTTTAAAAAATCTTTATTCAAAAGTGGCTTGCAAAATATGTGGCCTAAATCATGATACCTGAGATCAAATGATAGAAAAGAAATTGAAAATAATTATAAAACCAATCTTTTAAAAAAATAATAATATAGAATGATAAAATTATATATAAAAAATTAGACAAAAGGATGTTGAAGGGCATTAACTTTCCAAACTGGTTATTCATGTAATTAGATTGGAAGCACCATAAAAATTACGAAGCCCACTCTCCAACACATCAAACATCGAATGATGAAATCAGAAACAAAATCAAACAAAAAAAAAATTATAATTAAAAGAATGAGAGTGAAAATTGAAATAAAAAATAAATTAGAGGGCATCAAAAAATAATTGGGGAGATAAATTGAAAAGAACAAAACTTTAACAAAAGGAAAAATAAATAAAAAGAATGATGGTTAAATTATAAAAAAAAACAACTAAACTTTAATTTAATGATGAAATTGAAAACCAATAAAACTGTAACAAAAGAGCAAAATAAAAAAATTAGAAAAAAATGACCGGAAAATATATAAATATATATATATATATATATATATGACAAAATATAATTTAAAGACTAAATTGAAAACATAATAAACTTTTATAAAATGATCAATGATGAAATTAAGCAATAAAAAACATAAGGACTGAAATTAAAAAGTCAAAAGAAAAAGGACATGTACAGACTTTCTCTGGAAGAGAGAAAAAAACAAGGGAAAAAAAAAACCATCAATAACAAACCACTCATCATTTGCCACCACATGCCACATTATTAGAAAGAGGACATTCTGGTGCTTTTAAGAACATGGTGGAAGATCAGGTCTGGTCATTAGGTGGCGTTGCACGCACTGTCTAAATGAAATCGACGTCATCCATGCATTGACATATAATAAAAACGAACTAGTAGCTTTTTCAAATAAAAGTTATTTTATAAACTAAAAAACACCAAAATGCCCTCCATAGGTCCAAGAATTACAAATAATATATATATATATATATATATATATATATATATATATATATATATATATATATATATATATATATATATATATATATATATAACTAGCATGAAAGGAATGTCCCTCTATGCATGCCTTTTTTTTTTTTTTTTGTATTTTCTAAGGATAACAAAGTATTTTTACTACATTCTAAGAAGTGAAAAGGCAAAAAAAACCCTTTGGTCAAAAACTCTACTTTTTTTTTACCTTAGAGGTAACTAATTATTTATATTGCTTTAAAGTTTTTGAAAAGACCTAATAACTCTTGGTCAATGGTTTTAGATTTTATTGACTTTAGGGTAAATACTTTATTTCAACATGCAAAAGATTTGAAAAGGACTAACATGCATTGAAATAACCTTTAAATAATTAATGAACTTTTAAAAATATCAAACTACCCCTATCATTAAGGCTTTTATTTTTTTCCACGTAAAAACAAAATGGCAATTTCACTGTAGTAATCACTGATAAATTATGTATGATGCTACAGTAAAAAACTCACACACTATATATTTCATTAATAAGTTGTCTGGATCATTTTTTTTTACTTAGAGATTTAGTTAATAAACATTATTTCTAATAAACAAGCGCAAAACTTGAACTCAAGCTTTGCTATGCTAATATGAATCTTCTTTTGCTTTGTAGCTAGCATGAGTCTTCTTTAACATCCCAAAAGAAAGGGCAGCGACTAAAATAAAAATAAAAAGATAATTAATGCATATAGAGGCAATGGATGCTAACAAAAAAGTTTGTAGACCGCGATAAAAACCATGATGTGTATAGCCAAAAAACAAAGCAATAGGTGGCCTTCTAGAAGTGAGGGTGAATCCATTATAAGCTAGCTAGTTGCTCTATTTCATTTAATTTGTAATGAATCTCTATAATTTTAGTTTTTTTATTTGAGTTTATGTATTTTATTTATTTATATATATTTTTAATTTTAAAAACTATCATTTGAGTGTTTTTAACTTTAAAAGCTAATAAATATTTATTTCACATTCTTATGTAGGTCATATTTGACCAAGTTAAGTAAAATAAAAATTAAAAAACAAAATGGTTTTATCATTTATTCAATTTAAAAGAATATAATAATAAGAGGTGTCATAGAAATAAATTTATGTAGAACATAACTAACTATGAAAGAAATTAAAAAAAAAAAAAAAAAAATTAGGATTTAATGAAGCTTGGTATTGGTATGTATTTTGACAAAGATTTTAAAATTATTAATTTTTGTGCACATAAGAGATCATATATTTTATTAAAAAAAAATCAGAACATAAATTATACAAACAATTCAGCTTTATTGTATAATGAATTTGTATATAAAATTATTAATTTTTGTGAATATAAATATTTTTTATGTTTTAAAATTATATATGGAAATTTGTTTGGTTTGTGTAAAAATGGAGGAAATTATGACAATTAATTTAGACCAGTTGTCTTTATTCTTATAGGTTTTCTAAATAGAAAATTTTTGTCTCAAGGTGCTAACTAAACGGGAAATGTGACAATAGTGAGAAGTTAAAAAAAAGTTTTTTGGTTTTTTTTTTAAAAAAAAATTGAATGAAAATTTTGTATAATATGTTTTGGTAATTATTTTTATTTTGATAACATATCATATTACAAGCTTTCATTTAAGATATATATTGCATAATTTTTTAATGAACATAAAATAAATAAAAAAGTCTTTGATATCAGATAAATCTGTTTCAAAGTCCTATGAGTTGTTTAAAAGTTAATTTAATAGAGAGGTTATATTATATTTCACTTGCACTCTTAGTTTTTATCATTTGAGTTTTTCTTTTTTAAAAAATAAAAAGTCAAATTATTTAATAAATTTGTAACATTTTTTTAAAGTCAATTTATAAGTATATATATAGAGAGGTTATATTATATTTCACTTGCACTCTTAGTTTTTATCATTTGAGTTTTTCTTTTTTAAAAAATAAAAAGTCAAATTATTTAATAAATTTGTAACATTTTTTTAAAGTCAATTACCATTAAGAATTTCAAATACATACACTCCGTATATATATATATATATATATATATTATTTTAAGATGATTTTTTTTTATCATTTAAATTGAGTAGAAAAAAATGCAAATAGAATGGGTGTTTATTAGCTAAAACTAGGACAAGAAAAGATTCTACACTAGTTTGTTGGTTAATGGAACACCACGCGAGAAAGCGCGTGGTAGAAATTATAACCGGCAATTATCAAAAGGTGAAGCATAAACAGAAGAAGACAAAAGAAAGGGAAAGAAAAAAAGAATGGGTGAAATTAAAAGCTGGCAAACTCAGAGCGGGACACAATTGTCATTTTCTCATCTTAAATTTTAAGGTTCACTACTCTCTCTCTCTCTCTCCCCTCTCTCCCTCTCACTCCTAACTGAAAACGACTGCAAGCAACCTGTGGTCTACCTGTATAGATATTTCTTTTCTCGCCCTCTTCTTCTGTAATTTATCATTTGGTTTCTTTCTGTGGGATTCACACACCGACTCAAAAACTACAGCTCTCGCCTCTCTTTGTGTTTATTGTAGTTGTCTCTCTCTTTGTTTTCCTTTCTTGGGTTCTCTTTTCCAGTCATATCGAAGCTTGATCAATGGTGGATCTTCAAACTGTATGTTGCATGTGCGGCGATGTTGGTTTTCCTGACAAACTCTTCCGCTGCAACAAATGCCGCAACCGCTTTCAACACTCGTAATGCTTTCTTTCTTTTCTTGCCTTTTTAAGCTACGCCTCCTAATTCATCACCATCATGGCATCACACACACGATCATACATGTCCAAACATATCACATTCCTTGCATCATCAACTTGCACAGGTTCCCATAACTGATCCATCCATCTCTTTCTCATCCAAGGATTGATTTTCTCAGGCAAGTTGTGGTTTTATGACTGGGGTGGTATTCCTTTTTCTGTATACTGAGATTAAGGGCACCCTCTCAATCCTATATATTCGATTTGGGTTACAGTCTTCTCGTGTACTGGGCCGGAAAGGAAAAATGGATTTCCATGGCATGGCCATACCCACCAACCACCAATGCCACCTCATCATTATAATCATGTATATACCATATCCCGTCATGTTAGCATACGCTAAAATCTTGATTTTGAGTTTTTTTTGTTGCTTAAAATATAGGTATTGTAGCAACTACTACAGCGAATTTTCGGAGCCAATTGAACTGTGTGATTGGTGTCAAAGTGAAGAGAGAAATGCAAGACATGGAAACTCTTCAAAGAAATCAGGAGCTGGACATGATGGTGGAATAGTAGTCACAAAACGTTCAGAGTATACAGGTGATCACAAAATCAAACAACATGATCGCGAAGAGAATAGCACAACCAGTAGTGATCAAAAGGGAAAGAACCCAAGTGGGATTCCTTCTCCAAGGCCTTCTACACGCAGGTACAAGCTTCTCAAGGATGTCATGTGTTAGAAGAAAAGAGTGTCGAAAGTACAGTTCCACTTTAGTTTTGTGTTGATAGATTGGAAGAAAGCTAATCAATTGTAAGTTGGTTATCTTTTAAGTGTTCTTTCTAAATTTGTGCCATGTTTTCAGTAAGTTGTTAATAAAATAATGTAAAATTTTCTAGAATGATCGGTGGCACAAATTCTTAAGCTCTTCTTCTTCTTCTTCTTCTTCTTCTTTAATCTGTACAATTCCTTTGGTGCTCGTGATCTGTATCTGTTTAATTTGCGACACGGATCCTTGCCTAGAAAGAAATTGCTCCATGTAATCAACTAGGTTTCTTAATATATATATATTAAACACATAATTAAATAAGTAAGAAAAACTGTTGGATAAGGATGAAGGTACAATACATCAGTTGTGTGTGTCAAGTGAATATATATATATATATATATTTTTTTTTACACATGGGTGTGTTCTTTAAGTGACCTAGCTGGCTAGTTGGAAGGGTTTTGGCGATATTGAGAGTCTTTTTCGTGTGGAGTTTGTCTCTGTTATAGTAGCTGCAGTGTTCTTGGGAGGTGTTGCACCTTCTCATTTGCTTTGTCGAGTCTCTTAAGCAGGTATTGAATGCACTTGGATGTATTCCTTGAGGCCAAAGAATTCATAGTACCTAAACCCTGCAAGCTTTTACAGATTCATTGAAGGCCTTTAATAGCTAGGCCCTCTATTATTGTTGGCCGAAATAAACTTTAAGCCGAAAAAGAAACATAACTCTCTGAGTGGAAAAAAATTTACAGTGTATGGTTTTAGAAATAAATAAAAGTTTAATGCTTTCTGAGGAAAAAATGATTTATAATTAGAGCATCTCTAATAACAAAACTCATTCAAATTGTTGGTATAGTTTCTTGAACAGTTCATGGCACACTATAATTGAAAAAAATCATTTTAACGTATCTATTTGTATTTTAATATATTTAGCTTTTTAAAGAAAAACCATAAAACAAGAAATCTTTAAATAATTCATTTTATATTTTTATATTTTAATAATAAGCATATAAGAATGACTCAAATAATGTTTTTTAATATTTTGTTACACAAGGAGGAATGATTTTTGAAAAAACAATTTAACTTTTCATATAGCTATACTATTGACGCTGCAAAATAAATAAGTAAAAAGCTAAATTACTTGTTTTTTTTTTTTGGCTCTCCGCTGCCCTGAGCACAGGAGAAAGGGAAAGAAGAGCTCAAGTAGCTAGCTACTGGTTGTGGCCATATTTCTTTGCAAGACTGTACTGTGTTGACCCGTTGCTGTTTGATATCTCCAAAAAGTACACAAACTGATAGGTTTTCTCTACAGTATCTGTTTTGGCTATTTCTGACGAACCAAAAAAGCCCCCTTCTAACTGGGGATCCTGAATTGACAATGAATCGATGACCTTTATCTACCAAATCTCTTTCCCTTTCTCCCCCTCTTGCTATTATTTTCTTTTTTCTTTTTTTTAGACCTGATCCCTTTAGGTTGATTGTGCAAGGAAATTCATGCAAACTGTTATCTGCGTCAGCTACACTCACCTCTCAGCCCTCCTTCCCCCAATTCCTTCTTCTTTCATGATCTCCTCTTCTTTCTATTCCTCATGGCTTGTCTGATCTTCATGTGACCTCGTTTGAAGCTATAAATAACGCATGATGACGCAGTGTAGCTGTCCACACTTTTCTTCGACTCCAAACCATACATCAATATCAAGCTCACATGGTTGCTTGGTTTTGACTTCCATACCTTCATTGTTTTTGCTTTGACAAAACTAGCAACTGTTTAGACAAGAACATGAGATACATGTTCTCAAGCTAGCACAGATCTTATCAATGGGAACACGTACGTAGTTTTGTTTATTTTGTTACCTCAAGCATCCTAATTAATATCTTAGCTTATATATTTCCTATTCTCACTGTCCTAAATGTTTATCTATAGTAGATATATATACATAGTAAAACCCTTGTTCTTGGTATGGGGAAATGGATAATATTTCAAAGCAAGATTAATGCATTTTCCTAGGACAAGGTTGGTTGAGTTTTCCTTGAAACCTTGCTTTCATTATCTACACCTCCAAACTCCTAATAAAGTAATTAAGTGTGTGTGGCCTTAGGAAGTATAATCAAAATATAAAATATTGAAAGATCAATAATTTTAGGCCTAGCTAAGTGGTTTTCATTATTCATGCTTTAATTATTGATCTTTGAATAACCAGCTTAAAGTTTTCTTTTTTCGTTTTAGTCCTCCTTCGCCTATATTCCCGTTTTCAGAATTTTTAATCATCTCTAGAGCACTTTCTAAAATTAGAACAAATACTAAGCTATGACAACTTTTATAAGTAGAAGAATATTGAAGTTGTGCATTGCGTGCTAAACTTAGCCAAACTTTTATTATGATATGGTAGATATCAGATTTAAACGTGAAAATTGTGTTTTTAAATAGCTAGCAGATAAGAACTGGCTAACTACTGCATCTATTCTTTTCTTGTAATGGAAGTCTATAATTAATCGTCTACCCATGGCTAAGAAAAAAGTGAGTTAAATTCACCAATTTAAACTCCCGGTGTTTGGTATAATTAGGAATTTAATTTTAAATTGGCTATTTTCTTATTTTTTGAGAGAATTATATTAAAATTCCAATTTAATAAGATAAATTGGCTGTTCTCAGAATGTTGTTCCTTTTACTACATTCGAAAAAATCAGAAGAGTATCACGGGGACGACATGCACAAATCAAGTAATGGTAAAAATAAGATAAAATAAAAAAACACTATCAAATTTAATTTCAAGAATCCAATGTTCTCCAATACCACATAAAAGCTATTTATGAAGGAATATGATTCCTTTCTTAGAAATTTGAATATCTTAGGCATCACAGTTCGTAGTCTCTTATTCTTATATACACAGTGAGAATCTCTTTTGTTGCCAAATGCCATGACTTATTTTCAGCTACACGTCTCACTTGTAGTATGTTACAGTATATATATCACACACACATTGTGGGAGTTTTTAATATCGAAAATGAGCTTGGAAACCCAATAGAACACAAACGTAATTTGAGGTAGATTAACAAATCTCAACGCAGAGGAAATGGTTTTAATATAATAATGAAGATGCTAAAATACAAACACCTTTTTACTCAATCATATAATAAAAATGAGAAAATGACTAAAAACATTATGCGATTTAACAAAATGAGAATAGTTTACGCACTTACTTTTTTATGTATGAAACTTTATATTCCTAACAAACAAGGTTATGATGGAATATTGAAACACCAACATACCCCCTAGGGCAGCTCACATCTCCCAACCTGATCTAGTTAGCGCGCGGCCATGGTATGCTCCAGGCCAGAATTTTTTTTTATAGGTTAAAAAGAAGATGTTCCGGTGATGCAAGTTATTTTTTAAAAATAAAAAACACAACTTGAGATAGAGATCCGAGAAAAAAAACAGTTATAATCTAACCAAATAATAAAAGAACAAATAACAACAGTTAATGGATCAATTTAAACAAAAAAAAAAAAAGAAACATGAGAACCTGGGAAAAAAAAATAGTTATCGAAACAAAAAAAATAATGAAGTTAAGATTCTAGCCAGTCAAATTAAAAAAAAATAAAAAAAGATAAAAAAAACCAATATGAGCTAACATAACAAAGCATGTCAAATATATAAGCTAGATCATGAAATCAGGATAAGCTAATAAAAAAAAAATCAAAGTCCAATTATAAACAAATCAAACATATAGGGAAGAAATTAAGAAACAAAGTCAATTAAAAAAAAAAACAACTGGCAAATTGGGCAAGCTAACTAAACTCTACGACCCAGATCATGCAAATGAAATAATCTAATAGAAGGCAATTCATAAAAGATTACGAAGTTCAACTCCAAAACAACCCAATGTCGAAGGTCGAAATGCAACAAATATTATATTAAAAAAAAGGTTAACCGAGGCTAATACACCAAACTTGCGATATAAGTGATGAGATGAAAATAAACAAAAAAAAAATTGAAGAAAATCATGAAGCCTAATATATATATATAAAAAAAAACTCCAACTTGAAGAAAGGAATTGAAAAAAAAAATTAATTCTCAACCAATCTAATGTTGAAGTATGAAATTAAAAAAAATATTAATTTTAAAAAATTACCAAGGTAAATTCAATAAAGAACAATACTAAAAGAACCAAGATAATCCAAGTTATTTTTTAAATTAGTGAAAAAATAATATAGAAGAAAATAAATAAAAAACAAAGCCTAATATTAATTGAATAAATGTTGAAGTCTAAAACTGAAAGAAACATGAGCTTAAAAAAGGAAAAAAAAATTCAAGCAAACCCCGATGAACCTCCTAAACTTGGGTTAATCTCTAATATTCATAACTCATGAAATATTATACTCGAGCTAAATCAAAAAACTTAATTCCCAAATAATTTAATGTTGAATGATGAAATTAAAAAAAAAATCAGTTTTAAAAAATTCCCAAATTATAAGCAATCAAATAATATGAATCAAATTTGATATGAAAAAAAAACTTAAGGAGGATGAAATTGTAAAAAAATAAATTTAAAAAATTATCTCAAATAAAACAAATAGCATTCAAAAGCATAGGGACCAAATTTAAAAGATGAAAAAAATTAAACAGGAAAGGAAATTGAAAGGGAATTCTAAATTTACAAATTATTTAAAAAAAAAATAGTAATAAAAAAATATGGATCAAATTTGAAGGGTTGTTTTGAAATTTTAAAGGGACAAACATGAAAATTAAGGAGAAAAGAGAAAAAAAAAAACAAAAAAAAAAAAAGAGGTTGTTGATGCCAAACATGACAGAATTTGGCCATACACGTCATCTCATCATGGAGGGGATAATGAAATGATTAAAAAGTCACTACAAAAGGTAGTGTCTGGTCACCGAACAGCCTCGAATACGCCCTCTAAAAGGCTCGAGGCTGCCCACGTACTGACTAGGGTATTTACAACTTTTTTCCTTAATAATATTAATTTTTATTAAATTAAAAAATCACTCATAAACCAACATGATAACAACAAAAAAAACATGTGTGAAAATACAAAAATACCTCTTAATATAAGCCAAATAAAATTACTTTTTGAGGGCATTTAAGTCATTACATTATTCTTAAAAATATAAAAAAGATTCTCGACCCAAGATCAATAATATTTTTTTTTGCTTTTAAGAGTAAATAAGTAATTATATTGTGCAATTGTTTTTGAAAAGACCAATATGCTCCAAGCAAATCTAAAATGACCAATAAATCAAGTGAAAAGTCTCAATTACCCATAATAAATATATTAGTTTTTTTAAAAGAAAACAATAATAAATTTACTATTTCAATACATAATAAATCAAGGCATTTACCCTCTTTTTCTGCGGTGAATTCTCTTTTAATTGAAGAGAGAATTGCTATTTCTGTTTGGTTTTTAGGCATATTTGGTGGAGTGGGTCAAGGGTAATAGAAAAAACACATGTAAAACATGTAGAGAGTATGGGAATTTTCTTAATTTCCAGATTGAATGAACATGTAAAACAAAATAAATTTTCATAGGTGACATAAAAAGAGTTGAGCTCTTTTTCAAGTTGAAAACCAGTGGATGTTCCCTTTATTTTCACCGTCTTACCTGGTATTGGAGATTATAAAGAATTCAAGTCCTCTACGCAAGGAGTTTTTCATCATTAGTAGCTTCGTCCATGTGATTCACATGATGTAAGATAGGAGACCGTTTGCCAAAACAGAAAGTTTGAACCCACCAAGAAAGTTGTTTCATCAATATTATTTTTTAAATTTTTTGGTGTTTATTTATTATTTAAATAGTTGGTTAATAAAAAATATTTTACAGTTAAAAAAAATTTATTTAATTTCTAGAAAAATATTTTTTTCATTTTAAATAAAAAATATTTTTTAAAAATTGTGAAAAAATAAAAAAAAATTGATTTAAAATTTGGAGGGATTAAAAATATAGAAGATACGCATGCTAAAATCTAATTTGAAAATTTTTCTGAGATTTGATAGTTATGTTGCTTTTCCATATTTTAATATTAGAAGGTAAAAAAAAAAATTGTCGGATTTCAAAACTGAAAAATGAGGATTTTATTTCATGTTCTTTTTTTTCCTTCTTAAGAACGAACTAGCTAGTGATGTTCTACAAATTTACCCATTGTTTTTTTTTTTTTTTCTTTTAAGAGGATTCATAACCATTCACCTGAATGCATACAAAATAGAAAATAATCTTAAAAGATATAGTTTAACTGGTTAGATTTTAGGTTTTTTAAAAATCACTAATTTGAATCTCACAAACTTTAGAGCTACTGAAGATTTACATGGTCGTTAACTTCAAGACTCGTGGGATTAGTCGAAGTACGCAAGTTAGTCCGGACACCCATGTTAATGAAAAAATAAAATAAAAATCATTCATTAATTATATTGTGTAGACAAGATCATGGTCTTCAATTTAAAGCAAGCAACTTAATTGGATTTAATAACTTTATCAACCAACTGAATTTGCTAGCATCCATCCCTTTTGCAATTGATCAACCCAATTTTTGTAGTTTAAGAAATTGGCTAGGCATGCATATATGACATCTATATTCGATCATCCTAGTTACCTAGTCACCTTGGAGCTAGCATTTGGGATAGAAACAACAACTTTGTTAGGGGATCCCAAGACCAGAGACAAATATGATGTATAATCTGGCTGAGAATAAACCAACTGAAATCTTACAAGATAAGATGTTTTCTTTCTTCATAAACCAAAAGTGATGAGATTGATTGTATTTGAAAAAGGAAAATTGACCTCAAGTTGGTTTTTTAGGTGTTCAAGTGCCTTTTTTATGGGATCAATTCAAACAAATCCACCATATATATATTGTTGATGTGATCATCGGATAAAATTACAAATTGCAATTATCCATGGATGTGCATATGTCCCTCGTACAACAAGGTTAACACCAAATTTTTAAAAAAAAAAAAATATAGAAGAAGAAGAAGAAGACGAGGGGCGCTGTGGCAAGTTAGTTTAGTAGATAAAATCATGTGACATCATCTGACATGATATTGGATCAGATTTCTGTGGTGTAATCAAGGCCCCGTCTATGGTCCCTAAGAATATTGGAAAGCTAATTTAAGTGTGAATGGTCTATTTATAAGCTCCTGCCACTATAATATTGACCATTACAAAAAAATAAAATAAATAAAAATCGCCTAAACTCATCATCAATGCCATAATCACTGTGACCCACCACTTAGATAATTTGATTCTAATTAAATCAACAGCATGGTTGGTAGAAAAATCAGACTCTAATAAATACCCAAGTGTGAAATTAGGGTTTGATCCGTAAAGAGCTTGCACTCCTTGTATATCATCAATGGTCAAATGCAACTTCTTTTTTCCAGGTTCCAAACTAGGGTGCATGACAGCCTCTTCAACAGAAGCGTGGGCCAATCCTAACAAATGACCAATTTCATGGACAACCACTGATTCCAGATCTACAGCTACCTTTGACTTCTCCTAACCAAAATCAATGGCCCCTGTTTCGTCTACATCAAGATGAAATTTCCCACTTTCAGGTGAAAAGGAATGAGCCAAAACTCCTGAAACCCCATCAAATGGTTCTCCGTCACCATGATCTTCACTATAGAACCCTGTTTTAATATCAGCGAAAACATAATCATCTGTCTGCACAAAACTCACTGGTATCACCGATCCCCATTTTGCAAAAGCACTTTTAAACACTTCTTTGACATCCGAAAACGCAATGACTTGATCAAATTCACTTTAGAGAATGAGTATGTCAAAGCCATCGGTATATATGCTACGCGTCCACCGAGGTTTTCCAGGACAATACACCTAATGTCTAGATGCGTGAAATTTATGAAACATTATATTATCAGGCACGCCGCACGTTGGTGCGCCATTATTTGATTTAGGGTGTCAAAATCAAGCTTACCAGTGATTTGAAGGCCTAGTTTAGCCTGATATCGAACAATCGCTGCTTCAAACCGGGCATCGAATATATCTGTTATGTTCGAGAACTTGTGATGGGAGGTGGCCAAAATGATGGAAGTATCTTTTCAGCTCCGATATTCCATTGACATGGCTGTGTTTTTTTTTGCACCGAGGAAGCTCGCAAAGTTTTGCAAAGTATAGCTGACATCTTTGACAGTTACAGCTTCTTTTGCAGGCGTGGTGGTGAATGTAGACGTCGGTCGGGCGGCGGTGCATGGTGTCTAGTAGGGGGGAAGAAAGGTGGGGAAAATAAAATACAGAAGCTTGGTAAGGTAATCAGTTGATGTTGGGGACTTTGTACCCTCACTTGTGCGGCGTTGCACCGATTATGTTTTTGAATCATGTTAGTCGGGAATAATGCGAGTATAAAAGAAAATCAATTCTTGTTTTTTATCTATACATAGAAAAAACATACTTAATACACCTTATTTGAGATATGCTATATTTATTTGTTTGATATACACTAAGAAATGATTGTGTTTTTTAATTGTTAAAAATAGTTATTTTTAGTAAAAAAATCCTTATCTTACCATATTAAAAACCTAATTGTGCTAATGTCAAAAAAATAAATTATCTTTTTATTTAATATTAGTAATATGTCTTACGTATAAGTTTATAATCTCACATATTAAAATAAACAAAAATAATTTTTTTTTAATTTTTGAAAAGTAGACCAAAATCTTTTGAAAATTTACAAACTTGTTGTAAAATTTAGGCAATATTTAAAAAAAAAAACAAAACATGTCGAAGTATTTTAGATTTTTTAAAAGAAAAATGCTTAAATAACTTTAGGATTTTTAGCCATATGTGAGAAAAAAGAAACACACACCTAACTCGACCGGGTTGGCCTGAAAATTTTTTATTCGACCATAAACCAAACCAAAAATTTTGGTTTGACCCAAAAAACCACACAAAAATAAAACTAAAGAAAAAACCAAATAGATTAAACACCTAAAATAAATAAATACTCAAAAAATCTTGAACAAAATGGATCAAATACCTAAAAAATGAATAACACAAAGAACACCAAAAATGAACCCAAAAACATGAACTCAAATATAGACCAAATTTCATTAAATCAAAAGCACATAAAGGTTGTAAATCATTCTATGATCAAGAATTAAGGATTCATTCACTTTGATTATCATTAAATCATCACGATTTGGACAAAATAGATTTCGATTCAAAACTGAAACTTTAGAATTAAAAATCATTATAAACATGTTATTGATACAAATAAACACTAAAGTATTACTCAATCATGTATAAGGAAGGGTTCTGTGTAAAGAAATGGACTAACATTGATTCAAATCAAGTGTCTAAGGTAAAATGTTCTTCCTAAGAACATGAAGAACATTGTCCAAAACCCAATAAAAAAAACCTAGCCATGAGGCAACTATTACCAAGCTATAAAATAGGCATTTTTTGCTTCTAAAACATGCTTCTTTTTTTATTCAGCAAGTTAAAATATCCTTCACAAACATGTTTGAATCCAAAAAACTAACAAAAAAATATCAAAACACAAAAATCAAGCAAGAGGTGTCAAATCTTAAAAAAAAATATATAAATATAAAACAAACAATATGTTCATACAACATGGATTTAAATTTGGTTTTATGAACTTACTTTGTGCATGAACAGACCTAGCAAATGCAAGGTAAAACACTCTTGCTTTAACATGCATGGCTTAAGTTAAACCAAAGTTAAAACAATATATAAAAAAGAAACCTTAGACAACAACTATAATACATCATAAACATAAAAAAAAATTAAAATAACTTCATTAAAAAAAAAATCACATCAACAAAAAGGTGAATGCAACATCATTTGTTAATCATTTCAAACCTTTTTTTTATGCTTGTAACTACGAATGCAAGCCAAAACAAATAAAAAAATTTATTTACCTAAAACAACTATTCTCTATTGGCTTTCCTTTGAAAAATTTTGTCTCTCAGAAACTTACAAAACTTAAGAAAAATTTTGTTTACACTTTTGGACCCTTACCATTATATTTCTTATTGATATTTCTCTTTTATTTCTTATCTTTTTCTTCTTTTTTTTTCTAGCCCCTTTTCTCGATCTTAAAAGGGGCATTTATAGGGTTTTAGAATGTCTTGAATTCATTTTTCACCTCTTGATCTTGAAAGGAGTATTGTGAACCCTTGATAAGAACTCATTGAGGAGCCGTTATATGTGAACACACGAAAACCAAATCATTTTTGGCATGATAGTTGCATTGTCGAGGCTGACTGAGTTGCCCATATTTGAGGCCTCATCGAAGCAATTTTAATGTCATAATCGCCTGAAACCACCTAAAGTTTGTAAAAGTGGGTGCACACATTTCATTTGAATTTAGCATTGCTTAATTTGGAAATTTATATCTCCACATTAACACCTTTAAAGTTTCCAACTTGATTAATCAAAACTGTCTAAAATATAGATGTAAGCTAATGAATAATATGTCATTCACCCTCTCTTCATTAAATTTAGACATGCATATGAGGAGATTGATGTCTTATTTAGCATTTGTGGGTGGCATGGGTAAGAGAAACAAAAGTCAAAATGCCTCTTTAAGAAAATGAACAAAAAACTAGCATGCACAAATGACCAAGGAAGAAGAAGAGCTCTTTTTTAGTCATGCACCAAAACAACGTGATTTTGGTGCATTTGATTTGTTTTTTCAAAACTCACTCTCATTAAAGGGGAGTTTTATTTATTTTAAAAAGGTCCTTCCACTTTGCCACTTCTCCTATTTTAGCTATTGGTTTTTCAATTCTTTTATTTTCAATAAATTTCAACCTTTTTAAATTAATATAATTAAATTTTATTTTTTTCAAACCGAGGATAAACCAAGAGATAAAATTTCTTCTTGATATTGTGAGATCCTCGTACCAAGGCATGGTCAAAGCAAATCATCAAGTCCATTTCCCAATCAATAAAATATTAAAAGAGTAAATTGAAAAAAAAAGAAAAAAAAAGAAGAAGAAGGTTAAGTGATAAAAAAATAAATCAATAGAAAAAAAAGAGAGAGAGAAAATTATATGAAATACTATTACAATCTACCATGTTCTCTCTGGAATTACGGCAAATTCACTAGAAGATTGATTTTTTTTTAACTTAAATTTAATTTCATTGTATCTGTAATTTGATTGTTTAGTTTGTAAGGGGAAAGCACCATTAATTAACTGTGCAGCTACATCATTTAAGTTAAAATTGCCTGCGGGTTAAACAATGCTTTGCAACGTAAATTACGAATCATCATCATCATCAGCTCACCCTCCTTACTTCATTAATCCATACTAGCTCCATCAATTAAAGACGATTGTGCTTTGCTTGATATAAATTATGTGACTTGATTACGTCTCGTTTCACACGTAAGACGTTTCACACGTTACGTTTCCTCCGGCGTTTTATTGACCTCCACTCAAGGATTGAACTGAGTTCCTCGACGACGACGACGACGACAACAGCAGCAGCAGCAAGAAGAAGAGGAGGAGGAGGAGGAAGAGCCCAGATGAAGCGAACAAAGGAGCCACCAAATCCAACATGGTGAATTGAAACTGAAACCAATTTCATTTGAAGAATTGACGCATCTATGATCTATGTGCTGGATTTTGGTCTCAAAAGATAGGAAAGTAAGATTTTGGGCTAGGATGGGCCTCCAGAATCTTGCCTGGAATGGGCTGGTGGTTATTTCAAACCCAGAGAAAATATGGATCAGACTACGGACAGCTGTCTATACAAAACGGTCCGATTCTAAAATTCAAACAACAGTTTCGGATAAAACCCAAATCTCCTTTTTTTATTTCTAACGAACCCAATTTATTTTTCATGACCCGAGACTAAATCTCACCTTGCTTGGATTACAAACAATTTATTTCTAATGCTCTGTTTATTTACAGGAAAGTTGTTTTTTTTTTTTAAAGTGAATTCCGGGAAAGTTGTTTCCCTTTGGAAAGTGAATTCTGGAAAAGTATTTTCCGATGTTTGGCAGTATTATGGAAAATGAATTGAAAAACATTTTCCAGTATTTGTTTATGTTATGGAAAATTAACTGGAAAATAATTTATTAATGAATTAATATTTTTTTTAAAGTTTATCTAATATATATAAAATATTTAATCACTTACAATAAGTTATTTTTTTTAAGGCTTAAAATAATTTTTTTTTTTTTCATATGAAGAAAACCAAATTAGTTTATGGTAAGAGTTATATTTTTGGGTTTTTTTTTTGGTATGAAGAATAATTATATAATGAATTTTGTTTCCCATAACAAACAATACAATTATTTATTGATGAATTCTGTATAAAAATATTAAAGGACTCAAGTTTTCTACCAAAATCATTTCATTTTTTTAACTGTATATAATCATCATCATCAACGCACATAATATTTCATTGTCTAATATTTCTACCCATATCAATTCTTGAACAATTATTGTGCAACATCATCAGCCGTTCATTAATGCCTTCTAATTAATTAATACCCGGCTTAACCACTATCGGTTCTCAATTATTGTGCAGCATCATCAGCTATTCAATAATGCCTTCTAATTAATTAATACCCGACTTATAACCAAATAAGGAACCACTGATTCTACCCAAACCACTCTACTGTGCAACATCATCTACCATTCAGTAATGCCTTAATTAATTAATATCCGGCTTATAACTACTGATAAAACAATCTAATGTGCAGCAAAACAATTCTACCGAAATCAATTCCCCCCTGATGAACCACTGCCTATTTCTATTTTCTACCCAAAACAATCTATTGTGCAGCATCATCAACATCATTCAGCCTCTTCACAGTTAAGAATTCTACCGAAATCAATTTCCCCTTTCATCACCAACACAACATCATCAACGCACACACATCACGCCAACAAAGCACATGAAATGCACAAAACATAGGAAACACGTATCAGCAACAGAGAAGGAAAATCACATCGGGTGGGGAAACAGAGCATGGGTTTTCTATGTTTTTTTCACAGAAACCAAACAAAACATTCACAGAAACCAAACAAATTGTTTTGTTTGGTTTCTGTGAAAAAAACACAGAAAACCCGATTTCTGGGAAAAATGGGTACCGTTTTGCTGTGTATGGGTTGTTGTGTATGGGTTTGCAGTGTTTGGTTTATGGGAAAAATAAAGGGGTTGTGGTTTTCTATGGATGGGTTGCCTAGCGAAGAGATTGGGAAGGAAACGGACCCGAAGGGCGCCTTCGGCTTGAGAAAAAAATGATGATTCCTTGCTGTGATAGTGGTAATTCTTTCCTGTTATAGCAACAATGGCGAAAGGAAATAATTTTATCGTGTATGTGTATAGGTCTGTGTTTGGTTTCTAGGTTCAATTTTGGGTTTGTTGTGTTTGATTTTTCCAAGGGGTTCGGTTTGCTGTGGTTCCATGGGTTGCCTTCCCATGGGTTTCGGTTTATAGAGTATGGGAGCTTTTGGTTCAGTGAAATTAACAGAGAATGGGAACTTATGGTTGCAGTGAAATACCCGGCTTATAAGTGATAAATAAACAGAGAATGGGAGCATGGTTTTGTTGGGACAGGGAGACTTTTTGTTAATAAAAAAAAGGAAAGTGTTTTTCTTAGAATAAAGGAAGGAAAACACTTTCCTGCTCTCACGTTTTATTTTTCCTGTTGACTGGAATTGAGTTTCCTTTGACCTATTTTCCTTGTGCTTGCCAAACATGGGAAAGTGGAGAAAATGGTTTCTAGGAAAATAGATTCCTGGAAACAAACAAGGCATAACAGTAAATATATTTTCCATCTTTTTCATATTTTAAAGAAATTTATCTAAAAAATATCCATCACATCTTATCTTTTTATTATTATTATTATTATTATTGATGCGCGCTGCAAGAAAATACACAAGCAACGGCATGCATAAATAGAGTGCACACAGTGGCTGTAGTTTTTTTTTTTTTTTTCCTGAAAATCTGACCATACTTTTAATCAATCAATCATGACCGTACAACTCACTGGTTGACTTCAATAAAAACAGTCTGGCATCTCATCAACAGAATTCACGTGGTCTGGGCACCGATTTTCCTCTCGCCTCCATACAGGGGAAGAACCGGTAAGGGACCAGCCTGGAGAAAAATCATGGAGGCAGCCTTCCTTCATGGTGATCATATAATAGTGCTAGAAGAAGATGGGCCCATTATGATCGTCAGATCCATCTGGTACAGAAAAATCAACGCCCAGTTTGTTTTCTTTTATGAGTTCACTGATCGATGCAATAAAAAGAGGTAGGCCCCCCCATCTTGCCTCGGCTTTGATGGAGCTTCCTGGGCACTTCTCCTCTTTTCCAGCAAGCAATCCTTCTGATAAGAATACTCTCGTATTCTCTCTTCTTTACCTTTTATTTCATAATTCTTTTTCGTTGTTCAACTTTATACTATCAAGTTTAATATGATATCAGTGTTTTTTTATTTGAAAAATTAGTAAGCTCAAATTACACCACATCCCTCTGATTAAAATGAAAAGTGAATACTTTTTTTTTTTTTAATTATGGTTTGACATTAAAAATCGAGTGTGAAGTTCTGCAATAAAAAATGGTTGAAATCTTATTTTGTATAAATCTACCAGCTGAGTTTTCAATTCCTAAGCTTGCAGAAAAGGAAAGTCTTTTCGGAATGGTGATTAAAGTGATTAAGGGTGTCATTGGGATGGTAGGAGCAGTTATGTTTTAAAATATTTTTTATTTAAAAAATTAAAATTATATTTTTTATATTTTTTTAAAATCATTTTTTATACTAATATATTAAAATAATCTAAAAATAATAATTTAAAAAAAAATTAAATTTAAAGAAATAGAATTTATAATGTCGCATTCTCAAACATACTCTAAATTATATTTTGTATCTTTTATCGCATCAAGATAGAGAATATCCTTTATAGAAGCTCAATAGAGATCGAGACTCATTATAAGGAAGTCAGGTAAAATATCAGGTTATTAATTTAATCCCTTATAATACTAAAAAAAAAAAAAAAAAAATTTTAAAAATTTAATATTCATCTACTTACAATGTATTATTGAATGATCCAGTCACGATTACTAATGAATTTATGTGCTCAACAAATTCCTTCCGATCCTCATAATATTTGTTCTGATCACCATACATTAATAAAAGTGGAGTTCACCCGCAACCACACACATTGTGTTGTTTGAAAACAAAATTTTATCTAATTTTATTGCATGATTTTTGATCGAATGGTACATGATTAAAAAATTGTGTTTTACTTGAAAAAATAGATTAATATTAAATAACACTACATAAATTAGAAAGATATCGCATGATAACATAGCATTTGTGGAATTTGATCGCAATTCCAATTATGTTTTTGCCGGGTCCAGCCCAGTTAAAAAGAAATTCAGTTTTTATTTTTATTTTAATTGTGTTTTATTAAAAAATTAAAAAGAGATTGCTTGATGACGTAACAAAAAATCCAGTTTTTGTTGTTGCGCACTTAAGAAACCATGGAAAATATAGTCATTGTTGGATACATTTTGTATGTAATGACATTACACATAGTTTAATGGAATAATAAAAAATATTTGATATTAATATTATTTATTTCATGATATAATAACAGTGGTTAAATCTACAATATTTAAATTAAAAATCATTAATATTAATATATATATATATTTTTAATTATTTTATAACCTCAATTTGAAAAATATTTTTTAACCAAACCACATTAAACTACTTTTTGTTCAACCTCAATTTCAACCATAATTTTAACCAAACATATATTTTTTCAAACCAACCTCAACTAAAAGTACTTTTTATAAAACAATTTTTTTAAAACCACAACCACAATAGCAAATACAATATCAAACACACCCTAAAAGATCCCCTCTAACATGTAAGAGAGCTCTGAAGAGATTAAAGCTGGTCCCCTCTTATTATTTCCTTTCCTTCCTCTTGCAATCTTTTTTGTAGTTGGTTTATCTCAAAGCTGCTGTATTAAAGCTGAAGAGATTGAGCTTCTAGTTCGTACAGAGATAAAAGAATTTGGGAATCAAGTTTGCTGAGTTACATGTGTCCAACCCCCGTTTAGCCACGTACACAGCAACATTTATCTCCATTGTTTGAGGGATCTTGCTACCGTTTTATTTTTCTTTTTTCTTGTTATTTTTCTCTTGCACGGCACTGATCCCCCAGATGGACCCCACAAGATCGAATACCCAACGCCAGAAGATCCTCTCAATAATTTGTTGTGCTTGTAATTTAAATTTAAAACATCAAGTTCTACATACCTTATGCTTATATGTCAAAGATTGTGTTTGTTTTTTAGGTATTTTTTATGGTTATAATTTTAAAAAAATAAATTTTAAAAAAGTGTAATTATGTGTAATTGGTTGAATTTAAATACATGTTTGTTAAAAAATATGGTTGAGATTTATATACAATAAAAAACATATATAAAATGTTTGGTTGTGATTGCTTTTTAAAAGTGTTTTTTACTTGAAAATACATTAAAATAATTTTTTTTATTTTTTAAAAATTATTTTTGATATCAACACATCAAAATGATATGAAAAAATAAAAAAATATTAATTTAAAGTAAAAAAAATTTTAGTTTTGAATAAAATGTTTTTAAAACTAAAAAACAAACAAAATTTTACAAAACTCGGTTAAAACACATGTAAAAATTACTTCACGAAAATAACGTTTCAAATTCAATTTTTTAGTGGCTATCACAATATAAAATGCAATTTAATATATTAAATAACTTAATTATATTTTTTACACCACAAACACAAAAAGATATAACTAAACAAAAACACCATTAATTTCATTGTTTGGGTTTTTCTTAGAATTTATTTAGCACATGGAAGTCAAGTTTTTTTCATAAGTTCTTAGCATATCAAGACCAAATTATTTAGATGCGTGCGTTCCCAGAAATATTTTTCTGCATCATCTTCTACATGTTATCGATTGTTTCTTTCAGATCACTGGTAAACACGAAAAAGTTAGTTGGTGAATTATTAAAATGAAAGGGACTATTCACCCCACTGAAAAGTAGTGAATTTACTTTGAGTTACACGCCTGATATTGACTAGTGTCAATCAATGTCAGGTACTCTGTTTGCTTTTTTTATCCCATTGCTAGGAAACACTGCTGCCAAGTCCTTTATTTTCCATTCATGTTTACGCAAACAGCAGCAACGCGCAGCTTTATTTGGGTTTCACTTTTAATTTTTTTCAAAAATAATATTTTAAAAAATAATTACATCCAACATAAAACAGCCGACTGACATTAGTGTCCTGGTCAAGAAAATGTATTTAAAAATAGGATTGAAATCATATTTTTAAAAAATTTAAATTAGAATAGTAAAATAAAAATATTAATGAAATAGTATAATCTTAAAAAATAAAATAAAATAATAAGGTTTATTTAAAACACCATTAAAAACACTAATATTATAAGTTGTCTAGGAACAACTTATAATATTGCAGTTTTGAAATGGGATAACTTATGAAGAACCATATCTTTTTTAAATATTGTTATTGTCACAATAAATATGAAATTTAACACAAAATTAAAATAGAGATCAAAATAAAAATTATAAATAAAAAAAGAAGAAAAATAACAAAATCAACTTAAATAATAATTTTTTAACCTAGTTTAGATATAATAAACCAATAAATAACACAATGCTTCTCATGGGAAAACTTCATGTAGAATCATCTTAGAGAGTTTAACCTCTATCCAATAATCAAGTCTCCTATTATCTTCGTTTTAAGATGTTAATATAATTTAGCACAATCAGATTTTATTTTGTCTCGGAACATGTCTATTAAACCATCCACATAGTTTGCTCGAATCGTCCAGGTATTTTAAATCCTCACTCAAATGCTTAGAAAGTAGAAATTTAGTTCTTACAAGCTCAACTACATCAATTATTGAAAGTAAACCTAGATAAACATGTTAAAAAATTCCCTTCAATAAAACAATTAAATGCAGGGGTGTAAATGTTATCATGCGGTTTCAAAACATGTCATATAAAATAGTCATTTATTGTAAACACAATATTTGGATGCCGTGTTTTTTAATTATAGTATTTTTATATTACATTTTGAAAAAGCAATAAATACAAACTATAAAGTATTTAACTAATACTTTATATAATTATGTTATTTCACTAAAATTTAAAATTTTATGTGCAAATAACCCAAATTCCCCCCAGTTTGTAAGATTTTAAGCACGCAGTCAATATTCATGCTCACTATTGATCACATCATCATTTTGGTAATTGGTGTTCTTTCTTGTTTCGGAGCCACGAAGATAACGAGGATAAGTACATACAATTAGGAGAATGTAGCGTGACAACAAAAAATTGACTTGAAAAGTTCAATGTCCTTCTGGGACCATTCCTGCCAGAAAGGAATAATATCTATGAAAAACGTTATACTATTTAGAGGTGGTTTGTTTTTCCATTTTTTAAATATTTTTCTATAATTCTATGCGTTAATATTAAAAATAAAATATTTTTATTTTAATATACTTTTAAATAAAAAATATTTTAAAAATATCCAAACACAGTAATAAACTGAATCTTAATCCCAAGTCCCAACAATTCACTGTATACATAAACTAAAAATTGTCGTAATGAGATCGTCACAGTGTGAAACCTTTCTCGATTCTTCCATCCATGTCAATCAATAGCTTTTTTTTATATTAGTATTTTAACATATCATTTAAATATAATTACATGTTATCAAATACTCAATTATGGAGCACAATGAGTTTTCCCAAAAAACATATCTCTGGTTTTCTCTTGGCTGTAAAGAGTGTCTCCCCCTTTATTCTTTTTAAAAAATTTATGATATTTAAAAATAATTAATGATATCTTATAAGTTACCTTTGAACATTCAAGCCAGCAAATTTTTAAAATAAATCATGTTGAGAAATTAAATGGAAACAATCACTTTCCTAAATAATCAAAATTAATATAGTTATTATGAGTTGTTTTTTAAAATACTTCCTACTTTATTTGGACACGTTACAGAATGGTTAATACACTATTAATATGAGAAGATTAGAAGTAACATTTTGAGCTATGTGAATAATAGACTGAAAGGAGATATTGGGTTTGATTGTAAGATTTTTTTTTCCCATGACTTTAAAGTGATCAATCTTCATAACAAATTTATTTTATTTTATTTTATACTACTGAATTATATGAAAATAAATTAATCATAATGATCACCCAGTTATTACTATAAAAATAAAAAAATATTATTTTCTACTTAAATTGTTAATTGTTTTCTTTCTAAATGAATTAATTTTGAATTACCCTCTCACAGGGAGATAGTATTTCAATATGCAATTACGTTGGATTAATTATATTTTAGGTTGTTAATCCTTCTAAAAAAATAACCAAGTAATTGTTGCTATTTAATTTTTTATGTTAATACTAAAAAATAATAATTAAATTAATCTAGCTCAAGATCGTTTCCATTTAGCTTTCTATTTTATATGTTTTTAATTAATGTTGGTGGCCGAGTTAATTTATACATATTTTAATTAATCTTAAAAATTTTAAAATTAATAATTATATAAATTTTTAATAATCTTGAAATTTATAAGATATCAACTAATAATTTTTTAAAATTAAATTTATAATTTAACTAGATGAAATTTTTGGATTTTTAATAACACGAGATGATGATATTAACGACCTTGGAAGCATTGGGGAACGCGGTGCAAATCGTGTTCCTACCAAATTTGATTTTTTTTTTTACTAAAATTTAATATGGTTTATATTTTTTGGATTATTTTGATATGCTGATGTCAAAAATAACTTTTAAAAAATAAAAAAAATATCATTGACATATATTTTAATATAAAAAATTATTTAAAAATAAATTGCTACTCTATTACCAAGCTCTTAAAGTCTTAGACAGTAGCAGATCCCAATAATTGTCGTTTTATCTCAATAAAATATCCTATTCGTTTTGGAGATCAAAATGAACAAGAAAGTGTGGTCACCACTCACCATCAACCTATCTAGTCAATCTCTGCGATCTAGATCTATAGGTGGAACCCACTTTAGCAACACGTGCATGGCCTCCTCCAATCCAACATTGCACCGAAACTGATACTCTCACAGTGCTTTTCGATAAAAAAAGGTTTGTTACTCACAATGTCTAGTTTTTCTTTTTATGGCAAAGAACGTACCACAATTTGATAATTCATTATTGTGCGAACAATTTAACGTCAAATTCCAAAGTTTTACTAATTAATTTTTCATTCTCTTTAGTGAAGAATTACATTGCTAGCTCATGTGGTTGGCTATATTAATTGTTTTAAAAAATAAAAAAAAAACATGGATAGTAGTTGCTAGTGTTTTCTAGCATAAAAAAATTATATTAGAGTTAATTTAATGTAATTTGATCGATTTTGTGTCTAAAAATAATTTATTAAATAATAAAAATAATTTTATAAAATTAAGAACGAACAAAATAATAGGATTTTTATTTGAGATCGTGATAGTTTTATATATAAAAAACAAAATAAATCATAAAGACTAATTAAAAATAAATTAAATGTTGAATAATAAAATTTTAAAAAATTATTTTTTTAAAAAAAACCAAGTAAAAAATAATAAAAAAATAAATTATAATAAAAAAATCCAAAAATATTAGCTTTGACGACGCATCAAACATGTAGTTTTGTAAGGTTAGATGTCAAGATGATTTTTTTATTTTTAAGAAAAATAAATGCTGGGATGAAAAGGAAGTTTTTGAAAACTAAAGTTCAAAGTCAACTTTAAGAGTCAATTTTAAAATGAACAAATAGTTTCTCTATATTTTTTAATTTTGTGTCATGTCTTTTAATATTTTGATTGTTTAACAAATTAGAAGTAATCGACATAAAAAGTACCAATCAAGAAGAAATTTGATGGCAAAAATAAAATAAAAATAGCGGTGTGAATTATTATTGTGGAAAGTTTCCATAAGTTTTAGTTTATTTTATAATTTTCTTACAAGTAAATCGTTCTAGTTATTAGCAAAGCATACAAGAGTCTATTTTGGTTTTTTCAATACGGGTATTTTTTTTAAAGAATAAAAACTATTTAATCATGTTATGTTGAAAGCTAGAAACAGTTTGTTAGATGCTTGATAATTCAATTTAAACATGATGATGACGATGATGATTGATTGATTGATCTTCCCCGGTTTACAAAGCTCGATAAAAGATCACCTGGATCTTAAAGTAAAGCAACCGTGCTACAGCCCCTTTTTTAATTATTGTCAACAATAGCTCATTAGCTCCTATCCAGCATGATGATAAAATATAATTTAGTTTTTTTTTTCCTGATTTTTCAAATAAAAATTTTTTTTTAATATTATAACATGATCTTTTTGTGCAACCCTAAATAGTTTTTTTTCTTTAAATTTTATTTAATTATTTTTTATGATTATTTACTCAATTAAAATTAATAATTATTATTTTTTAAAAAATTATTTAACACAATCGAATTGATTCATGACAAAACATCAAATATTTTAATTTATATTTATATTTTTAAGTTTAGTTTTTAATTAATGCGCACAGGTTTTATTTATATATTATATATATATATATATATCAATTCATAATTATTTTTTATATGTATAAAATGTGTTAAAAATGATTGCACGTTCAAATTGAATTTTTTGTATTTAAAAAATTTGTTTGGATAGGAGTTAAAATATCTACTACTTGTATGGTACTATTTATTTCTGCAGTACAAAAATATTTTTTGAAAAGACTTAATATTTTTTTTAAAATATTTTAAAATTATTTAATATGTTGATATAAAAATAATTTTTATAAAATAAAAAAATAGTTTATTATATTTATAAATAAAAAACAATATCATAATTACAAACATGCTGTGTATACCGTAACAAGAACTGATTCTTTCTCCCTAACACTTGGGTAGTCTCCTCTTAAATCTTCCCACGTGTACCACTTCCTCCCTCACACATGCCATCTCTGTAGCTTTTACTTTCTTCTGTGATATCACAGCTTTTAAATTCGAAGCTGATGAGCTCTCTTTTCACTCGTTTGAGGCCGACACTCTTTCATTCATTCAATGCTCTGTCTCTCTCACTGCTTTCCTCTTTCATTAATAAACCCAACCACTTCTCTAACAATTGACATTCTTCCTTGCATCTTTCCTATACTCAAAAACAGCAAAATCCCATACAACTGTACTGTCCTGGAAAGGGATAGAAGGGACACTGGAAACAAGAAGCAGTACAAAATTTGTTATAGAAAGAAAGATGGAAAATGGCGGGAACAAAGGTCAAGAAAATGATCATGCAAATCTTTCTTGGGACATATGGGAGCTTCATACTTCCAGATTTGACTTGGTTGACAGTACTGCTGGAATTACTACTACCACCACCACCGCTAGTGTGGTGGAGAACGGCAACTCCACCCACCCAGAAGCCAATTCTGCACATGGATTCTTGCTTCCGTACCGAAACAGTTCGCTTTACCACCACAACAACAGTAACAGCTATCAGCAGCTCTCTCCCTATGCTGGAGACGGGTCCATCTTGCACCCGGACCCGCATCTAATGTGCTTAAAGCTAGGGAAGCGACACTACTTTGAAGACAGTACTAGTAATAACAATATCAACCCAACAAGTGATCGACACGTTGTTGGTGGGTTCTCTCTAGGCAAGAGAGGCAAACCCTACTACACCGTCGGTGGTGGTGCTAACGACGAACCCTCCTCTTCCTCGTCGGTGAATGTGCCGAGGTGTCAGGTGGAGGGGTGCCATGTGGCTTTGGTAAATGCTAAGGGTTATCACAGGAGGCACAAAGTATGTGAAATGCACTCAAAGGCTGCTAAAGTAATTGTTCTAGGTTTGGAGCAGCGTTTCTGTCAGCAGTGTAGCAGGTAGTACTGGCGCTTCTCACAGATTCTCAATTACAGTCAGCTGTCTTGTTTTAACCTATAGTAACTGTTCCTGGATTTTTGGGATTTTCTTCAGCTCTCTCATCTTTACAAAATTTGATGTAAAGCAACATTTTAGCCTGTAACGGTAATTGCGCGATGGGCTTGTGATGAGACTAAATTAAGTGGGTTTGGCTGGTTATTTTGTAGGTTTCATGTAGTTTCAGAATTTGATGAGGCAAAGAGGAGTTGCAGGAGGAGATTGGCAGGGCACAATGAAAGAAGAAGAAAGGGCTCTCTAGATTCTGTTTCAAGGAATTCTTCTCATGGTACGTATATGTGATCTCCTTTAAATTAACTTGTTTTTATGCAATTTTATTGACAGCTCTTTGAAGAAAAAATCAGTTTTGCCTTGTTTTACAATTCTTTCTAAGTAATTCAATTTCAGTTGTTAGATGATGATGACTAGCTTGCTTTTTAAAGATTCTCCAGGAATAAACCCTTTTGTTGTTCGATCAGGAAAATGAAAAAGGCCCCATTTTTCCCTTCCATTTCTCAAATCATGTTTTAGCTTTAGAGTCCAACATTTGTTTAGTTTAAAAATGATTCCAAACATGAAGCAGAAAGTATAAAAATGAAGTATCCATTAGGCGCCTCAGATTTCGAATCGAAGGGCTCCAGCACTGCTTTTGAGAGGGTCTCCTTGTAATAAAAAGATGATAACTGATAATGCAATATTTCCTTTCATGACATTTGTTGCTTGTGTACTTGAGACTGCTTGTATGGATGCCCATCACAAAAAGATGAGCCAGTAAAGTAGGAAACTTTATGTTTAATAATTAAATTATCAATGGAATACTCGCATTTAGTTATGGTTAGGCTGGTTGGATAGCCTCCCTGTATGGTATCAGTGCAATTATGACTACCTAGTTTTGAACTGGGATGATATCAATTGACCCGGGTTAAACTCTGTTCATAGTGCACACTAGGGAGGGAAGAGATTTAGAAGGGAAAAGAGGGTTGCTGCTTTCATGAGTTATGATCACTCAGTCTAGAGTTTAAATCCTAGAACTTTCATCTATGTCAATGTTGGATTATGAAGATTTACCTTTTCCCCTTGAGCATTCGAAGAGCAGAGGTTTAAATTTTCAACCTCCACTTATGAATTACTACTGGCTTTCGCCTAACCTAACGGGGAAGGTGAGGATGAAAACTAGGTTAAGTTTAAGGCTCAAGTTGCAGAGATTGCTCGGCAAACCTTATTATCCAGATGTGTTACATTAATCATCTAAAGTAGAAGTGTACTCCGAGGGGGAGCTGACAAGTGATTTTGGTGATTAACTGTATTAATAATCTTTATGCTTTATTTGCTTTCATTAATCATCAGTGGAATTGCATTGATATGGACATAATGCAGTTGAAAATCTATGAACATGAACCTATCTGAATATCCAATTTCCTCCTCATCAGACAAGTTGATAGCTGGGAGATTTCCATACATGGCGTCACCGACAGGATGTGCTCTCTCTCTTCTGTCATCCAAGGCTGATTCATGGGTTTCTCCATCTGATCTCTCCTCAAGATCAAGTGCCGCGCTACGCGAATTGATCGCAGAACACCGTGCAGCCATCCCAGCTAGGCAGCTTATCCTTGAAAAACATTCGCACAACCATGCAATCGAAGACCTCGGTGAGTCCCAACCGAGCTCCAATTTTTTCATAACCCATCAGCAACAAATGTTGTCCGAGCCGCACAATTGGGGCCGGTTCAACGGCACCACCACGCATGTGACTTTGGACCTCATGCAAGCTCCAAGCTCAGCATTCGGCTTCTTGTCTGCAAGAGGGAAGAATAAAGAAGAGGGAGGAGAGTGTTCCCAGTTATGGAGCACATTGGAAGGAGCCCATGCAGTTTAAGATCTGCAACACTAACATTCTCTTGCACTCTTAGGCGGGTGGATCATTTAGTTGATCTACTTGTATAATTCTTTGTACCGCAAGTTTCATACTTCAATTCAAATATCAGAGTGATTGTAATAATCAATTCAAATAACAGCTGAATCTCTGTATTTCTTTCTTGCCTGAGATTAAGTCTTGCACCCTCCCTCCCTCCCTCCCTCTTTGTAATTTTATTTTATTTTAATGAAAGGCCCAATGAGCTCCGAATTTCCTCATAAAGGATAATCTCTTGTCATTCAAACATCCTGTCAGTAATTCCAAGGTTTCGTTGAATCCAAGTCTCAATTGCTAGGTTTCTTGGCTCTGGGGCTCCAAGAAATTACACATGTAAGTCTCTTCTTGGAAAGGTAGAAAGAACTAGGCCGAGGCCCGGAGTCAAGCCCATTTAAGAAATCAGATCCTTCTCCTGCTCTCTCTCGGATCACCGTCATCTTTCCTTACCTTTTCTTCCTCGGCCATGTAAGATCAAATTAGCAATCAGCACTCTCAATCAGTAACCAGATGTTACTTAAGAATTTAAAAATAGGAACGTCACGTATCAAAAATTAATTAGAGGCAGCCAAGTTTCTTTCTCAGAGTCATGCCTACAGCTGCAGAGTTGGGGAAGTGTCCTTGCTAACCAGAAATAGTATGTTGATAGTTACAAGACTAGGTGGTTGGAAGTCGCTTGGTGCTTGCAAATTATCATCACATGTCTCCAAAAAAACAACTGTGGAGTGGCCACACACCACGCGTTGATGATCTTTGTCATGTCGCCAATGGTATATACTGCACTCATTTGATCAATATTATATGGACCACCGTGTTTCATTTTATGGTACGAGAGAGAGAGTGAGAGAGATTGCACACAGATGCTAGATACCAACCAAATGAATCACTGTACATGAATTTTGAAAGCAATAATTGCCTTTGCAGGGTTGCTTTCGTTGTTTTGGAGTGTAATAATAATTATTTTATAAAATATTTTGTGTTTGAAAATAAATTAGAATAATAAATAAATCTATTTCCCATGATATCATCTCAGAACTAAAAAGAAATATATCCTTTTCATCGTCCATAGGAATTCAGTATTAATGCTTGAAAACTAATTTGAAGATATCTTAACACCTGGAAAAAAAAAACAAAGAACACAGATAAGATGCCACTTACAGATAAAATTAAAATAGAAACAGACCCTGATCTCCTCCTAGGTTGTATCTAGATAACTAAGGTACAGAGACCTCTCACAAACTGCCACGTCTCTCTCCAGCTGTGGACCAAGTCCCGCCAACACGGAGGAGGCAGAGGACAATCACTAAGTTCTTGATCACGTGCAGTACACGTGAACTTTTAAAACAAGAAATCAGTTGCAACCCTGCAGAAGGCTCCACGTGCAAAGGCTTTGAAAAGTATTCTCCTTCTCCATGGACAGTAGCAACGGAGGTCGCTATCGCATTTATTAATGGGCTCCACGTTCTCCTCACAAAGTTTATGGTGATCAGAGTAAAGGCCCAGCCGCGTCGGTGAAAGAGGAAAAAATAATCAAGAATTCATTTTAAAAAGAATTTGAAGGTTTTTTTTTTAAATTAAATATTTTATATTATTTTAATGTACCATATTAAAAATAATTTTTTAAAATAAAAAATATTATTTTAATATAAAACAAAAATTTTTTTAAAAATCATTACAAGTTAGAAAATAGTGAAAAGCATAGCTATTTATTAGATTCTGAATTTAATTCTCAGAAATTACTAATTCAGGTACATAAATCTCAGTATTATTAAAAATTTATAAAATTATTAAATGTAAAATATATAAAATTAATTAAAACATATATAAAGTATCTGAACACCAATAATTGAACACTCATATTATTCTTAAAAAAAAGCATTAGAAGTCAGAAGTCGGGGATGAGGGAGCTAATGCAAGTGCTGCACTTGTTTGACGAGGCAGGGCAAGACAAGGCAAATGTACTTTTCACACCACTGTAAAACAAAGAGGTTAGGCAGAGGGCAAATGTAGCTTTCACACCGGAGGTTAGGCAGAGGGCAAATGTGTCTTTCATGCCTCTGTGAGACAAAGAGGTTTCGTGTAAAAAAGAGGCAACAAAATCGTGGCCACTTCTTCGACTGAAACTTGTCGTTCACTACTAGCCAATGATGGTTGAGAGAGGATCCGTGACTTGTTAAATTAATTTCACCTACTAGCTAGCTGTTTTCTCCATTGCAGAATGTGGACTCAGTTTCAGATCTTTTATTTCTTTATTCATTTTTATTTATTTGTATTGACCAATCGAAGGTATCTGTTTCCATTACTTCTCACTGAAGGCAAATTAACTGTAGCAATATACACGCTTGCTCTTCTTAAAAGAAAAATTCAAAGCCTTGGTTCTGGACATTTAAGAACTGTTTATTCTTTTTTTTTTTCATAATAGTATATTGAAACGATTTAAAATCATAAAATATTTAAAAAAAAATTAAATTTTTTGTAAAATTCTATTTGGGCAACCAAACGACACTTGAGAACTTTATCCTCTTAATTTTTTTTTTTAATAAAAGAAGCATAAGAGGAGAACTGTTTGAGTTGCAGTGAAGTGCTTTCCTTTTCAAACTTGATACTTGATTAGTCAAACAAACCACCTTAAGGAACAAGGACTTAACCCCTGTTAGATATTAGTCTAATAGGAATCTTTGTTAAAAAGTAGCTGTCTCGTCCAGTTAATTAGAATTCTTGTTTATATAATTAATTATAATATTTAAATATTGTAATTTCTCTATAAATATTTTAAAAGGACCTAATATCACGTGGGAGAAGAATTCATGCAGAAGTTTCTTACCAGTATCTAATGGAGGCCTATCCCATCAGTTATTTTCAGGTTATTTTATCATTCATGCAGAAGTTTCTTGTCTTCTCTTTTAGTACCAAGCTGGCCATCTTCACGTGCTATATGATGGAGGTTGGATAATTTTTTTTAGCCAAAAAAATGAAATCAAAGAAAAAAACAAGCTTAGATGACAAAAGAAAATAAAATGAAAGCAAGCATGTTCAAAGAAAACTTGAAAGTGCTAATAATGCATTTTGAATTTAAAACAATGATTCGAGATATCATAAAAACCAAATTCAAAATAAAAAACAAATACTTTTAAAAACATCAATATGATATATTCTTTATTTTAAAAAAAATAAAATCGGAACAACATCACATTTAAAAAAAATTGAAGGACTAATTAAAACAATCCATATATATATCTAAGAAAATAAAAACAAAATCCAATGATTAAGTTGGAAGAAAACAAAATTGAAGGACTTAAAAAAAAAACAAGGTCGGCATGCGAGCTTGGACCAAGTGGGCCAGCATGCTTGGGCCTCTAGAAAAAGAGCCAATATATATATATATATATATATTTTGTATGGCTTATATTTTTTTTGAAAAAAAAATAGATACAAATGACCTATTTATTGTCTGGAATCCAATCACAACAGAAGTGGCTAAACAATCAAAAGAGCTGTTTTGTTTTACTAAATATTTCACTTTCCAACCATTTTTTACCCAAAAACATCTCAAAACACCATAAAACCCTTTATAAACCTTCCAATAATCTTAAGAAATCAAAAGTCACTTGAAATAACAAAATTAACTAGAAAAAAATATAATCTGAACCCAATCTTCTTTTCTATGGATGTTTAGATACAAAAACAATCACCATCAAGCTCTCTTCATTGAATTTGTTGACACCATGATAGACTTTTTTTGTTGTTGAATTGGTGTCAACCAAGTTTTTTTCTCTTTTTTTAACTAAAATTTGACAACTTTCTCCCACCTCTTTAAAACCCATGGATTGACAAGGAAGACAAATAAATTTTTGAATTAAAATTGAATTTTAAAGAATTTGGTGGACTGTCAAGGTTAAAACATATAAGTAAAAGGAAGAAAATAATATTTACCCCAAAACATAAATAAGTTATGACTTTTCTCTTTGTTCTCCACTTTATCCTTATCATTGAATTTTTCCTTCATCAACAAAATTTTACAAATTGAGCATCCATAAGATGCAATTGAAAACACAAGAAACAAAAAGCTATAGTATCTACATTATTTAATCCCATTCTGTTTTAACTATTAAGGTAACTAGATATCTAATTGGTGTTCCACCATGAATGAGATAAATTCTTCTTGATTTTTTTTCAATACAAAAACATGAATATGTCACCATTTCCTACACATTTTGTGACTTAAGAAAAATCTTAATTGTAACGAAAAGTTTATGCATGGATTTAATTAAATAAATTAGGAATTCTTTGTGCAACCAAAACAAGTTATGAAATCCAATTCTTAACCAATTAAAGTTAACCAGTCAAACCCATGATTTAGGTCATGAACTCAAGCGGGTTTAACAATAGAAAAATAGACGCTTGTAAAATAGAGAACCAACTAAATATTAAGGCATTTGTTTGAGATTGCGATAAACTTAAAAATATCAAACTAAAACAAATTATGTTTTCTAATAAGAAATAATAAAATATCAAAGGATAAAATTAAAAAAAAAATGTAAACTAAAAAACCCCATTTTTGAATGATCAAACTGAAAGAAAGGGAAAAAGGCCAATTATAAAGGATCAAATTAGGGAAAAAAACCAATCCAAAAAATGAAAAAAAAGCCCAATTATGAATGATCAAATTAAAAAAAAATTTTTTTTCCAAAAAAAAAAAAAATAAAAACAAGGGGAAAAAGGCATGATCAATTGTAGGCTCAGTTGGCCCTGTGTGCTTGGGATCCCAAAAAAAGGCCAACGCGCAATGGTTGAGGTAACTCACATGCCTAGGCCTACTATTTTTTTTCTTAGTTGACTGCCCTTGTTTTTTTTTTTTGAAAAAAAGGGACGCTTCGCCTACTCTACTTAGATTCTAGCAAAAATATGTTACAAGAAAGTCCCAAAAAATCTATTTTAACCATTTTTTGACCCAAAAACATTATGGTGACCTAAATAAACCCATTTATGTTTCAAATAACCTAAATAAAAGGCCAATAACAAAAAAAGAAATCAATCTAAAACCCAAAAGATTTCAATTGTTAGATCTACGTTTTTTTTTCTAGACAATCTGAAGGTGGAAAAACACCCTAATATAACTCTTCTCATCAATATAACGTTTAGACATCAAGATCACCTATTTTGATGGTTAAAATATTTATCGAACGATATTTTCTTTCACAACAAACAGAATATATCTAGTGACTTTCTATCTTTTACCTCAAACTAGAAACTAAAAAAATAAAAAAAATGACGTTTTGTACTACACTTAAATTTTTAAAATTTTTAGGGATTGAAAAGTTATCATTTTTTTATGTAAGAGCACCAAAGTATACTTTTGGTTTCTTTTTTGAAACCGCCACCTTTTCCTCCTTGTTTTACACTTTTTCCCCTTTTGTTTAAATTTTATCACTCCTTAACAATTATTAATAAATTAGCCATGATTTTTAGGATAGAAGGACACAATTGAAGAAAAACAAAGATTATGGACCAAATTAAAAAAAAAACTAGAGACACATGGAATTGCTACAATGAAAAAACCTATGTCTTTTAGAGTTTCTTCTTATTATTATTATAATTATAATATAAATATAGTTATAATTACAATAATTTCTTAAAATACGGTGCCAAGAAATCATAATAAACAATACTAAAACAAGCACAAAAAGGAAGAGGTAAGGACTCACAATTATCATCCGACCTGGATTATGTGAACCAGAACACTTTGATGGGTGGATGCAATACAGAAACTGCGTTTTGTTTCAAATTTACCAGCTTCATGTAGTCATTGTTCATGGTTGTGTTTTATTTTTTATTTTTGTGTCTTTTTTTTTTTCTTGGAGTGGAAGCATAAAATACTTGTTGATAATGAATTATTTCTGAAATGAAATAATCTCTGCTAATTATATAATATACTGTGAATAAAACCTCGCATGATCAAATGTCACCTCCAAGGCAAGAAAATTGCAATAGAGGTAGGCAAAATCTCTTGTCCGATAATGCCACTGAATTTGGTGTCCAACATGTATAAGCCAATAGCCGAATGACTAAACACGATCTTGCAAGACTTGAGCCAAAAGCCGAAAGACTAAACCCAACCTTGCAAGACTTTCCTCTGGCCTGGTAGGTGCAGCTAGAGGTAACGTGGCTAGTAATAGGCTGTCTTTACATTTACATAACTTCAGCACTAAATTCCACACGGAGGAGAAAAAAACCACGTAGAGAGAGCGAAAAAGATAGCGAAAAGGGAGATGAGCTCATTTGTTCTAAGCTCTAATCATTGATTGGTATTAATTAATTAATCAATACACTTAAAACGAAAATTTATTTAATTTTTTAATATATTTTATATGATCATATCAAAACTATAAAAAACACTAAAAAAAACATTAATTTAATATTTTTTTCAAATCACAAATAATTTTAAAAATTACCTAAAAGCAAAAACAAAATTATTGTGCCCACACACCCTCAATATATGCTTTACTGCAGCACATCACAAATATGGATCATAAGGTTTTTTTATATATATTTATATCCTATTCATTATCCGTCATATAAGAAATTTAAATACTTATATCATATCAACTAAATTTTCATATATTCATGTATGTATATTTTAAATTATAAAATTATAAATATTAAATGTATTATATCAATATCCAATTAAAAAAAATATCAATGTTCTATATATATATATATATATGATTAAGTTTCGAATTGAATTTCACCATAGTTATACTTCATCACTACCAAAACAATATTTATACTTGTTCACTACTTTAATATAACAATCCAAAAAAACCACTCATTCATTCCTATAGGTGTAGATTAAATTTTTATCCCTACTCACAAGCTCACAGAGACGACTTGATCTTCTTTTTGTGATATTCTTTTAAATTTCTATTGCAACGCATCTTGTTTTGTGTTTACTTTTGCATGTTTAATTCCTGCCCTTTTCCAAGGTCAGGATCCGACAAATGGATAATAATGGAATGCCCAGAATGATACTAGCTAATCGTGCATCCCCGTGCCTACCTAACCATTTCTGAAAGAAAACAGATGCTTCTATGTGATAAGTCCTCCCGGCAATGAAAACCCTTTTCCTTTCTGGAGATTCCTTCTAGCTAGTAAATACAGAAAAGCATATGGAAGGTATTCTACATAAATAGTTGTTTTATCGTTTGAGGAGAGAAAAAACATTAGCAGAGACTGAGAGCAGATACTACATTTGATTTTACTAACGCAATCTAAGTTTGAGCATTAAATGAACAGTAATCAATAAAGAGAGGGTAAGTTAAGAAGGAAAAGTAAATATATAACACTTGAGAGTACGTAACACTATATATGTTACTGCTTAGTTAATCGACTAAATCCTTCTTCATTTCATTGACCCTTTTTACCCTCTCGAGATAAAAAGTGAGCTTGATGATGTAAAAGAGGGAGGCGTAGCTTGATATGCTCTTTGCCTGAAACAGTCCAAAGACATTCGAGGTGGCGATATCGCTACGGTAGTCGCCGATGAAGTGGAGTGAGCACCAGAGTCCGGTGGAGACCCTATAAGTACCCCCACCCCCAACAAAGTTAAAAAAAAGAATCACGAAGTTGATTATATGATTATGAGGCGATATATATATATTTATTGATCTTACAAAAACATAAACGAATCATAAAAATATCTAATAGATGATTCAATTTGACATTAGTTGCAAAGAAGAAATTGTTAGATATATATATCTCTGTGCGTGTGTGTGAACATTGCAAATGGAGCTTACTTGTGAGAATGTCAGATGAGGGCTTAGCAGCATTTTCTAGCTGTGATCTCTGATTTTCTTGATTAACTTGGTGTGATTTTCGCCTGCGACGATTGTGATCAGCCAATCTCTTTCTGCAACTACGCTTTCCATTATCAAATTCCGAGAGAATATGAAACCTGTACAAGATCTTAATGTAACTAATCACAATTAATTAATCAAAACCTTACTTAGTATTGTTAATTACTTAATATATAAAGAGAAAACGAACAGGAGTACGTAAGAGAAACTCATGTTGTCTCCGTAAGAACATACGGACACAAATGCCCTCGGGATCTCCACATGTACGGCACAAGCAATCATTGGCAGCAAAACATAAGTCCAGGGGTATTATCGTCAGGTGAGTATTTTTGTGACCATGTCGGGATGTCAAAGACAGAAAAGGACTCGCCGGGACAATTGAAAATACGAAAGTATATGGAGGTTGTCTTTGTAATTTCAATTTACTAAACTGCATTTTATTAATTAAATTAGACCAGTTCAAAATATGTAATGCTGCCATTATTATAACAAGGAAACAGGAAAAAAAAAAAAAAAAAAAAACAAAACAAAATGGTATGCAAAACGGACTCAAATGCCCTCGGGATTACCCCATGCATTGCCAACCAATCATCGGCCACATCATAAACACTTAAAATGAAATTAAAACAGGGGTATTCCCGTAATTTTCATCACAGGGCGTCATCTTCATCGTCAGTTCATTACTATCAGCATCTACAAACCGTGGTGTGAAATGGAGAAAAGTTAGTGGGGAGGGCAATAATGTAATTTCATAAGAACCTGCTACACTGCTGGCAGAATCGCTGGGTCAACCCGGCTGCGATGACAGTAGAAGCTTTAGAGTGAAACTCACAGACTTTATGGCGTCTATGATAGTGTTTAGCAAGGGTAAGATCAGCATTGCATCCTTCAGCTTGACATCTTAAGGCATTTGACGAAGAACCGGGATCAAGTGGTCTAGACCGGCGGTATAGCCGCTTCACAAAATCATCCTCAGCCGAAGAAAAATAAGTTCTTCCCCCTAAATTCAGTCCTATCCTTGAAGTGATCAAATCAGAAGGCCGAGAAATTTCCTCGCCTTTTGGTACAAGGAAATAAGGGGTTGCAGTTGCAACTGATGTGATTGTTGGGATTGAGTCAAGGGAAAGGAGGGAGGGATCGTTGGCGGAATAAGAGGAGGCACCGGAACCGGTGTAAGCCCGAGGGTCGAAAAGAGAGTTGAAACTATGATGTGCAGAGTTGGTGGCAGTGGGGTGGTTCTGAAACATTAAGGTCGAAGAGGTTTGTTGAGGGACGAGGTTGTTGTCGTTGAAAGAGTGCGTGGTGTAGTGATCGAAAATGTTGGCTTGACGATTTAGGTGCTGTACATCTTGGTTGCTCGCAGCTTGTTCATCGCCTCCTGATAGCATCATTGCTGATGAGTTTCCCCATTCGTACTCCAACATTTTTGTTTCAAGATAATATCGAAAGCTTAATCAATCTAGCTAACTCTACCTTACCTGTAAAAGACACAAAGAAAGAAAGAGGTTATAGATGATAAAGAGGAGGGGGGTTATAGATGATAAAGAAAAGAAACGAAAAGGAAAAAAAAGGAGATTGGAAAGATTTGATCTTTCTTGAATATTATTATTATTTTGCCTTGATTGGTTTTTGTTGATGTGGAGTTTCTGCTTTCTGAGAGGTAGGAGTGTCCTGAGACATATTGGAGTTAAGGTGGGCTTTTATGGCATATCGCAAACAGTTTGTAAGTTAAGAATAAATAAATAAAAAATGAAAAACTCAGTCAGTGAACTGAAAAAGAGAAGAAGAGGATGCAAATTTCTATTTAACTGGGGTTGGGGTGTGCTGTGTGCACATGAATTTAAACACTCGAAGTCTCAATCTTCTACCGTCCCCGCTGTTTTCTTCATTTAGCTCCCTGTCTATGACTTTCAAGACAAAAAAACCACTCTCTCTCTAGCTAGGTGAGAGCCTCCGAGGCTGAGAGAAACTGAGTTATGAGGCGGCTTGTGCAGAGGTAGGTAGGTGGGGTGCAAGTGAATATCAAAACTACCATTTTACCCATTTGATGGCAACATATTTTTTGTTAAAGCCACTGCAATCAAATTCTGTGCCGCAGTTCAAAAAAAATGGCTGGGGTCAGAAATTAGGGTGATTTTACAATGATTTCAAGTCATTCGGTGGCTTCACTCTTCTGTCATGGAAAAATAAACCTAGTGCCTGTAATTCAGTTAAATTTAATCGAGGTTATGATAACTTGGAAGTTATTGTAGCTAGCCAAGCCCCCAACCAGTAAGGATTTATAGAAAATCTGGATGTTTGCTACCTTGCAGTGAATTATGCTTAGCTAGCTACAATAACAACAGTACTTGTTATTGTTTCTGGTAAAAGGGTTAAAAAGCAACGCAGTTTCTTGCTGAAGAACTTGGGGGCCTACTTGCTGTTTTGCCCTTGCTGATCTTGATCAATTCGCACGGAAGGGTCGTCACTGTGACTGTCTGTGTTTAAGTTTCTGCTCCACATTCTCTACTGATCTCTATTATTTCTAATCCCTGCTTTCATTTTAGAAACTCTACGTACCTTGCGTGTTTCGAAAGGGACAAGCACAACACCATCAAACATATTCCATAATTGTAAGGAGTACTGGCCGGGCAAAAACACTTCATCATTGAAAAGAAAAAAAAAACAAAGCATTTGAGATAATTGCAAGATGGGATTGTCCCTTCTCGCAACTACATTTTCCCTTGTTTTAAATACCTTTTGTGCTGAGAACCAAACTGTTTGTGGATGATATGCCTGTAATTATAAATGGTCCTTCTGGTTTATTATGAATCAATGAGACGTATCATGCACCCAGTATAGAAACCGTGATTAGAATCAACTTTTTTAAAAATATTCTGTTAAATGATCTTTCTATTACCGACTTCAAATCCACAGGGCAGATTAACTAATTAAACTTCGACATGTTTAATTAAACCTAAATCAAGTTCGCTTCGTTGCAGGCTGAATAACAACGTTCAACAAATGAAATTAAGAGGTAAAGAAAGAAATCCAAGAGGATACGTGAAAACCATGTAAATATCTCGTTTGAAGGTTAATCAATTGATAGTTATTGTTTATTCTCTATTCTTGTAAAAATTTCTAAATAATAAAGTCTCAACTCCATATGCATATGCACTGGTTTCACACCAAAATATTAAGAAATGCACAAAGACCCGTCGAGAAAATATTGTTTAAAAGGAACAATTCAATGTAGATTGTCATAATGATTTGTTTTTTTAGTCCCTCTTCTTTTTTTATTACATAATTCTAGGACTAGTTAATCACTAATTAAAGCATATTTATTTAGGAACAACAAGATTTAAAGATAAAGTACAAAGATGAAAAAAGCTGAAAAAAGAGATTGTTTTTCTAAACTTGGGGCTAAACATACATTTTGGGGCTCTAATCTTTCTTATTTGTTAGTTCCTAGTTTGAGAGAGAAGAGAGAAAGTCACTGGATTCCAAAGGTAGAAAGAAAATGTCTCGGTTGAGACATATTTTAGTCACAAAAACATGTGGTTTTGGTGTTAATGAGTTTATTTTAACAGAGAAAGTTTATATGCGGTGTTTTCCCTCCTTAAACTTGCCTGAAATTGTAGATCCAAATCCGAAAATAATTTTTATTTCAAGTTGATTATGGGATTTCAAACTAATTATTAGGTTGCTAGAAGTTATGGATATGTTTTAGAAGGTGTTTAGGGTAATTTTTTGTTTTTGTTTTTAATTTTAGGTTGAAATATAGTTTAAAATGGGCCTCTTTTAATCTGAAACAGACTAGCCTAATTTTCCAGCGACTAGAGGCCATTAAAATCTAGACAATAAGATGACGCATTGCTTTAAGAAAATTATATATAAAAAATAAGGCTTGGAAAATCTGGGCATTCCTAGCCCGAGAGACGAGGTCTTTTTTGCTTCTTATTTTTTCATACATTACAATTGCATTTTTTTTCTTGTTTTTTTTTTTTCAATTTCATCACTTAATATTTGGTTGATTATTAATTAAACATTTGATTTTTTTCCAATCACTTTGATATTTTTCGGCTCTTTATTTAATAGTTCTTTATCTTATATATATAATTGTTGAACCCAATTGAGTCCCTGATACAGGTCACAGATTTGACTGATTAACTTCGGCTAGGTAGGGATCGGGCTTGATAATTTTTTTTATACATAAATAGTTCTTGATTTATTTAATGAGATGTATGCTTGAACTTTTTGAATTCCTCTTGAGATTTTTTTATATACAAAAACACGTTGTAAAAATGCACATATGCACCTTTATTTTTTAGATTGAAAAAAATACTCAACTCACAACAAAGCGTGAATCAAATAACTAGTTTCTGTCCAAATCTTCTCATTAACAACTGTGGCCACCAAATCAGCACCAGAACCATGATGGTGTCATTGCACTGTTAAAATAAAAGCAACAAATTGCGAGTGGCCACCAAAACAACATGAACTCGTTTGAGAGTGTGGTAGCTTCCATTTTTATATGCTTTTTGAAAGTGTATTTGTCTTGAAAAAAAAATCAAATTGATGTTTTCTTTTAGAATCTTTTAACTGATTTTGATATAATGATGTCAAAAATAAGAAAAAAAATCTGAAAAAATTATTTTAATATATTTTCAAGCAAATAACAATTTTGAAAAACATTTTGCACCACAATATCAAAGACACAAATAAAACCTGTAACATATTATACAAAGGATAAATGCTATTTTTTGTTGCAAAGATCAGGTCACACTACAACAATATATTGAATGGTCATAAATAAAAATGTAATATGAACGTAACATTAAAAAAACATATTGTCTAAAGCTTAAGCATATGGATAATATAATTAACATCATATTTCGTATCTATTTTTAGAATTATATCTCCCTCTTACCACCTTGTTTGTTTAGGGAGTCCACAAAAGAGTTGGCTTCCTAGATAGTGTGTTTGAAAACAATTTTATTTATTTATTTATTATTGCAAATGAATAGATTACCATATAAGGTTCTGTATCCAAACAGCACATCATTAATCAAATCAATATCAATTATAAGATGGTGAGAGAAAAAAAAAGTTGTGCCTGATCTTTTTGTTAGAAAGAACTTGAAGGAAGATGACAACCCCGTTTCTATTTTATTTATGTTAAGAAGCAATTTGTTAATACTTTGCAAGCGTTGATTAGTAACCAAATAAATATAAGTATGAAAAATAAAAAACAAGTTATTTCGTTACAACAAGAAAACCTTTTAAAGAACTTTTCAAAAGATAAAAAAAAAAACTATCTAAGGCAACCAAACCCAGGATAAACAACTTTCATTAGTTCAGAAGATTACAAAAGGAGTATTTCTTACTACAAATCCTTTGTAACTATATTACCTTACTTGTGAAGACAAATACTTTATTTTGTCTTCTACAGCAGCAACTTGCTAAAACACCTAATGATCAATAAATTGTTGTCATCCTAATTGGAACATCTAGTTGGTAACAATTAACACAAGAGCTCTTATTGGGAGTTTGCATGCTCTCTAACTCTTTTACAAACAATTCTCCTCGAGAATTTTCTTCACACTTCACTCGTTTGTTAAGAGTATATGTAATGAAACTCTGTTTAACTACTTAGCCTATAGGGTACTCTTGATTTGTTGCAAATGTTGCTCTACCCAATGTTGCTCTTGCTGCATTTAATGTTTTAGATTATCCTTGCGCGCGCGTGTGCGTGACATATATATTTTCATGTGATAAGGACAAAAACATTATCTTCAAGCTTCCTAACCCATTATGTTCTTAATAAACTGCTATTCATGTTTCACAAAAAATATTTTTATAATATTTATCTTCGGATAACTTGTATTTAACTATTTATCTTATATTATATATATATATATATATATATATAAATCTATATGAACTTCCAATTTATCCTATAAGATAAACCAGACTAATTCATTATCTAATTTGGATAAATTATCACTCTAAATAAATTTATCTTTTAACAAACAAATAATCCTTCATTAATCAATGCCAAGTATTTTTACATTTACAATCTCCTTATTTGGTTGATTTTTGAAAAAAAACATAATAAGTATGAATTAATATGCAAGTAGTTCAGATAGTTCAATCATAAATAGATACTTTATTAAAATATACTTGCAAGTACAATTAAAACAAGGTTATCTAGCATGAGAATAATTAACAATATTTATGCAACAACATCTTAACAGTTCCTAGCAAGTTTCATTCAAACAATTATAACATCCTAAAAGAATAATTTATGCAATATGTTGCATCCTAACAATTTATAATATGTTCAAAAACTATTATACATTAGATATTATTATGCAACTATATGCATCAAGTTCAAAGTATATAGACCAGAATATTAAATATGTGATATTCATTACTAATTAAAAATAAGTAAATTTCTAGAACAAAAAAAAAATTTCTTACAAGACGAGTTGCTGACTTGGTTGGTTGCCTAGCTTGCTTCATCTCCCTTGCATGTATCCTATATCCTTGTCTCCCATTTGTTTTCTCATCAATCTTATTCCTTACATTCACCAATAATAGATTGATGCACTTGTTTAACATATAAGTTGAGTTGAACAAATCTGCCATTAACTTATTGCATATATGTTAGCAACTTATCAACTATATCAATCATTTTTTTCTCATTAACCAGTAAAACTATCAAACTTGTTTGCTAGTACTAGTAATTATTATATTATAAGAGAGAGTAGAGGGTTGTTTGAGGAGTTTTGAACTGAAATGAAGTAGATTGTTGAAGATTTAACCTCTTTTTACGAACCACAGCTTCAAATTTGATAATAGTTACAACTAAGATCTTTCCTTACATCTTGATTGTTAGCTCACTATCATGTAAGGATATTTTCATCGTGATTCCTACCCTTGTTATCAACCCTCTTGTAGGTAGACTCATTTTCTTTTTAGTTGTAGATTTTTGTTTGACATCGATAATGTGAGTTGTTAGGCCGATAAGAACATCTGTAGCATAGCATACATGAATCAAGCTTTCTTAATTGTCAGCTCAATATGTCTTGTAATAGACCAGAGGTTTGTTAGCATATATTTTTTTAACAACTTGTAAAAAGGTAATGTAGTGTTCATAGGTAGTCTGTGTGCTTTGGTAGACCATTTTGGTCCTGTAGAGCCAAAAAAACAGATCACCCATCTAAGTCTTAAAAAGGGCTCTTATTCCTTTATAGGGAAAGCCAGGATCTATAATTTCAGGTAGCTCATATAGCTTTATAACGACAATAAGAAAGAACTCAAGAGTTTGACCTCTAACAATAAAAGTAATGGAGTGATCATCAAGATTGAAAGACTCACGATTGGTATAAAATTTCCTAACTAGTTCAACATGTGGAGTAGGAGCTTCTTTATTTAGTTTATCTCATTGTCTTTTCTTAAAGATGTCTTTTATAAACGCAAATATGAAGTCAGAAAGATCATTTACTAGAACTTCACTTTCAACCAGTACATTCTTCTTAGAGAAGTTGTTTCTGTAAGCCAACTCAACACCGAGAAAAGTGAAGCGGTTTGTTTTTCTAGAATGTGCTGCTAATTTAAATGAACCATCCACTTTGCCTTTTTCTTCTATCCTTTGAGTCCTAGAGGGTTGGACTTGTCTCTTTAAAATATGAGGTACCATGTTTCTTCTTATTAAAAGAACTTGAAATTAGGGTTCTAGGTTTCTTCTTAGCTTTTATTTTACAATGACTTGCAAATAAAAAAATGCATTAGTCAAGCAATAAACCAAAAGAAATGTGTGTTGCAAATGTTGTGTATAAAATATTGTAAACACATATTCTTTTCAATAATTTCCTGAATAAATTTCAAATCAAGATATAATATCCTTATCATATTCATAGAAAGGTTAAATACAATATGGATAGGATAAACTACATTTTCATAACTAATTTATTATTAATTAAGAAACTCTAAATTCAACCTGAAACGTAAACAATAATTTTATTTTAACTAAACCAAACACATATTAAATATAAAACCCATATATTTAATAGAAATCTAAGAATGTTTAACTTGTCTGTAGCACTTGTCTAATTGCTTCTCTCTTTTCTTTCTAATTTGGCAATTTGTTTTCTGTAATTTCAGGTTAATATCTCTGCAGAAAGCTATGGAGTCTAGTAGACTTGCTGGCCTGTTCAACAAAATGGACGTTATGTTGTCCAAGATCTACAATATATAACATGAAATGTCTTAAAACCCCTCAAACACCAAGAAATGAACGAACAATAATCTACAACATATAACATCCTTATATTTCTCACCCAGGTGATGAAAGGAGGATTACTCTCTATCATTTATTATTCAAATCCATGTGGAGACTGAGAAGTTTTTTTTTTTTTTTTTGTCGGTTTGGGCATGGATGATCTTTCTAAACTTAACCGAGGACAAATGATAGCAACGTGTGCTATCATTATCTAGAAAAAGACAATGAAGGCGTTTATGCTAACACAAATCACCACTTCTTTCAATCAAAAAAAGAGAAATTAGTTTCGTTCTGTCACTGTAACCAGCAACATCATATATGAGACAACTTCGTCTCAGCATGGGTAAGGGAAGCAATGGAGGCCTACCAGGAACCACAGTTGTATTCTTTAAAAGCTAGATGCAAGCACCATCCATGAGATTAACCAGCAATCATGTTTTACTTATGATATGGTAATTGTGCTTGCCTCTGCTATGTAATGAATCCAAATCTCCTGTTAAGGACAACAGAACCCGTTCCCTGCCAGTAAAAAACAAACAAACAGAAGAATATGTAACTCCCACGAATCTTCTAGGTACTTTTGCTGTCTCTGGGCATGAATTCACAGCTTGTACATGTAAAACGGTGTCACGGTAGAAAAGGTTGCTATATTCATAATTAGGTTGATGACTGGTAATTAGTTTATCAGACCATTTTTTTTTTTTTTTTTTTTTTTTTTTTTTTTTTTATGATAATCGATAGCAGACCAACTGTTTGACAAAGAATTTCATGCTTATCCCATTATCTACGAAATAAGAATGAGATCAATATAGTTATAAATTATGTTTACGTGAATACATGGACAATGAACATGAGATTTTAATAAGTGATAAAAAGTTCAGCTTTTTCAAAACATTTATATAAATGCAGGGAAAATAATAATTTTAAATTTTTAGAGGCCTAACGATATTATTAGACCATTTAAGATGTTTGAAGATCACATCTTTTTTTTTTTTTTTTTGAGATTTGATCAACTCTACAATGATATATTATTGCAAACCACAAGTTATTTAATTGTTTGGTCTCTAGTAATAATTCACATGAGCCACCAGATAAAAAATCTTTTAAAACCATATTAGAAGATAGTAATTGTTATGCCTTGAGTGCTATAATTCTTTCTTTTCTCTACTTTGCAGTAAAACATATGAGGCATAACATGTTATTTATATGAAAAATCTAGAACCTTATTAATAGCAAAATATTACTTTGCTCCTTGAAAAATATAACAATATTGTTTCATGATAGTTTTAGAAGTTTATACAATTAGGTTATGAATTGATTTTCAAGGTCTAAAATTGTAATCCTATTTTAATTATATTCTAGTATTTATTTTCATATAAATCTCACTTGATTAATCATCACAGTTTAATTTATTATCAATGATTCTTAATGTACATGACTCATTAAGTTTTTAATATATTGATTCAAATATAAATTACAATTCTAAATAAAACATAATTTAAATAAATTAAACAATGTAACTTATTATCAATTCAATAAATTGATTAATTTATATTTGAAGATCAAGTGTAACGTCCAGCAAAGTAGCATGATCTCTCAAATATTAGAAAAAAAATCATATATGATTTAATTTAACCTTTCAATAATAAGTTTTTTAGTGTAATTATTATATCTTCATCAATAATATTTTGATTTAGATATTTAAGTTTGAATTGTATATGTTATATTAAATTATATTTGTTCTCAATACTATAGTCATTGATTCTTTAAATAAAAATTTGAAATCCCTTTCAAATTTCATTACACCTTACACAATGATTTCTCAATCAATACCATTTGAGAAAAAAGTAAAATATTTTTTTTTAATTTATCTAGGATGATAAATATTCTTTTAATCACTTAAATACCTTTATATATTTTATGTTATATCCAATATTTGTTCATTTGTTACATTTGATTAAGATAACATGCATTTAAGATCAAAACATAGCATTTTCTATATAAAATAACTTAGTGATGTCAAGTTTAAAAACTACTTACACAACTATCACGTGAGTATTTACATAGACATGTATGATCTCTTTATAAAGAATCTTCATGCGGATTAATTTAGTATGCATGTCATTTGATAAACACCTACAAATTAATTCTAAACATCACTCATACTATCTTATAAAGAATACTTTTTTTCATTTTAAAAAAAGAATATAATATATATCAATTTCAATGACTTTAATTAATGTTCAATTTTAACAAAATATTGACCAAAAAACATTTACATAGCGTTTGATTACTATCATAGAATAAAAAAGACGAAGATAATAGAGACAAAAACTTGTTTAGTTGAAGAGATAAAGACATAAAATAAATATCTCCGAAACATTTTAAAATAAATTTTTATATTTTCAAAACATGAAAGACAAAAAAAACATGTCCTTTCTATCACTATTATCTTTATCTCTTCTTTTCCAAGATGGTAACCAAAGCATACGTTAGAAACAATGATTAGATCGTAATACAAATCTTTATAATAAGAATAACTTTATAATTTTATTTGCATCACATTTTTTTCTAATAAATTTATTTTTATTCTAAACTTATTAATCATACAAAAATAAATATTAAACAAAATATCTTTATTAATAATAAATTTATTTTTTACATAAATAAAATCGGTATGACATGTAATTAATCGAATATATACACTAACATATGATCCCACAAAAGCTCACAAATATCCAGTTAGGTTCCACCCTAAAATGGAGTCATGGGAGGAAAACTCGAAGATATCATTAAATCAGGCGGATGCCACACCTGCTCTCAAGACTGGAACTGCATCTCTGTCCTTGGAAGTTCAAGATTTCTATCCCGGAAGCCCTCGAGGCAACGCACAAAGGAAGAGATGGATGCTAACATTTATCCCCAAAACCAAACCGTCGTAGTCATTAAAAGCGTGTTGGGTAGTGTGGTAGCGGTTGCTTTTCAAATAGCTTTTCGTGCCGAAAAGCATGCCAATGATTTTTTTTATTTTTTAAAAATTATTTTTGACATTAGCACATCAAAACGATCCAAAAAGTACAAACCGAACTCAATTTTAGCAAAAAAAAAAAAAAAAATTCAAAATTTGACGAAACGCAGTTACAAACGCAATGCAAAACACTCTCTAAGTGTCAAACTAAAGCTGAATAATCAAGATTCAATTTCCAAATTCCAGAATTATCAAGACATAGAGCAATTAATCACAAATCCAGGACTTGAGCATCTGAAATGCCCTAGATATAGGCTCATCTTGCAGGGTACAGATAGAAAGAAGTTGGCACAGATTTGTACAGTACTTCGTTGTTGATAAGTCAGGGTCATGTCAGTGTACTCGATGAAGAGACAAAAAAAAAAAAAAAACTGAGAGAGAAAGAAAAGAAGGTAAACGAGGGGGTTACCAATTTTCGTACAGCTGCCATGTGATGTCTTAAAAGTCATATGGTCCCAAACCTGACACCTTTCTTTTCTGACATCCAATTCGTGCAGCAAGAATAGTTAGTTTTAAAATTGTTTTTTTTTTTTTTAATTTATTAAAATAATATTTTTTATTTTCTAAAATTTATTTTAAAAATTAACACAAAACATAAATATATATATATAATTTAACGTAAAAATAAATAAATTTTATCCCCAAACAGGGTGATAATAATAGGATGACAAGCAATTAACAAGATGTCCCTTCGGAGGGAGAAATAAGGGAGAGTTTTATCCTGCAATTGGCTGCTTTCAAGTTTTATTCTCACCAATCCTTTTGTCACTGAACCAGGCAATAACCCTATTGGATATACAAGCAACTCCAGAAAAATAAACACCATAGCTTGGTCCCGCTATCTATCTTATAGGAGGAACATTTATAGATTAACATAAGCTATATGGGGCATCATCACGGCCATTATAGATCAACAAAAATGTTATTACGTGTTCAATATCAGAACTATTAAGTATCGTCTTCAGTGACCAAACCAGAAAAAAATAGTTTTTTCCTAAACTATCATGATGCAATATCGGCACTTACGCGTGCAAAAAGGTATCGACAACAATACACCATGCATTTGTAATAGTCCATATGTTGAAGCATATAATATGTTCATAATTTACTTGATTACAAGAAATGAAGTAGAATGAAATTTGGATGAAATATACAACTGCATATTCCCAGCTGGACCATCAAGATCCAATCCAATATTAAGATGAATGCGGCAGTAGGTGGCCTCGCAAGATACAATACTCAGAAGAAAGCAATTCTGGAAGCCACCATACCATTTAACTGAAGCTAAATATGAACACTCCAAATAATGGCACATAATTTGAAATAAAGCTCAATCCTTGTCCGAGTTGAAACTGAACATGGAAAGATAAACGAGAGAGATAACACACAGCATTTGCAAAACCATTATTGAACAGACAAGGTTAGGTTTACAAGCCTAGTTTACTTTGGTTTGTCTGTTAAGGTTACTAAGGACCTAAGCACACCCGGGCTAATCATGTCAGCAAGCACACCTTTTTCTGAAATTAGAAGGGTCTTTTCCTTTACATAGCTTTGCAGTTTTTTTGCTTCATACTCAAGCCGTTCTTGATCTGCGTCACAGCAAACAGCAAACAAAAGATTAAGGAATTGTCATTGAAATTTGCTGAAAGAAAAGTACAGTAAGAGTCTATAACAATGATCAATCATGTTCCAGGAATCGTAGTTTCATAATCTTCATCAATCGAAGGTAGCTTTTAAATGTCATTTGAGATCTAACATGCAAAGTTTCAAGCATGAGGCTAACCATAACATGTTTTCAACAGAATTTCTCTATGAAGCACAAAAAACTGAAAATAATAGTTTGTTGAGACACCTTGCAACAATTTGCATATTCTCTCTCAAAATAGAAAAAAAACTCAGAATGAACACTTCACAAATCAAGTAGTTTAATCTAGTGAAGATAAGCCATCCACATTATGCAGAGCATCACATGATGAACACTTCACAAATCATACTTGTCCAAGTACAATATGCGTGTTTTTCAAGAACAAGGAAAATCATATAAACATCAGATCAAATGTCTACATATAAACCTTTTCTCATGAAGCAATAGTTCCTCCTTGAAATAGGGTTCAAAGTTCTAAAACAAGCTAGGAGCATTGGTGCAATGCATTAATTTACTCTCAATCTACTAACTCCAGAAACAGAAAAATGCCCTGTCTTTTGGTCCAATAGGACAAACCATATCAGTCCTCATTGAGAATAGGCAAGATAAGACCTTCAAATACGAGGTTCTCAGAAAAATAAGATCTCCCAGGTGTCTTCTACATCCAATTTAAATGCCAAGCAAACCATATGTTCCTAAAGTCCCTCGTGTTCTCGGCAGAGAAACAGAACCAGAAGACAAAGAAAACCCACTTAATTATTCGCACCTCTAATTTATCAGACAAGAGCACAAATAAAAAACACTAAACCAACGAAAAACTTGATAAAACAAGTTTTACTGGGGTACGTAATAACCTTAAACTTAACTCCCAAAACACATTGCACGCGTTAAACCAACACGATTAATAATTCCACTACATTGACAAATCATCAAATTAAAATCCATCATAAACATGTAATTCTCTTGCAATCAAAACCCAATATTTTCTAATTAAAAAAACTAAAAAAAAATACCTTTATCCAAGATAGTGTGAGCAGCATGAAATGGAATGCAAGCAAAAACATCACTTCCTGGAAACATCATCCAGGTTTTCTCTTTCTCGTCATGATTACCACAAGTCCCACAGATTTCTTTCACTAACGGAGCAGTCCTTGATCCCGACTTCCCAATATCCTTCATTATCGACTCAAAAGGAAACTTTATGCTCGTTTTTGTAGTCTTGGCTCTCTTCCTTAAAGCTGTCAATGCTTCTCTGTTTCCGTTCCTCTCTTTATCATTTTCAATCACCTAATAAAAATAAAACAAAGTGAATTCTTGGAAAGGATAATTTGCAAAGATATTTTTTTAAGGTTTTAAAGTGTACCTGATTTCGAGCTAATAGGAGATGCTCGGCTTCGTTTTCGAGCTCGATTAAGCTTTGTTGGAATTGCTGCATTCCTTCATCCATTTTTTTTTTTTTTTTTGGGGGGGGGGGTTGTAAGAGATTATGTAAAAGCCCTGGTTTAGGGTTTGAGAATTTACTCGGTGGAGGCTATGCAGTGTTTGCTCAAGCAGGTGGAGGACTAGTCATCCGTGTGGGAGGAATTAGCTTGGGGTTTTGGGATTTAGAGTGTTTTGAAGATTAATAACAAACAGATTGTGCTCGGGATAACTTTGTTTATGTTTTTGGATACTTTTTTAAAAGTATATTTGAAAAAATAATAAATGATTGTTTTTTTAGTATTTTTTTAATGTTTTGATATGTTTATATTAAACCTAAATAAAAATAAAAATAAAAATATATTTATTTTGATATAGCTTCAAGTAAAAATCTATTTTAAAAAAATACCCTACACTACAATCTCAAACACACATAAAAACTTGTTGTTGTTGTTATTATTAAATAATAATAAACATGTGGAAAAAATACAATATTTTTGGGTGCCAAAAGTATTTTAAAAAGATTTTTTGTTCAATTTGATTTTGGATTTATCCACTAATTTTTTAATTATTTGAGATTATATATAAGTTTACTAAGGTATATATAATGTTTTTGGTTAATTTCTGGGTTAAAAATAAGTTTTTAAGTAAATTACCTTCAATTTTTTTTAATCGCTATAATAGCTAAAATTTAAAGAGAAAAAAATAGGTAACAAATTACATGCTTATTCTTCTTTTTAAAAAACTTTTTGGATTGATGAAAGGTCATCACCCCTTACAATTTTTTTTTTAATAAAAAAAAAAAAAACAGTTTATACACCTTAGGCTGACAGTCCCACTCATTTAAGCTTTTTAAGTTTAGATTTGTTGGGCCATTTAGATTAGGCTCACGTGCTTGAGTTTTATTATTATTATTATTATTATTTATTTATTGATTTTTTATCTTTTTATTTTTCTATAAATTTTATTTTTTAATGGTGATTTTTTATTGACATTTTTTATTGGCTTTTTTTACACTTTTTAACAAATTTTTATGATGATTCCTTTTTAACTTTATACAATTTATTTTATATATAGTTTACAAATAAAATCTCAATTTTTATATGATATTAAGAGGTATTTTTTTTTTGTAGCATTACTTAAAAAAAAAATTTCTTGATTTTTATCAATTATTTTTAAGCATGTCTTTTTTTATTTTTTTTATTAAATTAAAAATTAGCTCCAAGGAAAAAAGTTATTACATTACTATTGGTTATATGATCCATATTATAAATCAAATTTCTTTATCTATATTTATTCCTTGATTTTTCTAGCTTAATCTTTATTTACTTAAATGAATTTATTTATTTATTAGCTTAAAGTATTCTTGTTTTATTTAATTTAATATATGCATCAACTTTTCAATTTAAAAATTAGATTTTTATGTAAAAAAATTTATTGAAAAAAATACATATTTCTTTTTTTTATATTAAAAATGAAACTTATTCTCCCATGACAAATCAAAGGTTCAATAGCTATTTTACTTACAGAACCTACAGATTAAGAATTTATTTGTTTTTATGTTTTAAAAAAAATTTAAAAAAATAATTTTATTTATTTATTTTAAATTAATTGTTTTTGGTTTTTTCATATTTTTTTATGCTGTTATTAAAAATAATTTTTAAAAATAATATATATATATATATATATGTGATAATGATTGTTTTTTAATTATTTTTTGTTAATAAAATAAATAAATATATATATATAATATATATATATATATATATATATATATATATATATATAAACACCCCCTTAAACCAAGAAGCTTCATGCTCAATTTTACATAAAATAAATATATTTGACGGGGAGTTTTAAACCATATAAATATTAATATAAATAAATCAATTATTAATATTTTTATATTTTTACTTCTATCTATTTTTTTTTTAGTATCTAATTTTTTAAAATATATTTTAAAAAATCTCTTTTATCTAAATTAAGATATAGCAGTTACATTTTTAAAAATACATATTGAAGAATTAAATAACATATATAAAAGAATAAAGACACAATTAAACATATAAATACATATTAAAAAACATATCCAATTATACAACGGTAAATTGAATCATCTACACTTATATAACTGAAGGAAGTGTTGAAATGAAAAACATAACTTCGTCAAATTAAATGGAAAAACTTGATGAAAAAAACATATTAAAATATAGATATTATACAAAAACATAATAAATATAATTAAAAATGTAAAGAGTGCATTTATGTTTGATTGAGACATGAATAAGCCAATGACCCTTCTCTAGTTAGTTCTTTCATACTTGTATCCATCTTCTCTCTTGAGAACTCATTAATCTTGAGACCTGCCATTAAAAGAATAAGGTTTCAACAATCAGTACAGAATGACTTGACATTCTTTTGAACGTCACTCATGCCTGAAATGACAAGGAGTTCTGTAGCCTGAGTTATGCAACCACATTACAGTGGTAAATGGTATTGTAAAACTCAGGAGATCCAAGCTAATTTGAGCTATTATTGCAAATATATATATATATATATATATATACAGGCTAAGATCTTCGTAGCGATCTGCCAATGTTGCCAAAATCTAGCCATTCTTGTGCCAATTGATTCATACAGAACTTACCCTGCACAATTGACCATTCTCCTTTTTGGCAAGTAACAGGAAATGAGTAGATGATGTCAGGTTGGATACCATAAGAACCATCAGAAGACACTCCCATGGAAACCCAAGTTCCCTGATTTAAAAATGCAAACAAAGGAAGAAAGGAAATTAATTTGATGGGCAGTAATGTAAAAAACAGGCCCCAACTTCACCATATACTAGTCCAAGGAATCTACCTTGGCAGTGCCAATAATCCAGTCATGTACATGGTCGCAAGCAGCACTTGCAGCAGACAAGGCGCTTGACAGTTTCCGGGCTTTGATGATTTCAGATCCACGTTCCCGCACTGAATTGATGTACTCAGAATCTATCCTGTAAAAACATCAGACCACATATCGCCGGTAGGTAATCGAGTAGAATGCGAATATAGGATGATTTCAAACATGTATTTCAACGAAGTTTATACATCCTCGACGAAACGAGAACAGGGCCGGCGAGGAACTTCGGCCTACCAATGATCATCAGCAACAAGTTCTCTGACAGACTTCTCTCCGCTGTCGGTGGCGGCAGTGGCATAATTGGCATCTGGATATTGGGTTGAAGAATGATTTCCCCATATGTTTACATTCTTTACATCTCTAACGTCAACATTTAGCCTCTCGGAGATGTGACTTAGGGCTCGATTATGGTCAAGTCTAGTAAGACATGTGATGTTCTTAACTGGGATTGAAGGGGCGAATTCTTTCAAAATGAGTGCATTAGTGTTTGCAGGATTGGCAACCACCAGGATCTGCTAAGAAAAACAGTAAAAAACATCACCTTTCGATTACAATGACAGCAAATTGACTGAAGTCAATTCCTTGCTTGTTTTAACCTTGCAATCAGGAGCAGCGTGTTGCTCTAAAGCTGAAGCTTGAGCCTTGAAGATTGGTACGTTTTTATGCATCACATCTCTCCTTTCCATTCCTTCCTTACAGGGAAAACCACCGATCATAACAGCAATGTTAACACCTTTACAAGCTTCGTTGACATCCGTTGTAGCGAGAATACCTATGGAACCACAAATGCAATACACTGAAGCCAAGCATTTGACGGCAGCAGCTGGTGAAATCCACATCAAACTAACCCTCAAAATGAAGAGCTATACCTTGGAGAAGAGGGAAGGCAGCATCTATTAGTTCCATTCTCACCCCTTTCAAGGACCCGGCAACAGGTTGAATGTCAAGTAAGTGCAGGATTACGGGCTGATCTGGCCCTAACATGATTCCTCTTGCAATCATTGGGGCAAGAGCATAGCCTATTTGCCCTGTCCAGGAAAATTGATAATTCGGAAGTTCAACTTTACGTTTCTTATTCCATCGATTTGGTTTTCATAACTAATTTTCAGATTAAAAAAAAGAAAAAAAAGAAAATTAAAAATTCTTTCATGATTGTTTTGGTAAGAATGGACAAGAATTAAGAAAATTATGAGAAAAACATTATGAAGAATGATTTTGATGTTGTTTTCTCCTCCCTAAATCTTTCTCGACAATAATAAAAAAGATTAATAAAATCGGAGATTACCTGCAGCCCCAGTAACCAAAATCCTGACTGCATCCTTTGGCATTGTTGCAGATCAAATGATAAAACACTCAAGCAAACAGAAAACAAAAGCTTGAGAGGGAAAAGTGGAGAAAACCGATATGGAAATGATCAAAGAATCTCTCGATGGTTAAGATTCAAAGCATTGCAAGAGTTCTTTTGCAGTAGTCTCTCTAACACCCTTGGTTTGACAAGTAAAATTCGTATATATTCCCTGGTCTTTCGTTGATAGTCTTACCTGGAAACATTTTTAAATACATTTAATGTGTTACGGTTTTGCATCCACCAATTTCAAGAAAGGAAACATTCATATAACAAATCAAATTACTATGGGATTTATTTGGAAAAACTTTATCCATATTAAGAAAAAATAATAATAGAGATCACACAATTTTGTGTGGACTACGAGAGATCAATGTGGATTCGGATTCGCATAATGATTTCTCTTCTTTTTCTCTTTATTTTTTTTTTTGTTTTGGTCCATTATTTGTGTTATTTTTTATCTGTTCTTTTAAATATTATGTTTATTTAGAATTGGTCTTAGTGATTTATATTTTACTCACGCATATAGGAATTTTGTGGTGTTAATAAAATATTCTGTTAATATTTAGTTTGACAAAATAAAATTTGATTTTTATTAATTTAAAAAAAATTAGAGTTTTGAGGACCAAATTTAAAGCTTAAACAAATATTTGTTCTTTTTTCCCTTAACATTATGGACTTATTTGAACAATCAGGGGATGAATTCATATTCTTTTTTTTTTCACTATCTTTTTTTTTTTAATTAGATCCTGTCATATTGGTTTTATTTGGGATTTGACTTAGTTGAAATTTTATGGTGCTCGGTCTTTGATTTAGTAGTTTGTTTTGGTTGCCTATATATAAAGATTTTACAATATCAAGGAAAAGTTTTGAAGCTTAGGATGCGTTTATTTTCTGGAAGGTGATTTCTAGTAAACTACTTTTCAAACTTTTATGTGTTTGTTTGCCATTAAAAAAGTTGGTCAACAAAAAACACTTTCTTGTTAAAGAAAAATTTAGCTTGATTTTCAGGAAAGTGTTTTCCTTTTATTTTGAGCGGAATTCACTTTTCAAGGAAACCACTTTTCAAAAAAAAACTATTTTCCTGCAAATAAACGGGGTCTTAGTTAATGCTTAATTTGAAAAGATAAAATAAAATTATATTGATGTAAAACAATAAGTTTTAAAATATCAAAATTAAGATTAAAACAAATACGGTGGGCTGAAGTCAATGGACAAGGACAACTTGGCTAGTAAATGCAATACACACATCAATGGGTGAAGGAACTTGCCATGTGTGGCTTTCGGACACTACCTTTCTTGGTAGCGTTGGAAGTGGCACAACCTTTCTAGTGAGGCAGCGCATGTCACTAGAAAAGTGACTGTGAGGCTTTAACAAAAAAAAATTTTCTTCTCCTCTCTTTTTCCTCGCTCCTCTCCTTAAGATTAGCATTGATTTGGAAAAAAAAATTAAAGATGTCCTGTCATTTTTTTATATCAAATATAGTCCTTATCTTTTTTGTTATTTTTGTTAAGGTCATTTTTTAAAATTTAATTTATTTTTTTAATTTTATCCTTCGATGTTGGGTTAGTTAAGAATTGTGCTTTGTGATTTTTTTTCTTATAGGGTGATCCTGGTCTTATGACTTGGGTCATGAGTGTGAAAGTTGAACTCGGTTGGCTTCGATCCTTTTTTTATATTTTTTTTTCAATTACATCTTTCAATATTGATTTTATTAGAAATTAGGTTTTGTGATTTTCTTTGCTTTCCTTTCTATTGGGATTACTTCAGTCTCATGACATAAATTGTCGGTTTTTGACGAGTTGGCCCGGATTGACTCGAGGCTTTTTTTTTTAGGTTGTTTTTCTTAAGATAGAGTATTGTTCAGTTTTTTTTCATCTCTCAACAGTGGGTTAGTTTAAGAATTGGATTTCATAGGTTGTGGTTTTGTTGGTGTTTTTTTTTTTTTTTGTTTTTTTTTTATTTCATCTTTCTAGTTTTGAATTATTGGGAAATAGACATTGTATTTTTTATATATATATAAAGTTATCCTAGTATTATGTTCAGGGTTGTGGGTTTAATATATTAACTCAGGTTGTTTTTTTTTTTCCTTTTTTATTTATATTTTTTTTACAATTTCATCTTTCATCATTATTTAGAAATTGAGCTTCAATTTTATTTTTTTGTGAGCATTTTTTTTTCTAAATTTGATTCATTAATTTATTAAACTTAATTGAATTTATGACATCAATAATAATTATTTTTTAAAACATGTAGCAATACTTAATATTTTCTCATATTGAAAAGAGATTTCAATTTTCTGCCGGCGTTGTAGTGTGGGGCATCTAAATTGTGTGTTTTAAGGATTCTCTAAACAAAAGCAAATCTAGCCAAGAATGAGTTTAGATGCTTTTTAAGAGGATATTTAACTTGGAAGTGTAATGGCTTTTTTTAAAAGGTACAATACATTTTAAGCACAAACCACACTTAACCACACCTTTAAAAGCTATAAAAATATGATTTTTACTCAAAAAAAAATACAAGTTATCTCACATCCAAACACTCTCTGAACCCAGCTTCCCATCATACAAGAGCATTTTAGTATCTTGTTAAGGGTGTTTACCACCAAAAGGGAAAGAATTTTGTTAAATCCGCACCACCAAGCAGAATTAGCTTGACTTGAAAATCTGATTAGAACACAATAGTCAAGGTGGCAAACATTTATTATTTCCACCCCTTTCGAGGACTCGGCAGATCGACCGAGCAAGTGCAGAATTACAGGCTGATCTGGGCCTAACGTGAGCCCTCTTGCAACCATTGGAACAGGAGCATAGCCCACTTGCCCTGTCCCGGAAAATTGATAGTTCTGAAGCTGAAAATTTTTCCTTCAATAATTACCGGAACAAATAGGTTTGAAAAGAAAAGGAATTTTAAGTTTCTTCAGGATCCCTTGGAGATTTCAATGATCATATCTAAATCTAGGTTAAGAATGGATTAAAATCACGAATAGAAAGATAAATTTATCATTCTTGCTCCCTACGTTTTTCTCAGCAATCAATCAGGCCATTGAAAAACTGCAATTCATAAACGAAGCAGAGATTTCCAGTAGCTCCAGTGAGCAGAATCCTGGCTGCATCCTTCGTCATCGTTGCAGATCAAATAATAAAACACTGAACCAAACAGAACGCAGAATAAAATGCTAGAGAGAGACCAGTAGAGAAAGCTTATGTCCTTGAATCACAGATCCCCTGATCTTGTACATGATTTTATTTTGGTCTTTGTAATGGATTATCGTGGCCTTCTTTCCACAATAGTATGTTAAGAGGATAAATTTAGACACTGAATCAAGTATATGAAAGAACAGAACACAACTAGTAGGATAAGAGGCACTAAAGTGTCTCATTCATCGTCTGAAATTACAACGCAAAAGGGCATTCTCTTTATTCTTCTTAGGTAATTTAAGAGTGATCTCCTTCATTATTCTCCTCATACAAATGATCAGTTGAGACATGAATAGGCCAACGATTTCTCCTCCACAAGCTCTTTTGCTGTTGCATCCATCTTCGCCCTCGAGAACTCGTCAATCTTGAGTCCTGACATTGTCATGACCAGAGGACTCAGTCTCTAATGAGATACGAATGGGATGATTTTAATTGTTCCTCTCTAAAAATTAAATTTACTATTTGTAACTTAGAGTTTAGATCATTTCACAGAAAATGTTGACAGAATAGATCCATACAAAGCGTGAAACAAATAGGAGAAAGTAAAAGGAAGTAGAGATTACCCTGCACAATGGACCATTTGCCCTTCTTGCAGGTAACCGGGAAAGAGTATACAAGGCCAGGTTGAATCCCATAAGATCCATCAGAATATACCCCCATGGAAACCCATGTTCCCTGAAAACAAGATACAAGGAGAAACAAGATAAATTAGCCAAAAGGGACCACTGGCCGATTATAATTTCCTGGAAAAACAAAACATCAATTTCCAGATGTGAATTCACTATAAATTTTCTAAGATCAAGAAATATCCGAGTAAGAGAATCAACCTCGGGTGTCCCAAGAACCCAATCGCGTATGTGATCACAAGCAGCGCTGGCAGCAGACAATGCACTCGATAGTTTTCTAGCTTTGATAATGGCTGCACCACGCTGCTGCACGGTGGTGATGAACTCAGCATTTAACCTAATACAAGGAAAACTTGTTGGTGAAGCATATATATCCAAAGAATACAATGATCTGACAATATTTGGAGCGTATGGAAATGATACAAGAATATTAATTAAAGAGGGTATAAACTTGGTATTTGATTACCATTTATCATCAGAGACAAGTTCTCTGACAGGCTTCTCCCCGCTGCTGGTCTGTACAGTCGCGTGGTTGACATCTGGATACTGAGTTGAAGAATGGTTTCCCCAGATGATGACATTCTTCACATCACTAACTTGTACATCTAGGCTCTCAGATATTTGGCCTAATGCTCTGTTATGATCAAGTCGCGTAAGACATGTGATGTTTTTCTCTGGGATTGAAGGAGCAAATTCTTTCAGGATGAGTGCATTGGTGTTAGCTGGGTTGGCGATCACTAGCACCTGCAAAACAAAAGCAACGAAATGTGTCAACGCAGGAGAGTCAGGCTTCACTGTCTAACACCTATTTCTTCCTAAGGTCAATGCCATCTCAAACTCCTTCAATATATAACACAGAATTGAAACCCCCTCCAAAAAAAAAAAAAAAAAAAAAAAAAAGAATCTACAGCCCACAGGGCTATTCAAAGGCTTTCCCACCTTGCAATCTTCAGCAGCATGCTTCTCCAAGGCTGAAGCCTGAGCCTTGTAGATTGACACGTTTTTAGACATCACATCCTTCCTCTCCATACCTTCCTTCCGAGGAAAGCCACCGACCATGACTGCAATGTTGACACCCATGCAAGCCTCAATTGGATCCGTAGTGGCTATAACTCCTGTTGAGCAAGATACGATACAAAATTTATGAAATCTCAGAGAGAATTGAAAAAACACACCTTAACTTGAACCAGAATTACAAGGTATGATACCCTTGAGCAGAGGAAAGGCAGCATCAATCAATTCCATTTTGACCCCATTCAAGGCCTCAGCTGCAGGTTCAATATCAAGCAGGTGAAGAATTACAGGCTGGTCAGGGCCTAGCATGACACCTCTGGCAATCATTGGAACTATAGCATAGCCTATTTGCCCTGTGAGAAGAAACTAGTGTGAGACTTCGAATGATTAGACTTGAAATTAATGGGGGGGGGGGGGGATAGCGATGGAGTTCTACCACAAAAAGATTCGCACAGGCAATTTAAACAAGAATTACTTGTATGATCTAACTATGCAGAAAAAGTAAGAATGTTCCAAAGATGATACCGTGGATTTTACAGCCATCTTGGCCTAAAAAAAGGATGAATGTCCAGAGAATCAATTGTAAAGTAAGATTGCTACAAAATTTTGACTAATGACAAAAGAAAGATAATAAATTGAAGAAAATAAAATGCAAATGAAATATTTAATATTCGAGCCTTGCCTGCAGCACCAGTTACAAGAACCCTCACAGGTTCTTTTTCTACATTAAGGAGGTTGCACATATATCTAATTATCTTCCAAAAAAGAGCAACAATAAATGAAACAACAAGAATTTTCTGAAGCAATACAGCATGATCCATCTCTCTAGAACAACAGGTTTCCTGTTGAAATGAAGATAGAGCAATCCTTCCTGGCAAGATATGCTTAAATATATAGTATGATGAATGAAAGAAAGAATCTACACAAACACCTCCATAACAAGGCAAAAAAGTACAAGACAAGGTCTATTAATTATTAAGAATGCAATACGTATAAAGATCTCCACAGTCTGAAGCAAACATCCACCAAGCAATCTTTCCAAGTGGTTTTGTGGGTTCCCTTTCTCCATTTGTTTTGGAATCGCATGTTAAAGAAACTCAAAACTTTGTCCACGTGTTCTTAGACGTAAAGGCTATCAGAAAGAAAATGCTATGACAAGAGTAATAAAAAATGTTACCAGCAGCACCAGTAACCAAAACCTTTAGTGAGCTTCTGGCCATTAATTCTGGTAAAAATAGAAAAGATACGAGGTATAAAATTTCAGGAAAAAAAAAATGGTGATGAAGAAAGGGAGATGGCTTGGTTATATGGAAAAAGAAGACGGAGATGAGAAAGATGGATCCATGGAGACGAAATAACCGTGATGATGATATGGCGCTACGTTTTAGAGATTTGCAGTTGAAAATAACATGTCACCATGAAACAAAGGTACTGACTAACTGGTTAATTGCTCCTTCGTTAATATGGTATCTCTTCTTGGTTGACATGACTTCATTTTTTCTTTATTTTGTTTTTGGAAAGTGTTCAAGAGTGGTGTGGTATGGTTAAAATTATATTCTGTTTTGATTATAATTTTAAAAATATTTAGATAATCAGTACTTGTTATAATTTAATTGGTATGATTTTTATTGAAAATTTCTTTTAAAATTTTGTTAAAAAAATTGTAATTTATAACTTTTTTATAAAATTTATTTCTTAAATTTTAACCTCAATAACTAATTACATAATAATAAATATATACTCGGTGTATACATGGAAGTGTACTATAGGTTATTTTTTAAAGTGTTTTTTATTAGAAAATAAATTAAAATAATTTTTTTATTTTTAATATCAATACATCAAAATAATTTAAAAATATATATAAAAAAAATTTAATATATAAAAAATAATTCAATACAAAAATAACTTAATTTTTTTAAAAATATAGATAAATTACAATGCCTAGCACCAACTTAATCGACCATAGGACAGGGTAGTTTTATCCCAAATCCTTAAAATCTCCGCCCTCGCCGTTTTGCCTGATAATGAAAATCTCAAACTGTAATTGCTGAGTTTTTATATCCGTTGGATTTCTTTATTCTTCTCATGTTACTGGATCTGATTACTAACCTAGCCATTGGATCTTCTTACTTCTTCTCTAGTCTTCTGATCCTTATAACTAATCTTATTGAAAATTGACTATGCAAAGACGTTCATTTTTAAAAAAATATGTGAACTTTTTTTTGCATTTCAATTTCGCAAAATTCCTAGCTGTTTGGACTAATTAAAATTCTTAGTCGAACGACTAGGAAATTATTATTATTATTTGAATTTTTATGTATAATTAATGTTCATAATTAATAAGGGATTATGTGTGTGTAAAAGGCATGTTTTATCTATGATTCTAAAATAATAAATTTGAGATTATATAATTATCATGTGAAAGATAAATATGATATAGCATGTTAATACTATTGGTTTAAATTATGTTAGAAAACTATTGTAAATTTTGTATGATAGGCTTAACAATTTATCTAATTGAGTAACTTTTAATCTAAAAATAAACAATTTATTTGTTTCAATTTAAAGACTTTGTAGTTTTTTTGATATAGGTTTGGGAATTTTGAAATCAAGACTATAAAACTATCTACAAAAATAAAAAAGGAAAATCACAACAAGAAAGAACATCCAAAATTAACTCTAATGAATTTGGAAAACAGACCTGTACCAATCCTTTTTGAAAAAGAGTTGCATGACTTATTACTCATTACTTGTTAAAGTATTAGAACATTCATTACTTTTTATGTATATGAAAATACCTTAGTCCATAGTCTCTCTTTATTTTCTGTTAAGATTTTGTTTCCCAGCAATTTAAGTATGAGAACATTCATATACTTGTCTTTTTTCAACTTCTCATATAAGTTAAATTAAAAGTTTCCTTTTCCCCATTAATTTCCCTTGATTCAGTTGGGCAGTGTCCTTTTAATGAGGGCCTGGTTACTTGACTCACATCAGTCAGCAAGTTGGACATTGTCCTTGGAGTTAGTTCAGAAGTGCAGTTCTTCAGTTTTCTCTAAATCATGGCTCCTGTTTCCCATAGACACACAGTATTTATATCTTTATGGTGTGGCTTTTGCCACAGTTATTTGGATTAAACTGTTCATTGGACAAATCTTCCACTCCAACATAGCATATCAGGCAGCTACCCAGAAGTTTTAAACTGTGTCAGAAGATGATGCTATTTGCACATCATACAGTGTCGACAAAGTAATCAAAGTGCAGTGCATCAGTGAATTATGTTGATGGGGTTGGTAATTGATAAGAGATTAAGTATACTTTAGCATGAGTATAATATTAGATGTATTCTTGTTTGCAGGAGAGTACTTGGCTTTAACCGGAGAAACACTCAATGGAGCAGAAATGTTTGCTTGTGGCCTGGCTACACACTACTTGCATAGTGAAGTTAATATAGGCGATCCCTAGCTTCGACTGTCCTGGTTGTATTCCATTATCCTATATTATTTCTTTTGATCCTGTAGAAACTTTGTTCAGTTGAACATCATGTTGGGGAACTGGTCACTGATGATCCTTCTGTCATCATCTATTGTCACAGATCTCTTGCATTCAAATTGAAGTTCCTTTCCAATCGAATCTGAGAGGAGATGGAGGGCACTAGTTTTAGGTTTGCACTACAAAGGAAGAGCTCAACAATACAATCGAAATTCACTGTAGAATTCTGATTAATCATCATCATCATCATCATCATATATATATATATTACAAAGCGTCAAATGAGTGAAGTCACGAAGATTAAATTAGCGAAGTAACCAAATGGCTTGAGCTATGAAGTGTAGTTCAATCATTCACATTCATAGCAAATTTTGCTGCTAGAGTAAGGGCCAAGTCCAATCACCATCATACAAATTTCCAGCTTTAATTGCTCTACTTGAAGACCCCGACAAAGGATTAATGTAAGATAACGTAATGATAACATTATAAAAAGAATTCAGCTCTTCGTCCAATCCGTGTATGATGTACCATAATCCTACACAGGCTGTATCTCTAAACCAGTATGTTCACCATTTCCAGAAGATTGTACAGACGGAGCATCAGGAGCAGATGAAGCAGAATCCTGGCTCTCGCCAGATTTCATCTCCTGAACGGGAGGAGGGTTAACAACAGTCATCTGCATATCAGTAGGGTCAGACAGATGGTTCCTCATCTCCCTGTGCTCCTGACACAAGGCACACCAATGCAGGCAACAGTGCACCATGCATGGGTCACACGGAGAATTCTGCAACAGTTTCACAGTTGAATCGGCTTTAGGGTGTTAATCAATCTTTCTAAGCAGAAAAACAGAAACTGCAAAACAATATGGCTAAATGAACAAAAATTGCCTTGAACTTTGGATCAGAAATAGTTTGAGGTGCTCAAATATAAAAATAAAATAAAGCTGAAGGGCTAAGTTCAATTTGAACCAAAATTCAGGATAATTTTTTATAATTTAGGCAAACAACGAAATATGCAGAGATGTTTGTGCAAGGCATGAATTATGAAACGGAAAATCATAGTTTACAATATATCAATCACCTTGAGATGATATTTCTTCTGCAGTGATTCTCGAAAGAGGCCAGTGTAAATGCCACAAACCCACCATGCAAATAAGAGGCCCTCACAAATGAGAACTGAAGTGTTAGGATCAATACCATTGCAGAAAGCAGTGGCTGCTGCAAGTGCAATTCCACCTTCTACACACACTGCATGACCAACACATGCACTGGGCCAAGGAATATCTTCTCTCAGTTCAACATTCCTTCCAAACAACACACATGGACAAAATAATCCTGTGAAACCTACAACACATAAAATGATTCCTTACTTCATAATATATTATGAGAAAAAACAAAAAAAATTATTACAATGGGAGCCAAAATGAAAGCATACTCACAACTATCAGTATCTTCGAGGCAGCCAAGAATCCCAGTCGTCCAGTCTTCGTCAGCAGGAGGTTCATACCTTTCTGGTAGATATTGTCCACATTCAATGCACTTCCTCTGTACACCAAAAAACCTGAAAAATAAATCAATAATAAAAGTACACACTCCAGCTTCTACATCCCAAAAATGCATGCAATCACTTCAAGTTTTGTTTTTCTTCCAAAAAACGTGCATTTAATTCTCAGAAAATTCTAATAATAAAATTAATTTCTTTGCAAATTATGTGACAGATGGGTCTTGCTAGGAATTTAGGGCAGCCTGCCTGCCTCCTCTTTCAATCACCAGGACATTATATGTAGAGTAATACTAGTCATTCCAAAACATCCATTCAAATTGAGCTATTCAAATATTATCAAGGATCCATTGTCACCAACCGTGAAGTTGTTGATACCATTCAAGAAAGATGAGAAATGATATTTCAGGATGAATCTAACGTTGTTATATATGGCAATGTGTACGAGAGAGAAAATGTACAGGACCTGAGAGACATTAATGGGCTGGTTGAGTTCTCCAGGTTCAATATCTTCCACGGGTGCTTCTTGCTCTCTTGTTAATGGCACGTACCGACGAGAACGTTTTGCATGATGATCATCTTGATCCATCTGATCATCCAATAAAATAACACCCACAGCATTTATATGAATAATATTCATACCATTATTTGTGTATATATAAAAGAGAGAGGGGGGGAAGAGATGGACCTTAAAAATGGAAGGATTTGGGGGTGATGAAATGAAGAAGGAAGCAGTATCTTCAATGGCTTTTCTCTGTGTTCTTGGAATGAAATCATGAAAGAGCAGAGAAGAAGGCTCAAACCTCCAATTGTTTTCGGATGGCAAGGATTGACACGGACCAAGTCCTGCTTTTCTTAGGCTTTAATAATGGTCATGGTTTTTTTTCCTCTTCCTTTTTCTTTTCATATTGCATGGCATAACTGCCCCCTTTTCTTTTTATAGGCTCACCAAAACCAAGTTTTTTTCCAATTCTCTCTCCTTTTTTTCCTCTCAAATACACGTATGTATTATCTTACAAAAAACAAGTAGAAAAAAAATTAAAATAAAAGTAAGGATTGAGAACACTCAATCCATGAAAAGAATTTTTTAAACACCAACAATCCTTGGTAAATTCTAGATACTAACTCCATGATTTAGCGAGACCACCTAATCAGTTTTAAGATGATCACACTCTTGGAGAGTTAGGATTGAGAGGGCGGGTAAGTCAATAATTGATTGTGGGTACAAAACATGTACAATTGTAGGATATAATTAAAGGTTTTCGGGTATCATGTAAATGTTGTTCTGCTCAGGTAGAGTGATGCTTTAAAAAGACTACACTTATATATATATCGCTATGGACTGTAAAGTGAGTAATTTATCTTCATATCTACTGTTTTAGACAAGGACTGTAGTCTCAGTTTTTAATTGATTGTTATGTAGTAACTAAATGAATTAGCCATTTAGTTACTAGTAAATTGATAAACAAATCAATCGAAAATTATTGTACGACTTTAAATTTAGCAAACTTCCCTAACACCTGACGATCAATTACTTGGTTGAGCATCGGTTAAGTAAAGTAAATTATTGTAATTTTGAGGAAAATAAACCCCTCACATCCCATTTCCCCACCAAAAAAAAAAACCCGTGATTGCTTTTCATCCTTATGCATAGTGTTTGATTCGAAATTTAAACCTAAACTCACACAAAAAAAAAGTAAGGAAAACCACGGAGAATTAGGTTGGCAATCTAACAAAATAAACAAGACAAGTCAAGGAGGTTGATCCAATCATCCAACAAAAAGCAACTGTAACAAAGTCAAAGATATCCAGTCTTGCAAGTGAATAAACTTGTGTACCAAAATAAGGCTCAGCAAATCCTTGCACTAAACAAACAGTAATAAACTATCATAATCTCTTAATCGCAAATTTTGGAAAAAAAGGACCAAGTCCGCGGATAAACAAAAGCCCCAAATACTGCAATCACCGATACCGACGGAGGGAAAGAGTTTGGTTCCTTTTCCATGTTGCCCTCCTGGAAGGCCGCGCCTTGTGATGCAAGTGTCCCCTTCCTCGGAGACCCCTGTACTTCTTTCCAGCAGATGTTAGGCCACGTAGCTCTCTGTGTTTATGGACAGGATTGCAGATCCAATTGATCCTTGGATCGTTGCGAATGGCATTGTGAGCAGCATCGACCAGGATAACCTCAAAATATTTGTACGTGGAATCCTGAAAATTGAAGATTATATCAGCTTAGTACTACGAGCAAACTTGTTTAGAGCCTGAGAAAGATGAAAGGGGAGCAAGTATTAGTGATAGACTACAAAAGTTAATCATGGCATGACCCTCTCTTACTTGCCAAGTGAAAGCTATTTCAAACACTGTCAGCTTCACGAGACAGTCATGTGCTTGCATCCAGATGGGGCCGACACAAGTTTCAAATTACAGCCATACATGCTTGCATAGAAATAGGGTCAACACCAGTTTCTAAATATCTATACGTGTAATCCAGTAGGTGATGGTTAAAATAGCTATAGCTATTAAAATGGTTACAATACATAGTCAACAGATTTATCGTGGTATGACCCTCTTATCTCACTTGCTAAGTAAATATCACTTGGAACATTCTTAGTTCAATTGACCATCAAACATGCTTACATAGAAATAGTATCCCCGTCAAACCATTACAAATCATATTGCAACACTATTTCCTCCAATTAACGATGGAAAGTTGAAAGAACGAGCAAAAACAAACTTATATTACGAACCTCGTTAATCCAGTATGAGTTGAGAACTTTGAGCCCACCTAATTTCCGCCCTGCACGCTCTTCAGCAACTGACCTCTTGCTACGCTGGAACTTGAGCTGGGTAACACCCTGGTTTGTTGGCTTGCCATAAACAATACCCTTCGGAACAGGCCTCTTCCTACCACCACGCCTCACACGGATACGATAGACAACATACCCCTGGAAATCAGAATCTATGTCATCATCAAATAGAAGTGAAAAAGATAATGCATTATTTAGTCCAGTGACAAGAAAGCCAACTACATAGATTAAAACAAGATTTTTACCTGTTTTGCCTTGTATCCCAAACGGCGAGCCTTGTCAGGACGTGTAGGATGAGTGACACGCACAATCGAAGGATGCTGACGGTATTCCCAGCACCTCACCCTCTGCAAGAACCTCATAACATCCGACTGCTTCTTCCTCCATAGCTCCGAAACATACTTGTAAGCCCCTACACATCACCAAACTCATCATTAAACCCCACGCCCTAGAATTCAAAAATCACAAATTATAACCAAAACCCGCGTTTCTATTCTCCATCTAGTAGTCTCCAAAAAAATGCCGACACGGAAAAAAAAAACGAAAGCAACGCCACTTAATGAGGCCATTCCATATATCAAGTGCTCGAAAATATCAGTGATTGAATCACAAACCCAGTCTAAAGCATTCTGTTTTCGACAAGGTTTAACAAGTTAACTAAACCCCATCAATCACGTAGTTCGATAATATCATCAAAAACATCAAGTTCATCAAATTGCATGCTAAAAAAATAAACAAATAAGATCATCACAGAAACAACACAGCATTAAAGACTGAAACATGAAAGGGGGTCGATACTAAGCAGAATCCAAGTGTGTTTTTGAAAGGAGATGAATGCTTGCTCACCCATTGTTGTGGCACAAGATGTCTGAAGACGGCTCCCTCTCTTCTCCTCGAAGGCTTATTGTTGTGAGGCGGCATGCCCTAGTTTTTATTTATGTATCGGAAAGCTAATCCTAGCCGTCAGATTTTAATTGATTTTGGGTCATGTTGGGCTGGTAATTTTTCTGGGTAGGGCCAGTGGCTCCAACTAGGCGTGGTTTAATCTGGCCCTATACCTCAGTTGTTGCTAGTCCATTGTAGGCTTTGATGTTTTTTAGCATTGATGTTGTATTAATAGTTATTTTTTTATTTAAAAATATATTAAAATAATTTTTAAAATTTATTATTGATATCATTGTATTAAATTATAATTTTTATAATGGATGAAAAAAATTTAAAATATTAAGATGATAATATATTAAATGATATTTTTTAAAATAAAAATATTAAAATACTAATGACTAAGACCAACCATGTTTAATCCATGAAACTCTTAATTTGAGGCATGAGCATGTGACAATACCATAAAATTTAAATCGAACCAAATTAAAAATCTCATTTCAAACTAATCGAATACATAAGATTTAAAATGAAAAAGAAAACATTCATTTAAAAAAAATTAAAAATTGCTTAAGTAAACCTAGATGATTCGTGTTATGACACGACTAAGACTAGTGTTTTTAAATAATAAAGAAAAATTTGAAATTATGATAATTGATCTGACTCAATTAATTAATTTTTAATTTAATAATATGATTAAAAATAATAATGAATCATAAATAAAAATAATTAAGATAACCCTTTTAGTTTTTAAAATTAATGAAAAATAATATAAAAAATATAAAAAAAAAATAAGTTTAATTTTTAAATAAATTAAATATTAAAGAATAAATGGTTTAGAAAACCAAGCTTCAAAAATAAATAAATAAAAGAGCTGGTTTTTCACCTCACGAAAACATTAAAAAGGCTGGTTCTTCACCTTCGTGAGCAACCACGCGTGCCTCCCGAATATGGTGGGGTGGCTCTCTTCGAATGTGATTGCAACTTTTTCCTTTTGTTGTTATTTCTTTATTAGTTAAATTATCAAATCACTCTATGACCGCATGAGCATTGGAGAGAGAGAGAAAAAAGTGAAATTCCAATAAAACCCTTAGATCAAAGGTTTTTTTCCTTTCAAGGGTAATCAGTAGTTACATTGTGCCAAAAATTATAAAAAGACTGAAATATCACTAAACAAATCTAAAATAACAAATGAACTTAATGGAAAGATCATTTTATCTTGTGATTTTTTTTCAATGAAAAAAACATCAATTAATTATTATAATGCTGCAACTCGCATCTTCACAAGGTTTTATCTAAGTTCAGATGCCTTAATCAGCTCAAGCACACATACATCTATCTAAGTTTAGGATCTAAAGATTTTATTTTTAACCAAAAAATACTTATGAAACATCTTAAAGATTTTGATAAATCTATTTCTAATCTTAAATTAGAATTGAATCGAAAAAAAATTTAAAAATCAACTCAAATTTTTTAAAAAAAAATCAAAACCCAATTTACCTTTTTCCAAGAAGATAAGGCTAAAAAACATCTCAAAACTCCTTTTATATAGAATAGAATTCATTAATTTCAATATTAACTTTTTGGTTGATAAAATATTGTTAATCGATCACTTTCTCTTTTTTTCATGGTTTTTTAACAATTCTCTCTCTGTTTTTAAATTAAATGCCAACAAAATAAAGTTTGAGATAAAAAATTAGAATTATCAAACTAAAGGGGTCAATTTTTTTTTAAATGGTGTTGAATGCACGTGTAAAAGAAATGCATGTATTTTCACCTCACTATAAATCTTGTTCCCTTTATTTTTAACTTTTCACAAATAATAAAATCGATTTTTTTTTTCAGAATGAATGAAACCCAAGCGAATAATTTCTAGAGAACTGAACTTTCGAAGGTGTTTCGTGGATGGACTTGAGAACTCTACCAGAATTTATGCTCTCTTATTTTCCATCTTCGTTCATGGAGATAAGCAGCTGGAAAATCGTTGGTCAGATGCAATTAGTTTCACAACGAGCAACCTGTGTGTTACCGTGAAAATAATTAGTTTCACACCAGTACTGGTAGAAGTGTCCATGCCATTCCTTCAAGGTACTTTAAAAATGCACATAAATGCTACTTGTTGCCTGGTGTGGTCCTGCGATTTTACAACTCCACGAGCTTTACTTACCTGTTTTTCTCAAATTTTATACTGAAAAGAAGGTAAGTTGGAGGTGGTTCAACGAGGAAACAATAGTCACCGCCTTGAAGCATTCATGCTTCCAATCACGAAAAGTAGAAAAATTACCAGCAGACATTTTTAATTTTTCATGCTTCTCGTCTTTCACACCAACCTTTCTCCAAGAACAGGTTTATCTCTCGTTTATAATCCCCCGCGTTGTGATATTTCCTCCATTAAATTCTCTTTGTACCGGACTATCTTCTTCCTAAAGCTATTGAAGATGCCTGAAACTGACAGTAACGGGGCTTCAAAGCACTGTACCACTCCCAGCCGGCGGGCACCCACTTTAGGCAAGGCAACATTACTGGCAATCGGCAAGGCCTTCCCCAGCCAGCTTATTCCTCAAGAATGCTTGGTGGAGGGCTATTTACGTGACACCAAGTGCGATGATGCTTCGATTAAGGAGAAACTGGAGAGACTTTGTAAGTGAAATGGCTAAACCCATTGATGGTAGAGGAGCAATTCTAGCAGGTTCCATTAAATGGCAGGTTTTTCAAGCTTCTAACTTTAATTTCTTTTGCTAGGTAAAACCACTACTGTGAAGACAAGATACACAGTCATGTCCAAGGAGATACTAGACAAATACCCTGAACTTGCAACAGAGGGCACTCCAACAATCAGGCAAAGGCTCGAGATAGCGAATCCAGCGGTCGTTGAGATGGCTCTGAAAGCAAGCATGGCTTGCATAGATGAATGGGGAGGGTCGGTAGAAGATATCACCCATCTTGTCTATGTTTCTTCTAGTGAGGTACGCTTGCCAGGTGGTGACCTCTACCTTGCCAGTCAGCTTGGACTAAGGAATGATGTTGGCCGTGTAATGCTTTACTTCCTAGGCTGTTATGGTGGTGTCACTGGTCTCAGAGTTGCCAAGGACATAGCTGAAAACAATCCAGGAAGCCGTGTTCTATTAACTACTTCTGAGACTACGATTCTTGGTTTTCGCCCTCCTAGCAAGGCACGCCCTTACGACCTTGTGGGGGCTGCGCTCTTTGGTGACGGAGCTGCCGCTGTGATTATCGGAGCCAACCCCGTAACAGGTAAAGAGTCTCCTTTCATGGAGCTGAACTATTCAGTTCAACAATTCTTGCCAGGTACCCAGAATGTGATCGATGGACGCCTTTCCGAAGAGGGCATAAATTTCAAGCTTGGGAGGGAGCTTCCTCAGAAGATTGAAGACAATATTGAAGAATTTTGCAATAAGCTCGTGGCAAAGGCTGGTCTGACTGACTTCAACGAGTTGTTCTGGGCTGTCCATCCCGGTGGACCAGCAATACTTAACCGGTTAGAGAGCAAGCTCAAATTAAACGAAGAGAAGCTAGAATGCAGCAGGAGGGCTCTGATGGACTATGGAAATGTCAGCAGCAATACTATAGTCTATGTTTTGGAATACATGAGAGATGAGTTGAAGAGAGGAGGGGGAGAGTGGGGACTTGCCTTGGCTTTTGGACCAGGCATTACTTTTGAAGGCATCCTGCTTCGTAGCTTATAATTAAATCCTGCAGCTACAATATGATATGCATTTGGTTTTTATTTTTCATTTTCACCATGCATGAAGCTAGACATGTATGCTGTTTCTGATGTAGTAATTCAAAGGAAATGAAATCTGGGAAATTTACAGAGGACTGAGCTTTTAACTTTCTTTCTATATGAAATTTTTCATAACAGCATGTCCGTGGAGATATTAACTTCCTTTTCTCAAGAGAAACATTGTTGGACTGATTTCTCAGTTATCATTTTACTCTGTTTTTTTCTGTAACCAACGATCCAGGGCTTGTCCTGAACGCAAGCCTCGAGGTGTATGTTACTAACATGCTTCGTTGACCAGGAAAACAAGCTTTCGGACTTGGTATTTCGGTTTTGTAAAAGGTCTATTCTTGCCTTTATTCCTTTTCCTCGTAGTATTAGGGGATCAATTTCGATTTAGTTGGATTTTTATATATATATAAAAAAAAGTAATTAAACTGAATTTTTTTTTTTTTAAAGTAACTCAAATGAGAGAAAGTTAGAGTTATTATAACAGCCCTAGCAAGTGAAAAACAAGGGCTATTACAATATTAAAAACATATTGACTATTATGATAGCCTAAAAGTGTATGAATGTAGGTTTCTAAGAAGGCCATAAATGAAAGTAATTATTGGCTGTTTTTGTGCATGGTAGAATGTATGAAATGGATTTGTTGAGTTGTCATGATTTTATATATCTCGGGTAATAGGTTAGTTAAATTAACAATAACTATTTTGTTGTTTTATTTATAAAATTAATTTTTTTAATAATTTCATACTTTGGCTCTAAATTATTAGCCCTTGAGCTACATGAATTTTCATATTTTTTTGGGTTATCCAGTGTGCGAGTTAATCAAGTTAACTCGAGTTAATTTGTATTTTTTTATTCAATGTTTTTTTATTTAACTTTGATTTTTTTTACTAGGTTCTTCTTTTGGAAGTCTATTTTTTTTATCTTAATCTTATGTCGCAATTGGTGGGTTATTCGAGTTAACTCGGGTTGAATCGGTTTTTTTCCCTCATTTTTTGATGACTTTAGTTTTTATATATGATTTTGTATTAAATTATTTTTCCTTGAGATTTATCATTTTTTTTGCCTATCTTTTTATTTCGTTATCTCGAGAGTGAGTTGGTCAAGCTAACCTAGGTAAACATGCACTCTCGTTCACAATTTTTTTTTATTTAACTTAGGCCTTTTTTGTTAGGCCATTCTTTTGGAGGTTTTTTATTTTTTTTTATCTCGATCGAATGTTGTGTGTGCCATATTAGCGAGTTAACCTAGGTTGGGTCAAATTTTTTTTCCCTTGATTTTTTATATATTTTTTTCAATCCTATAATTTTGCATTAAATTATTTGCCCATGAGCTTTGTTATTTTTTCACTTTTCTTACTATTTGCTTATTCCGAGAGTAAATTGGTAAAGTTAACCCATATTGACTCAAGATTTTTTTTTTGTTTTTTTTTAACCTTGGTTTTTTCACTAGATTATCCTTTTAAAATTCTTTTTTTTTTTTATCTTGATCTTATATTGCGAATTGTTGGCTCGTCAAGTTATCCCAACCTAACTCAAGTTTTTTTTTTTTGGTGTAGTATTTTTTTTTGTCCATCCTTGATATTAGGTTACGAAGCCTTAAACTTTACAATTTCTTTTCACTTTTCCTTTTAAGGGTTTTTTTAATTTTAATTTTAAATCATGTTTTTAGTTAATTTAATCTGGATTGTCTTATATTATCGATGCTTGAATATTATATTTTAATGTTAAAAGAATTTGATGAAACCTATAGTACAGTGCAAGTCGTCTATGTAGTCTATAGACGAGTATGGAAGGCGAGCCACCTATGTGGTCTATAGGTGTGCATAGAAGTTCAATCTTTTTTTAATATATGAACAATGAAGTACAATGTTAGAAGTCCAATCTTTTTAGTATGTTAGTTAAAATTAGTTAATAATAATTTGTAGTTGCCCGCTTACGGAGGAGGATTATTTACAAATAAACCTCGTATACGAACCTGCTCGCACATTCATCTAATATTTATCAAATCAATTTGGTTTGAAATTAACTTTGCACCATCAATTATTAAATAAGTTAAAGTTAAATAAAAAACTAAACCTAAAAGATCCCCAATGCAAAATACTATTTTAAAAAACTAAATTGATAAAATAATATTTTAAATAATATAAATATAACATTTTTTATAATATCTATTCCAATAAAAAAATCCATATAAAAAGCCAATTATATTATAGTAGAAGAAACTAATGTTTTATTATTTCTTAATAATAAATTTAATGCTATTTTTTTATATGGTTATATTTAATTGGTTTATTTTTTTAATGGTCTCATTTTATTGGTTTTGGTTTTTTAAAAGATATGTAGAAATAACATTTATGGAAGAGAAAAAATATTTTAACATTTTGTTTAATTTTTTTTTTAAAGGGTACAAAATAAACATAAGAGAATTAAAATAATATTTTTTAATATTTAGTTTTTAATTTGCCACACCATTGAAGATGCAATAAGAAAAACTATGAATACGAAAAAATAAACAGTTGAGCAGTGAAAGAAGGGCTGCAAATCCCAAAATCATGAAGCCCCAGAATTCTCTCCCATTTTTCACCAATCAAATTCCAGCATTCACTTGATTCCACTCAACTTCTGGTGACTCCATCAGAGCACAGATTCCTGCCGGTCGAGTTTAATTCCCAAAACTACCCTTCTAATATTCACGGAATTTCACGCTCTCTTTATGCTGCTTAAAAAAGTCACAGTTACAACATACAAGCAAATTCCTCTCCCTTTAGCACTCCAGCTGAGACCGAAGAGAGAAAGAAAAATCTCATATTTTTCCCCTTTTAATTTTTAATTATTAATAATAAAAGGAAATCAAAGAAATCCACAGTGAGTGTAGACTCTTTGGTTAGGGTTAGTTTTTTTTTTTTTTAGTGAAAAGAAAACCAAACAACTTGGTTGGTGGCTTGAGTTAGGGTTTCGGGAAATATAGGATGTCATCTGTTTTGAATCACGGTTTTTTGAAATTTATGCGACCTCCTGTCTGTTAATGTGAGTGAAGTTGCTGGGGGGCGGGGGCGGGGGCGGGGGCGGGGAGGGAGTTTCAGGTTTTGTTTTAATGGGGAGTACAGGGGAGCCAGACAGAAAACGGCGTCACTTTAGCTCTATATCATCTCCACCTGCTGCTATGGCTAAAAAGCAGCCGTTCTCGCATTTATCCGAGGACAAAAAGGTTGGGACTTTTCGGAATTTTTGTTGCTCTTGTTGTGGTTTAGAGGAATCTTATGTGGGTTCTGTTTTGTTTTGTGAATCTGATGGTTTTTGTGATCTTAGTTTATCCGATTACCTGTAAATTTGATGGACTTGTAGTTAATTATGGTTTTATTGCTACTCATGTAGCTTTTTAGTTAGGGTTATGGGCTACATCATTTGGAGAATTATGTGTTTTTGGTATGTTAAATTAGATTATGTGATTGAATCTGAGTTTTGCAGGGCTGTTTGTATTTGTTTTATCTGCATGGATGTTCTACTTTTATAACCTTTGACTCGTTAAGCTAACTATCTTAACATTTTCTAAGGTGTCACAGGTCGAATTTTGATTTTTTTGGTTTGTCTACAATTTGCTTCTTGCAATTTACTTGCATATCATGGTAACTGAATGAAAGGATATCTAAGTCCAATGAGCATGCAATTAATCTCTTTCTAAAATCTGTACATGGGATTAATGCTATGTGGTTGTCTGGAAATGCTGCAGAAACAGCTGAAGAACATGGTAAATAATTTCTAGATTTGGGAGCTAAGTATGAGAATTGGCTTATCTGTTAATTGTTTTTAGTTATTATCTAGAGCTTCATCAGAATATATGCACAATGTATAGTCCTTTCTTTTCTATCTGTGGTTGTTGAGAATTGAAGTCTGATGGTCTGTTAATATTGTACTTGTCTTTCCTCCTCTATTTATGGTCAACTACACTTTTCCAAGCAGCATGTTCTCTCTTTATTTCCTTGAATCATTTATCTGTGAAGTTATTTAGCTTTGGTGCTTGACGGCTGTAACTACTTAGCATCTATTTTTTAAGTTTTCTAGTGCTGGGTAATATGGCTTTTTAGAAGCCTGATATAGTACTGCACTTAGTAATTTCTATATCTATAACTTTGCCAAAATGTAATGTCACTAATGAGTAGCTTGTTTGTTGTGAGCTCACGTTTTCTTTTGATGATGTAGCTTGACACCACTGTTCTTCAATACCAAAATCAAAAGCTTCAACAGAAGCTAGAGGTTCAGAAGGTTGAGCATTCTGCACTAGGAAACAAGTTCTCTCAACTGAAGGAGAAACAGCAACCATACAATTCCACATTAAACGCTGTCAACAAGTCTTGGGAAGGGGTAATTTCTTACCTTTTTTTTCTTCTTATTAACTTTTCCTTTAATACTCTACTTTTGGGAATTCAAAATATAAGTTATCTCTCTGATTTGTCCATACAATACCTTTTAGTAATTGGGTAAACATTGACTATGTTGTTAACAATAGTTGGTTAGTGACTTGGAAACATGTTCCAACCGCACAAGAGAGTGGAGCAATGGGCAAGATGTCAAACATATACCAGTTACAAAAGGTGAGGAACCTGTAATCTATTACTTTTCTCTGGTTTTGTTTTTTTATCCCCAGTCTCACTAATATTTAGATAGCATGAATGCATAGCTATCCATTCCTAGCTTGTGCTTTCTTGTGATAGCAATTATGGCTAATATATATTCTTGAGAAAATTGTATGAGGTGAATAAGAATCCACCTATTGGCACACAACATAATATAGTTCTTGAAATTTTTATTTTGTACTGGCCATACTTGGCGATTCTTGGCTTTGTATGCATGCTTATTTTGCTCCCCTCCATTACTTGTTTGATTACAATAAAGAACCTTTCTTAAGTAGTCTGCCTCTTCTTTTCAAATTATTATCTTACAACTTTAATTGTATAAAATATCCAAGAGTTGCTAATGGTCTTGAAAGCTGGTTTGAGTTTGCAAAACAATTTTGGCCAATTTATATGCCATTGTCAGTAGATTGGGGTGTGTGGGTTTGGCACAAGTATTAGGTTTTGGCACTATGCATGTGTGTGTGGGCTTTCATGGCCGCTTGTGTGGGTTGGTTTCAGCAGTATATGCGTGTGTGATTTGGTTTGGAGGGGCTTCTTTTAGCAATGTATATGCTGTTTTATGCAGTTCAAAGTGAGCATGTAGGAAAAGTTGGCGCCCTTCTGGTTGGATTTGATACACGAGTTTTCTTTCACAGTGAACACAAAATTTAGTGAACTGGTGGTGTAATATTGACTGGGAATTATTGCTATTTTTTTGTTAAAGCAAGGGTGTCATATAATAGGGGGTTTCTAAATTTCCTTTCAGATGAGAGCTCATCTTTTCTCAAGGAGGCATTCCTTAGCCGACTTATGGAAACTGGTGCAACTGAAAGTTCCTCTTCAAATAATTGCCCTGATCAGATGGAAGTGGATATAGAAACTGCCTTTGAAAAGAATAAAAATGTTGTACATAATATAGTTGATACAATCAATGGCCTTTGGCATCTGAAGGATGGATTACATGCAGCAGTTTTGAAACAGCTTCCAGAAGATGGTAAGAGTATGTTGGCACTGGTCTGTGTGCTGTATTTTTCTTGGGCTATTTCCTTTAGAATTCTCTCAGTTCCTATGCATTTTTCTCCTTTGCTAGATGCATGTAGGCAAATGACATCTAATGAATTGGAGATGGAACTTAAGAATTTGAGGTCTGGGCTAAGTGACCTTCATTTGAAGCACAAGTCACTGGCAATGGAATTGCAGAACCATCGTGATGCTGATGCAAAAAATAAAGCAGGGCTCAAGCATCTAAAAGGTAAAATCATCTTAAGAGTTTGAATCCTTTAACAACCATCTGAGAGCTTCCTCTATTGAAACTAATGTAGCACATCCTTTTTAAGATATATGCATCGGTAAGTGTGCTTGCCATTTTTTAAGGGCCTGTCTATTTCTATATGTTCACCAGTACACCACAACACATTTAATTACATGTCATGTATATGTGGTCTTAAGGTTTGGCATATTGGGTGGCCGTTCTCGCTTTCTACAGTTATTGACTAATTCTGATGTGATTCAGCATTTGTTTGCTATTCATTCACTTGGCATGTCGAATCCTTATTATTGTTTGCAGCTAATGCTTTGACTGATATGCTTTATAAGTGTGAATGTTTTGCTTTTGCTTGTTTTCCATAGGTGAATTGGAGATTGCAGTTGCAGAACTGAAAGACAGCAACTGTAAATTGGCAACCCTTAAAGCAGAGAGAGATGCAACAAAAGGGGCATTCTTTCCAGTCTTAAACTTGGGAAGTAAGCACATTGGTGGTGATAAGGTTAGGGATAAACAAAAGGATCTGCAAGAAATGGAGTCTGCTGTCAAAGAGCTTTTAGTGAGTTTCTGACTCTTATTTTATTGGATTTGTTCTTGAGAATTTTTTGAATGGAAAGAGATAGGCATGTTAATCAATTTGAGTTCCACAGGACCAAGCTTCTTCTCGACTACAAGAACTAAAAGATCTTCACGAAGAAAGGTTAAAAATATTACAGAAGCTATCCAATTTGCAGGTCAGTGTTTTTTTTTGGGAGAGGGCGACGGGTCTTAATACCTTGTCATGGTGTCAATGGTGACCTAGTTCTCCTTCTAAATGATTATGCCTTAACTGCAGATTCACTTCTTCAGTAATGTAAATAGAATGAAATGCAGCTTTATTTATTAATAATAATAGAAGTGGAATGGGGATATTTTGGTTTACAGAACTTGTTGAAGAATGTGAAGAGTATATCTTCATCACAAGCCTACCTCTTGGTGAGAGATCAACTAGAGAAATCAAAATCAGAAGTTCTCCAATATCGGGCCTTAATTGAGAAACTTCAGGTTGTAACTGGTCGGTAGTTTCATTTATGCCTGAGTCTGCAATATTCCTTGCATGGATTAGTTGCTGATGCTGACAATATTTTCTTACCTGGAAATTACAGGTTGAGAAGGATAACCTTGTCTGGAAGGAAAGAGAATTAAATGTGAAAAATGACTTGGTTGATGTTTGTCGAAGATCTACTGCCGTTGTGGATTCTAGAATTGCTGTTTTAGGGAAAGAAATACAAAAACAGATTAATGAAAGAAACATGATTGAGACCAAGTTGGAAGAGGCATCTAGAGAGCCCGGTGTGTTTCTGCTGGATGCTTTTATGTGTGTTGTAATTCTCGCTGCTTCTTGGTCTGTGCTCAAAGCCTCATAAGTACTCTCTATTTCAGGAAGAAAAGAAATCATAGCTGACTTCAAAGCCTTGGTTTCCTCATTTCCTGAGGAAATGGGCTCTATGCAACGCCAATTAAGTAACTCCAAAGACGCCTCTTCTGATATTCATTCTTTGCGAGCTGATGGGCAGTCTCTTTCTACTGTTCTGGATAGGAAGGTGGGCACATTCTGGTGCATGCCTTTATATTCTTTTCCTTTAAATCAGTTAATGGACACTAAGATTTGTTTTTCTGAAACAGGTCAAAGAGTGTGAAAATTTGGCTGCCAGATCCACAAACCAAAACACCGAGATACATAAATTGCAGTCTGTGGTATGTTTCCATTCTACTTTGTTATTTTATTTCATTTTGTTAAAATTTTGGGGTCTTGTTCCAATGAATGCAAAGCCATCTTTTATTAAGCCTAAGGATTGTATGACCTTGGTCATCAGGGAAGTCAAATTTGAATGGAAATAAAGCTGTTTGTAATAGTTCTGCAGGCTGTGTACTCATTGGTCACTTTTAGGGCATTCTAGCATTTAAAACCTTATATCTGACATTATCTCGACGTGCTTATTATCCTATATTGTTATAATCTTCTGACAGTCAGTTTTTTTTAGTGTTAGCTTCTAATAGGATCTCTCAAATGCCAATTGCAAATTCTGATTTTTTTACCTTCTCTCTTTTTTTAATGGGTCATAGGTCCAAGTTTTCCCTTTGATATTTTTCAATAATTTATACTTCAAGACTTCCATGGACATGCCTTCCTTTTCCTTGGTGTTGAAGAATTCCTAAATTTCAATAAAAAAAAGAGTGAATTTTGATAACCAGATGAAAAACTTGTCCATTGTGTTCCTTTAGCTAGATGCATAAAATTTTTGCCACAAGAACTTAGGAGAGAATAGATCCATTTTAGTCCCATCTGACTTGTTTTTAGTTTGCTATTGCTTAGGGCCTGTTTTGCTTTTGAGGAAACAAATCTTTGTTCATGTGGGGTATATTATTGATGCATTTATAATTTGTATTTCTAATTGGAGCATCGTTTGAACACCCAACAAGTTTGCAATGACCAATTTTGGTGGTATTTTATTGGCCGTGTAGAAAATTCTCCACTGGATTTGACCTAAGTTGTCTGCATATCTCATTATGTTCTCTTCCTCAGCTATTTTCTTGATTTCTTGTAGCACCAGATGATTACAGCGAGGATTAGATATAAATTTCAGTTAGTAGCGTTTGAGTGTCTTTGCCACAGGAATAGATTTGTCATGAATTAAGCTTCTCTTCTTTATTTGCTTTGGAGGTTATTTTATTTAGGCAAAGTGAAGAAATTTTAAAATATATAGGCATTGTTTCTGTTTACTCTAGCTGAAGAAACTCAAACCAAATTTGTTGACTGTCTTAAGAACTGCATCCAAATGTAATTTATAATAATGCAAACCCAAAACACAAGAAATTCTTAAAAGAGTAAAGAGTAGATTATTTCCTCAATTATGTTTTCGCTTGTATAAAAATACTATGCCTCTCGGAGCATTCAACTCATCATCAACTTCAAACTTGTTCTACTGGATCAAGTATAGTTCTCTATTCCTTGTGAGCTTATCTTTTTTTTTTTAGGAATATTAAATTGCTAATAAATTTAAGCCTATTCTCTAAGAACTGCTCCGCTAAACATATTGCTGGGCTGCAAATGAGCCGAGTCAAGCTTTGATGTGCTCGAGCTCGGATTGTCTAATTTTAGCAAGGCTCAAGCTCAGTTCGTGTTCATGACAGGCCTAAATTATGAGGCTCAAGCTTGACTTGTTTAAAATTTGTTAGTCCCAGGCTTGACTTGGCGTGGGGGCTTGTCTCAATTATTTAATGAGCCTATAAATGAGCTAGGCTCAAACTTTGATATACATGTGACTCATGCGATTGCAATATCATAAAATTTTTATGAACTCCTTCATATAACAAATACAAATATAATTGCTAAATTTATTTCATACAAAGAATGCTTTTTATTACATACTAAATTGGTTTATTTTATAATATCTTATTAAGTTGTTTTTCCTTTCACAAGCTTATATGTAAGCTTTTAAACAAACTTGTTTGGAAGCCTAATTCACGAGTCTAACTGCCCCGGCTTATGAACGTTTATGAGCCAAGCTTAGCTAAGCTCAAGCGTGGCTTGTTTACATTTTGAGTGTAGAAGCTCGTTATGCCTTAACAAATGAGTTCGAACCGAGGCCTTAGTGAGCTGAGCTTTGAGCGTTTCACGAGTGGCTCAGCTCATTTACATCTCTATCATTTTGCCAAGATCTATTAGAAATTTCTCTATTAAGGGTTAGAAGAATTTATGATGGGCATTGGTTTCTAAATTTAAGGGTAGTAAATTGATATCATCTGATTTAGCAATCAAAACCCCTTCCCTTGGTTGCAGGTCCAAGATCTGAAGGAAAGTGAACTGGAGTTGAAACTGATTTTGGACATGTATCGGGGTGAATCCACTTGTTCAAGGTCAGGATCTTTCTATACATTCAGCTTTCCCCATACCAGCTATTAAACTTATAATGACTAGCTTGTTCAACTGAACTTTTAATTGATGTTCAACCAGCTACAGAGTTTAGTTTGTATTTTTAGTGTGTTTGAATGAATTTGTAGTCGCTTCGCGCTGGAAATTGAAGTAAATTGAATGACTGTGCTATGTTTAAATTTGGTACCTGACTCTCTGCAGCAGCGTATAATCATTATTTTTAAGATACAATGGCAGCTGTGGGTCTTGCTTATCATTATGGTGAAGCATTTGATTAAATTTAATTATTAGCATGTTCCAGTTTACTCCCTTTTCTTGTCATTGGTGTTTAGATTATGTGAAATTATATGGTGGTTTAGAAATTTATATTGTGCAAATGTAGGGATGTCTTAGAAGCTAGGGATCTCGAATACAAGGCAAGGGCTCAAGTTCAAAGTTTTAAATCCTCTCTTGATGAGCATAATTTGGAATCACGAGTGAAGACAGCAAACGAAGCTGAGGCCAGATCCCAGCAAAGGCTAGCTGCTGCAGAAGCTGAGATTGCTGATTTGAGACAGAAATTAGAAGCTTCTAAAAGGTAAATTCATGAAGTTTTGGAACCAATTTGATCCTATTGTAGAGTCGCTATTGAAGATGCTGAAATCATTCTTTTGTTAGGTGAACTCATTTATTTTTCTTGAATGTCCTTTTGTCAGTTCTATTTGGAGGGAAGTTCTTTATTGGCTTGAATACCACCAAGCCAAAGCTTCATTGCTTTTATTTTTATGTGTTCCTGAAGATGTGCGCTATTTTCTTGTGAAGTTCTGAAATTAATTCACATGCATGCATAAACAACACAGGAAAAAAGAACAAAAGAAACGTTCACTTTTTGTGCTATTGGATAAGCAGACATGTATTTACTAGATGATCGTAGTTTCATTTGTTCAACAATTTTTCTGAACTACATTTTGTAGTTGTATTATCAAATAAGCACCTTTCCTTTGAGCAATCGTTCTTTAATCTTAATTGTTTTCAGTTAGTTGGTGGGCCTAACATTTTTTTCTTACCTTGAATTCTAACATACTAATTATTGGAGACTACTGTTTGAAAATGTTGATTCTTTGCTATTCAGGGATATGTCTGGTCTTTCTGATGTCCTGAAATCAAAAAATGAAGGAAACGAGGCCTACTTATCTGAAATAGAGGTCAGTTAATTTAATTGCAGGCTTTCTTTTCAATGCAATAATGCATCTGTTTAAGATTGTTTATTTGGTTTTGCTTCAGACAATTGGTCAAGCATATGATGACATGCAAACTCAAAATCAACGTCTGTTGCAGCAAATCACAGAGAGAGATGACTATAACATTAAGGTGAGTGGCATATTCCATAACCAGTCTTCAGTAGATTGTTCAAGTTGCATGTGGTGTCTTTCTCCTGTTAGCGATTAAGACCCCAGTCTATCTTTTGTGTTCTGCTCTACTGTGGGACGTGATATTGGTATTTGCATTGCCAGTTTGTATTTTGAGATTTTCATATTCATATAAGCTTTCCAGCTTGCAAGACTTGGATTGTGAACTCTTTTTTCTAGATCTTGCTATATGAACTGGAAAATGTTTAATATCTGACCTTACATGTGGTTTGACAGTTCTAAATCTGAGCTGGATATTCTTGATTTCTGCTATAGTTGTACGGTTTTGACAAGTGTTGAACTTGTAAACTGAACATGGTTTTACCTTGCCTGTCATGATGCAACTCTTGTATTTATGTAAATGTATTTTTTCTTGCATTTTCTTCCTGATGTGAGAATGAATTAATCTTACAGTTCAAGTAAAGTCATTATGTTCTGTGTGACATATATGTGCGCGAGAGTATGATCTATTGGTTCATGCTATTCTTGTTTCAGCTTGTTTTAGAGGGTGTGAGAGCAAGACAAATGCATGGTTCTCTGCTCATGGACAAACAAATCATGGAAAAGGAGATTCAGCAAGCCAATATTTCCCTCAATTTATTTTATGTGAAAGCTGCAAGAATTGAAGATCAGGTATTTCTTAGAACTAGTTAGTTTGGCATATGCCTTGCATATAAGAGTATTCATGCATATAATATAGTAACCAAAGTATATATAACATAAATGAGAAGGAAATGCAACAATTCAGTTAATGCTATCAAACTAACTTTTACGAGACATTCTCAAATAAAGAAATAGTAAGAACTTTTATGAACAATACTAAATCCTTGTGTTCTTAGTATGTGATTTAGAAAAGAATTTTTAATTTGAAATCTTATTTTTTTCAATTGATAAATAACTAATAAATATTTAATTTTGTCTTTCTTTATTTTCTTTAGGTTTGTCTACTTTAGATGATGATTATTTTTTAATTTAAACAAACTTCTCTTTCAGGTATACCTTTCTTTTTTACTTTCTAAATAAAATGAACATAGATGAATATTTTCATAAAAGAATGGGATGGATATCTTGGCATCAGGTAGGCCATGCTCTATTATTCTATTCTCCATCCATATCTTTTTTTTTTCCCTAGATTAAGAATTGAGGAGTGTCTTGTAAATGTTTTCACTATGTACATGGTAACGTAGCCTTGGTACTTCACTACTTCTCTTAGTATTAGATAAGGATAGGCATGTCTCCTAGTTAATGAGCTAATATCAGGTCAATGATTTTTCAGTATAAACATTAGGTGATGTAGCATGGGAATAGAAATCAACTCAAAACAGAGAAGAATCGAAAATTGACGGATAAAACTAGAAGAAAATTGAAGTTACAACTAGAAAAATAGGCTTAGGATTTGTAGACAACCTCTTGGATGTATTCTGATTGATGATAATAACAAAAATTCCAATCCTGTAGGTCTAAATATTAAGCTAGGTAGCCTATTTATAATAGTTATAGGTCTAAATTCTAATCCTTAAAACGAAAAGGAATCCTTATTGAAAGATATATAACTATTATAAAATCCAACTAGCATCAGAATTCCTAAACCAAATAAGAAAAATAAAAGCACCAAGGAAAATTATGTATTCTTCCAAAAGCTCTCACTAGGTTAGGTTAATTAATTGATAATAAAGGTATTTAATCTTAAGCTTAAAGTACCAAGGACATGTGTATAATCAGTATTGTATGCATCTGCTTTGCAGTCAAAATTCTGCTCAGACCAGGTTCATAAACTTGTGGAAGATAAGATTCAAAGGTCAGTTCCTCTGGAAAATACACAAAAGAAATTGCTAGATATAGGAAGACCATCTAGTCAAGCAAGAGAGTCGTTGGAGGATTCACAATCTAGAGTTGAAAGAAGTCGATCTGCACTGTTGGAGCTGCGGATAGATCTGGAGAAAGAGAGGTAATGAAATAAATCCCATCCTGCTTCCTATTTGTACCAAGTGCTGACATTCACATCTTGTTTATCAGGTTTGACAAGAGGAGAATGGAAGAGGAGTTGGAAGTTGCAAGGAGAAAGGTTTCTCGTCTTCAAGCACAGACAGAGGGGTCTTCTATTGTAGAAAAACTTCAGCAGGAGCTTCAAGAATACAGGGAAATAGTTAAGTGCAGTATCTGTCTTGACAGACCTAAAGAGGTATCACGCAATCCCTTTTCTGTTATTTGTGGGATTTGGTGTCCTGTTTTCCTGTAGGAAGTTTTGATGAATGAAACTGGCCTTGCTAGTTGGATATCTGGATATTAGAAGAGGACTTGCAAAGCATTAACAAAACATTAGTTAAATATTCTTTCAACATGATGCAATGGAGAACATGCAACATGTGGTTCTCAAACATAATGGAACTTGCTAACGCAGCTATATCTCACTAAAATTCTCAATAAGTTTGACACACATCATCCATATAGTAAGTTTCCCATTAGGGGTGCTGAATTTTATGAAGTGATGATGTTGGATTATAAGTTTCAGGTCCTGGTTCACATTTACTAGCAAAATATTATTTTCAGCTTTTTTTGCTCTTACTAGAACTTAATTTCTGGGTGACAATAGCAGTAGTTTCAAGCAAGGAACATTTCAATGGAAAGGATTAGCAGTGCATTTCTACTCATTTGACATGTGTAGTGCCTTGAAAGGGAAATAACGGGCTTGAAAAAGAAATAACTGAATCTTTGAGGGAGGGCGGGGGGTGGGGGGGGGGTGGGGGTTGATGAGTTGACATAGGTGGACCTGTCAATGTATTATCTAGAAAGTGAAAGTAATTGGATTGGTGTATGACTAAAGGAATAGAAAATTGGGCAAAAAATCTAATGGAAGTGGTAAAAAAATTGTTGTCATAAAGTGGGCCCAAAACAGAAAAGAGTGGAGAAAAAGGTTCTTCGTAGCAACCCCAACAAGTTTAGGATTGAGGCTTAGAGCTCCATCGGGATTCAGGATGGTTAACTAATAGGGCAAAAATGGTTCCATGTTAGAATAGTTAAGATCCCTAAAGCCAGCTATATTATCTAGAAAGTGAAAGTAATTGGATTGGTGTATGACTAAAGGAATAGAAAATTGGGCAAAAAATCTAATGGAAGTGGTAAAAAAATTGTTGTCATAAAGTGGGCCCAAAACAGAAAAGAGTGGAGAAAAAGGTTCTTCGTAGCAACCCCAACAAGTTTAGGATTGAGGCTTAGAGCTCCATCGGGATTCAGGATGGTTAACTAATAGGGCAAAAATGGTTCCATGTTAGAATAGTTAAGATCCCTAAAGCCAGCTATTGAATTGTTCCTAACCAAAGAAAGGAGAGAGATAGATTATGTTCATCTCATAAAGATCTTTTTCACTGTTACTGTGTTTATTGAAATGGATTAATGATCCTCCAAAATCTTGTGATATGTATGTCAATCAATTATATGAATGGATCTTTCTTCAGTGTTCATCCTTTCTTATATATCACATAGCGATTCTAATTTTTTTATTTTCCCATCAGGTTGTCATAACAAAATGCTACCATTTGTTCTGCAACACTTGTGTACAGAGAATTCTGGAAAGCCGTCACCGCAGGTGTCCAGTATGTAGCATGAGTTTTGGGCATAATGACGTGAGGCTTGTTTATATCTGAGGGGGAAGGGAATGAGGTGTACCATGTGGTTTGATCATGACACTTGTCATCAAATTCAGGTTCCAATGAGGCTGTCTGTCATTATCAGAACCTTGACCTATGGATGCCCTGTGGTACATGCCTATTCTTATGTTAGAGAATTGTTGAGACAATCGAGATAGGAACCAGTGCAGTTCCTGTCCATATCGTCCCTGTGCAAATCATTGTAGATTTAATTCTAGGTTGATTTCATTTAGTTTCTTGACTTCGATGTATTTATGATGTTGGTTTCTTAATTAACTGTTTGGGGCCACTGGATTGTTTCGGTTTATTGTTGCAGATGATCAGAATTGAAGAAATACCATTGGTGGAAGGCCTTGGACGTTGTGCAAGCCATCGTGGCATAGCAACGAGAGTTGGTTCTTGCATTAGATGTCAGTTTTTCTTCATCCAGTGAAAATAGCTGTTATGGAATTGAATTTTTGACTGTACAGGTTTTAGAACATGCATTAGGTCGCAGAAATGTCAGTTTACATTTTTGTTTTATAAACTAATGACATTTATAATAAATAGTTGGTGCCTGATGCGTTCAGCATTGCCTCGTTTATGTACAAGCTGCTGAAAGGGAATGGGATAGGGTTTCATTTCAACGATTGTTATTTACTCAAGATGGCTTTCTTTCTGAAACTTTTTGAGCAATTGAGGGGTGTGTTCAGTGGTGGAGGCATACCCTTTTCATGGAAAAATGAGGAGGGAAATGGATAATGGAGTTTTTGCTCAAAAAGCCAGTGAACATACGGGGTTGTTGATGTGGGAAACCGCCGTGGCCCTTGTGATGGTAAAAAGCTAAAGAACTGCCTTTTCTTCAAGTCATGCTCTTGGTCTCAAATGGGTATGGTTTTTTAAGCTTACACGAGATGGTTCGCCATGGCTTCCGTTGGGTTTTAGTCTGGAGTAAACTGAGAACTATGATGTGTGGTCTCCAGGAACTGTTTGAATCTATATTTAATTATATAATAATAATAATAGATATTCACGGTCAAAGATAATAAATTAATTATAGAGGAAAAACATTTTTTATTTTGTCAAAATTGTCTCTTCTAATTTATATAATTCTTTTTTAAAAAAAAATTGATTCTTTTACAGCAACATAAATCATTAAATAAAAATTAAAGGTAATCATGAAAAGGTATTTGTAAAAACTTTAAACTAAAAATGAGAAATATATATTTTTAATTAAAAATTTAGTTTTTTATTCATATGTTTCCTTTTATTTTGACAAAAATATGCATATTTTATGTGAGATGGATTGTTTTTTAAGTAAAAAAATTTTATGATCATTAAAGCAAGTTTTAATTTAAAAAATTGAAAATAATATTTTGATATTTTATATGAAATTAAAGGAAAAATAAATTAATCTAAGAAAGTATAAAAATAATAAAAAAAAAAAAAAAAAAATTTCATCAAAAATTTATTATCACATTTTTTTTAAAAAAAATATTAGGTTTGTATATAAAAAAAACCAACAAAATGGTTGCTAATATTACTAGAAAAAAAAATATTTTTATTTGAAAACTATGGAAAAAAAATACATTTGATCAAATAGTATTTTAAATATAATTTTTATTATTTTATTTAAAATCTAAGGGGAAAAAATTACAAAAACTAAAGAGCAATACAAAGATCTAACTGGTTAAGATTTCAGTCATTAGAGCAATGATGAACCCTTGTTGGGTACATCGAAAGGGTCCCATTACCATGTACTATATTTTATCTTATCGATTACGACAACCCTATAATTAAAACTGTGAATTGATCACACGCGCACCCTGTTAAACAAGTCACCTGTCAATTTTCGGCTCGCTCGAGTAAACATTCACTTCTAGCGACATTGGATCCCCCAATTTCTTGTTTCTTTACTGACAGAACACTGTCTGTGTGTAGCTCCCTTGTGTGCTGAACATGCTGTCATGTCCAGGCATCTTTGAATGCGAGCAACACATACATGCAGATAGTTTTGGACAATTACAAGCATGTTTCCCCTCTTCCTCGTAAATTTCCCTTTCGAACTGCAAAGAAAATACAAACCGCTGCCTCTGTGTTCCAGTCTGTGCCCTCAGTCTAGGCACATGCTGTTATCAGCTGGTAGTTCTCTCAAATTACCTCACTTGACATGAAGTTAATTAGCTAACATAGTAAGCCTATTGAGTTTCCATTATCTCAATAATTAGTTCTTCGTTTAAAACTTTCTTCCCCAGGTTTGTGAAAAGAAGTATTTAGCTAGCACTGGGAATTCGTTCATAATAGCATATATAGTGGGTGCTATTGTTTGATATTAGCTGGCTGTTTCCTTTCCTAAGATGGAATCTACATTAGTTAATTTAGAGCAACATGGCCAATAAGATGTTGCAAGATCTTGAAATCGATCGATTGATTTTCAAATAATATATATCAGGAAAAACATTAGCACGAAGAGTTCATCGATCAGAGAGTACGGTGATCATAGAGTATTATTGTTTCAAGTTTTTCTTACTTAAGCTTGAAAACAAACAACACAAGAACAGCTCCAGTAACAGTTCCTTACTGTCCCTTGAGCTTAAATGCTGACACCAATCGTGTTGCATGCGCCTATGAAGTTAATTACAAAGAGAATATATGTACCCCGTTTAAATTTTCTTCATTTTTGTTTCAACTTAAGAGGAATATCAGGGCTACCATGTAGAGAGTTTGTTAAAAAAATATGTACAGATTTAATTTATCACAAATCCCTCTCAGATTTAAGTATCAGCTATTATTATTTGAAAATCTATCAATCGATTTTCTTGCAATGTATTTTATTATTCATATTTAATACAATTACATGGTATTTTAGGGCTACCATGCATGTAGAGAGTTTTTCTTATTATTATTTGAAAATCAATCGATCGATTTCAAGATCTTGCAAACATCTTATTGGCCATGTTGCTCTAAATTAATCTAAAATCTATCTTGGGAAAGGAAAAAACCTCCTGATATTTATCAAACAATAATATCACCCACTAATGGCTCAGGCTGCGAATGCATATATCAGACAGAATTCTGGCTTATATTATAACATAATTAAGTTTGCATGTGACTTGCTCCATAGATGTCACAGATTTTCATGTTAAGCAGCATAGTTTGTTCTTCAATGGCAATGATTTAAAGCTCGCCTCTCTCCCTTAAATAGGGGAAAAAAGAAGAGGAAAGATGTATCAAAAGCATACAAGTATCTTATGGTTTAGACCAAAGCATTTGACGCTGCTCTTTCCGACTTGAAAGAACAAACAAGGTTTGGATTCTTTTTCTCTTTTTCCTCTCACTAGTAACTCGGCCGTAGGTCCTATTCATGGGCTTTGCTACTACAATAATCATGACTCATGACCACCGTCTGCACTCCGTTAGATTCTTGCTAGTTTTTATAGCTATTAAAAAATTATTAAATATATACAAAAATATCGATGAAAATAATATGTTTGATAAATTACAATGATATTTATTGATGGAATATTACCTTGCTATTCCTCACAGTATATACCTGCTGAAAATTTTATCCGGTGACTACTGAGTGTATTACAGTTGAAAAATAAAAAAATAAAATAAAATAAAAAATGGCATGTCCTTATTACAAAGAGAAAATATATATGTTGCTAATAGAGGTATATTTACATGTTCTACTCATATGATGGTTCTGCATCGTCCCAAAGCAAACTTGTAAGATGTAAATATGTCCAAACTAATTGTCAATATTTCGAACAATAAAATATAATACAGTAAGAAATAACATTAACATAAAACAATAACAAATAACATTAATGTACTCCAATACTAATGTTCACATATGTTATCTAATTGGGCAAGTTTTTTATTTTTCCCTCTCTCACCGCATATGTTACATTTGTTTGAGGAATGCTCCTCTTTTGCATCCATCTTGTTATGCAACAAAGTGGATCTTTTTCGAACCCAACTAGTTCTTCATCTCAAGGCTTTTGGTTTTATCTGAAACCTAGTATATTCATTCCATAATGATTCGTCGAGTATGAGATGAAATGAAGAAGCATATGAGTTAAGTTTGGCACATGTCAACATTGTATAACAGGTCAAAAAATCGAGCATAGTTAGGTGGTTGAGGGAGAAAAGTGAAGCAGGGGGAATGAGGAAAAACACAGGGGACATTTTAAATAAAAATTTTATATTGTTCAAAACAGTGTAAACCATATAGATTGCATTGTTGAACAATACAATATATAGGTTGTGCTGTTTCAAACAAAGTAACCTTTATATTTAAAAAGAAAAAAAATTAGGCCATGTTGTTGAGAACAATATAACCTATAAATTGCGCTTTTAAGAACAATGCAACCTTTAGATTGTGCAATCTTAAGAATTGCATTGTTCTTAATAGTACAACTAAGAAGTTATGCTAAGGTTGTTAAAATCACAAGTTAATGTTTAAAATCATGTAAAAAATAAAATGATAAAATCAAACTGAAATCATGAAAAATCGATAAAATCATGATTTTACAATAATCTCAAATTCCAAGTTCTTATCTTCCTCATTGCACACCTTTGTGTTTACACACTAATGCATGAGCCCTACAAGCACTTATATATGTGGATTCTTTATTCAATCAATAGTGAAAGGAAGATGGAAACATGATCCTGCTTAAATCATTAATTTCTAGCAAATAAAAAAATTTCTATTATGGGATAAGACTTTGAAAAATCATATTCTATAGGGATATCTTTATAGCATTAGTTGTAGGCCATACTCTAAAGTTTGATACCCCATGTGTTTATACTTAAATACCATAGTCTTTTCAACAAATTTACAACATTATGATTTCTATATAGAAAATCCCATAACTTGTCAAAGTTATGATCTATCAAGGAACCAAACTTCAAGATTAAGAAAAAAAAATCCTAATTTGAATTGTTTGATTCATTTATTTTAATTCATACAGACCTACAATTCCTTATTGATCTAATTGTTGAAATCCATGGTGTGTAATAGAAAATATCTGAAACTTGTGAAAGAAAGTGATGTGTTTTCATCAAGGGAAAAGGCATAAAATAAGCTAAAACTATCACTATAAATTAATAGATGGTCATGTATTTAGAGAGAGCATTTGAACTAGTGTTAGCCAACAAGGAAGCATAGTTATAAAGACATGGTTATTTTTAATATTTTTTCTTGGATGCATAGTCTTACAGACCACTTTTAATTTTTTTTTCTTGGACCTTACATGGCAAGATGTTATCAAGCAAGAACAAGCACATCACATCTTTGTTGAAGGAATTGTTTATTGTTTGTATGAACTATGTATGAAAAAAATACTTATGATTTTATATTCTGAGTTTAGATTTTATTTTTTGATTTGTGTCAAAAAAATATTTTTAATAACCTTAAATTGTGCTATTTTTTAAAATATTTTTTAGACCATACTAGTCTTAAAAAGTACTAAAATCATCTGTACCATTTTTGGACTTGTTAGAAGAACTAAGGTTCAAGTGAACCAAAACTGCTCTTAGCTTTTATAATGTGGCTGGATTAGTCAATATATATATAGATCAGAAAAGGTCTCTAAATATAAAAATTTATCTAATTACGTACACTAGATTTCCACAAACATTTAACATATATAGCTTGTTTCCATTTTCAAACACCATAATTTATCAACCGAGCTGTTATCCATAACTAGTTTTCAAAATCAAAATAATTAGGCCAGTGATTAGGTACACACAGGATTAGTTGTATAATTATAAGTTGAAGATCTGTGAATGGAGGGCAAGATATTATGTTTTTGTCCGTTCTGATTTTTAAGCCAGTGGCTAGATGGAGCGTAGCGAAAAAAGAAAGGAGAGAATACGAAAGAAGAGAGGCATTCATGGGGTGAGGTCAGTTATCACTAATACATAGATAGTGGATTCAATACATTTAATGGAATACCTGGGGGCCCTTCGCTTTTTCTAAATAGAATATGACTCCTTCACTAACTTTTTTTTTTTATTATTTTTTTTTAAAAAAACCCTTCAGATAGATGGTGTTGTCACCTTGTTCGGGTACCTATATGTATGTCCATACAGGTTGGGAATCTAAGTGTACACAGGTTCTCTGGCATAATCATGGTAGGAAAGGAAGAAAAAAAAAAGACCTAGCGGCGAAAACTATATATATATTCCTCCAGACCCCATTGATTATCCTAAGATGTATGGCACAATGTTTTCTTTTCTTTTCTTTTCTTTATATTGTCTTTTGTTTTGAAAAGACAGTAAAGAAAAAGATAAAGGGGTTCTAAAGTCATCATTGCCTTATGATGCGATTCATCAACCTATGAATCGTCTCCTGAGAAAAAATATCAGTACGTAGATTTGTCATGGTGGATACCGTATATGTCAAAATGTTTGAAGTTTCACTATCAAGATACGGTATCTAAATCTAGCAAAGGTTATTTTCATCCTCGTCAATTGCACTGGTGACTAAGCCCATCACAGCACCGCCCCCGACAATTATGATAGTAGCATTGACATCAATAATAATAGACAGGTAAATGATTTATAGTTACAGCCCCTGCTTAATCTAAGGATTAAATTCTCTCTGTGTAAAACATATGAACCGCGTGCATGTCTCTTCTCTTGGGAGAAGAAGGCAAAAAAAAAAAACGGGGCTGCAAGTTCAAGTTGCAGAGAGAAAGAAGTACTGTAGAAACAAAGATGGATGGGATAAAAGTAAAAGAAAATGTGAATAGCATATACAGAAGAACAGAACAGATTAAAAATAATTTTTATTGGGCTCTCATGCATTACAGTACTGCGGTCATGTTCAAGTCCCTTCTGTCAAGGGTCATGTAATCAATCAATCTACTTAGCAAGCAAGCAAGAAAGAAAACCTAACTTCTTTTCGTTCTGTGCTACTCCGTGGATGTGAACCCTATCTGGATGGCAGCAAATTGCGAGCCTATATCTCCTCAGACAGATTTTGGGTTCGAGTCTCTTTTTGTGAGAATCTTGACAAATGGCCGGGCTTCTGCTCTCAGAGACTCCAGTGAGTTTGGTTGGCAAGCGTGTTCAATTTTTGGGGTTTATTTACTAGTTGCCAAGAAAATACCTTCTAGCACTCCCATAAAAATGGCTCTTGAAGCCGGAAGCCAGTATCGGCTGCACATAATTGCCATGATGAAGAATAATAGCAAAATCCATCACTGTGAGGAACGCCATCGATGAAGAGATCAGGAAGGTCAAACAATGTGTCATCAGAATCAGTAGAAGGAGAACTGCTTGATTCTTGTGTAGTGTCCATGGCCAAACTATCTGATAAATTCGAAACGTTAAGCTCGGCTTCGCCCCCACCTTCACCTTCACAGTATCTTGTTTCAGTGAACGAAGCAGCCGCTGCCTTGGCGGCTGCAGCTTGAATGTCCTTAGGGGACTTGCTGAGTGGGGGAGGGAGTTCATGAGCGAATTCAGGAAAATTGAGATAAGCTGAGCCGCCTTTGATGGCTAACGCGGCTACATCATGTGCTCGAGCTGCCATTTCAGCTGTAGGGTATGTTCCAAGCCATATTCTCGACTTCTTCCTTGGCTCTCTGATTTCGGACACCCATTTGCCCCAACTTCTCATCCTCACTCCTCTATATGTCGGATGCTTCCCATTATTCTCATTCTCGGCGGTCTTTCGCCTTTTACCGCCCTCGTTGCCACAACTCCGTAATTCTTGAGCTTTTCTTGATACTCTTGGAGCGATAGAATTCTCTTCTTTCTTTGAGCCTTGGTACTTAATGCATGAAATGGGCGTGGAGGAGGAAGAGATGTTCCCCTTGGTGGTGGAGGTGGTGGTGGAAGACGAGGCGAGGGATTTGTCTTGAGCATCAATCTCAAGGTTGATATGTTTTTCCATGATTGGGAGGTCTCTAGCTAGAGCAAGTAGCAAAGTTGTGTGGAGATAAAGAGAAATGTTGAGTGATTGTCACAAAAAATAGGAAGCGTTTGGTAGCTTTTTATGACGATTCTTTCTTTCGTTGATTTATATTAAAATTAAGGGATCGAGTATATTTATACAGATCGTTCTTCAATTTCCATAGAAACGTGCACCACTGATAGAATTAATCTTGTTGTTTTATTTCAGTTTGTTTTGTTTTAATTCCAGCAGAGTTTAAGAGTAGACGTAACCGTTCATATAGAAGTTATGATTTAGAGGTTATTTAGTGGACGTAACTTTTCATATAGCAGTTATGATTTCAAGGTTACTTAGAGTACGTAACCTTTCGTATTTGCTTCTATATATAATAAGAAAATCAGAAAATGATGCAGTAAGTTAAGCATCACAAAAAAGGCCTCTGTTCTTTGATTGTTTTGTCTCTGAATTTTGTGTGAGTTTCCCAAATTGTGTGACTGGCCGTAAGAAAGAATAACCTTCATTTGGTATCAGAGCCAAGGTTGTCAAAGCAATGGCCGGTGTTGAAGGAGATCAATCTAAGACGCTTGCAGTCGTCAATGCAAATTGGCGAAGAGGAGCCTCAATCCCGATCCATTATCCAATGTTAAGCGAAACGAACTACGGCATATGGGCTGTCAAGATGAAGATAATCTTGCGTTCGCTAGGAGTATGGTCAGTGATCGAAGGTGCAGACACAGACGACGACAAAGATCAAGGCGCTATGGTAGCCATCTCTCAAGCCGTGCCAGATGACGTGATGATGGCAATCGCGGAGAAGAAGACGGCAAAGGAGGCTTGGGACGCACTCAGGGAGATGCGAATTGGCGAAGATCGTGTCAAGAAGGCACGTGTACAAGTACTGAAACGACAATTGTACAAGGTGCATATGCAAGATTCAGAAACCATAAATGAGTATTCGATGAAGTTGACTGCCTTGGTTGGTGAGATCCGATCGCTTGGCGCGAAACTTGAAGAAAGCGAAGTTGTTGAAAAGCTGTTCAGTTCGGTTCCAGATCGATTTCTTCAAATCATTGGGACAATTGAGCAGTTTGGAGATGTAGACACGATGTCGGTTTCAGAAGCTATTGGGCGTTTGAGAACATTTGAAGAGGGATTGAAGGGGCGATCTCATACAGAGAGTACAGGAGAGCAGCTGTTATTCACCCAAACCGAAAGGGATGCAAGAACCCCAAAGGCAAAGAAATATGAAAGTTTCAGCAACAACAAAAGAGGAGGACGTCACTGGAGAGGACATGGTAGTGGGCGTGGATATGGTGGAGGTCGAGGAAATGGTGAACGCACTAACGAAGACCGAAAGCCACGAAACTTCGACAAATCCAAGGTTAAGTGTTTCAATTGTAATGAATTTGGACACTTTGCAAAAGATTGTTCCAAGCCAAACCGAAGAGAGAGGGCTAATTTTGTTACAACACAAACCGATGATGAACCGGCACTACTGATGGCCGAAACTTGTGTTATCAGCCACTCAATACAGAACGAGCATGTGTTACTGCACGAAGACAAGGTGGTGCCAAAGATTAAAGGCACCCGAGAGAAGGCGTGGTATTTAGATACCGGCGCAAGTAACCACATGACCGGATGTATTGAAAAATTTGCTGAAATTGACACGACTATTACAGGGTCAGTCAAATTTGGGGATGGCTCGACTGTAAAAATCCAAGGAAGAGGTTCGGTTTTGCTTGAAGACTTCACAGGTGAACATCGAATACTTACTAATGTCTACTACATCCCAATGTTGAAGAGCAACATAATAAGCCTTGGCCAGTTGGATGAAAACGGATGCAAGGTTGTGATTGAAGGAGGTGTTATGACTATTTTGGACAGATTACAAAGGCTGTTAGCAAAAGTGAAGAGGTCAAGCAACCGGTTATATGTGCTTAACATAGCACCAGCTCTACCCGAATGCTTTCTGGTAAGGAGCAAAGAAGAAGCATGGCGATGGCATGCAAGATACGGGCATGTGAATTTTCATGCTTTGAAGTCTCTAAGTCAGAAACAAATGGTGCACGGCTTGCCCATAATCGAGCATGAAGATCGCATTTGTGATGGATGTTTGATTGGAAAACAACAACGAAAACCATTCCCTGCTGAATCAAATTTCAGAGCCGAGTACCCTCTTGAGTTGTGGCATATAGATTTGTGCGGGCCAATCACACCGACTACGAATGGGGGAAAGCGTTATTTTATGCTAATTGTCGATGATTGCACAAGGTTTATGTGGCAGGTTCTGATCTCAAGCAAAGCCGAGGCGTTTGAAAGTTTTAAAAGGATCAAAGCTGCAGCCGAAATGGAGAAGGGGTGTAAGTTGAAAGCTTTTCGAAGTGATCGTGGTGGTGAATTCACATCAAATGAGTTCAAGGGTTTTTGCGAATTAAATGGCATTAAACACTACCTTACTGCACCTTATTCTCCGCAGCAAAATGGTGTCGTGGAACGGAGAAATCAGACAGTGGTTGGCATGGCAAGAAGTTTGCTGAAAAGTAAAAGTGTTCCCGGCGAATTTTGGGGAGAAGCGGTGTCAACGGCAATTTACTTGCTGAACAGAGCACCAACTAAGAGTCTAGTTGACAAGACACCCTATGAAGCCTACTACAATCGAAAGCCAAGAGTTGAACACTTGCGAATTTTTGGATGCATTGCTCACGTGAAGAATGTCACACCTCACCTTCCGAAACTAGCAGATCGAAGTAAACCTATGGTGTTTATTGGATATGATTTGAATACCAAGGGTTATCGGATGTTTGATCCAAAGACAAAACAGGTGGTAGTGACTCGTGATGCCGTGTTTGATGAAGAAAAGAAGTGGGACTGGACTGATTCATCGGCTACAGAATCTAAACCAGCAAAGGATATCTTTACTGTTCTTTATTTTCCTGTTGCAGTTTCAAGTGATGCTGCCATCAACGAATTGAGGAAGAGATGTTGCATCCTAATATGGCGTCTCCACAGCCAGGGTTCTATCAATTTGGCGAGCCTGAGAATACATCTGCTGGTAGCAACAGAGCAGATGAATTCGGCTCTGGAAATGCTCAAACTCCAGTGTTGTTTCCTGTTGAGAGCAGATGGCATCCGAATTCATCCATCCAGAGGCATCAGAAGTGGGACCAAGAGGGAAACGAGACCTAAATAGTTTGTATGACAAAAACCATTCCTACTGAATTGGATTATTCGGGGCTATGTTTGCTAGGAGAGGATGAGCCTATGAGTTATGAAGAAGCAAGAACCGATTCAGCATGGAGAAAGGCTATGGAAGAAGAAATTTCCAGCATACAGGAGAATGCAACATGGAGGTTAGTTGCTTTACCAGAAAATCAAAAGCCAATTGGTTTGAAGTGGGTATTTAAATTGAAGAAAGATACTCAAGGGAGAATAATCAAACACAAGGCGAGGTTAGTAGCAAAGGGTATGTTCAAAAGCACGGGATAGATTTTTGACGAAGTTTTTGCTCCTGTTGCTCGATTGGAAACTGTACGGTTGTTGATATCAATCGCTGCAAAAAAGGGGTGGCAAGTGCATCACATGGATGTAAAATCCGCTTTCCTTAACGGTGAATTGGAGGAGGATGTGTATGTTCTGCAGCCACCGGGTTTTGAGATAAAAGGAGAAGAGTATAAGGTGCTGAAACTGTATAAAGCCTTGTACGGTTTGCGACAAGCGCCTAGAGCATGGAATTCCAAGTTGGATAAGTCGTTGAAGGCACTCGGTTTTGAGAGGTGTCTTCTAGAACATGCGGTGTACACGAGAAAGGAAGGAAATTTAACTGTTGGAGTATACGTAGACGATTTAATTATCACTGGAGGATGCATTCGAGACATTGACAAATTCAAATCTCAGATGAAAGGGCTATTTAGAATGAGTGATCTTGGGTTGCTTAGCTATTATTTGGGAATTGAAGTGTGTCAGACTCCAACAAGAATCACCTTAAAGCAATCGGGTTTTGCAAAGAAGGTGCTGGAGAAATGTGGGATGAAGGACTGTAACTCAACACAGATTCCTATGGAGCCTCGCCTGAAATTGAACATGAACAGCCTTGAACCTCCTGTAGATGTAACTTTGTATCGAAGTATCGTTGGCAGTTTGAGATACTTGTTGCACACACGTCCAGACTTGGCGTTTGCTGTTGGAATGGTAAGTCGATTTATGGAGAAACCCACGCTGGAACACATGGCAGCAGTAAAGCACATACTGAGGTACGTGAAGGGAACATTGAACTATGGTTTTGTGTATGAGAAGAAAGAAGGAGATTTGGAGCTGATCGGGTTTTCGGATAGTGATCTGGCTGGTGACAATAATGACAGAAAAAGCACTTCAGGATTGATATTCTTTCTTGGGGCAAATCCGATCAGCTGGTGTTCACAAAAGCAGAAAGTGGTGGCGCTGTCTTCATGCGAAGCAGAATATATTGCTGGTTGTGCGGCAGCGTGTCAAGGTGTGTGGCTGAGTCGATTGTTAGGAGAATTGCTAAAGGCTGAACCTAAGAAAGTGGTGCTAAAAATGGATAATCAATCTGCAATTGCTCTAACCAAGAACTCAGTTCATCATGAGAGGAGTAAACATATTGACACTCGGTTTCATTACATAAGAGATTGTGTGAAATCAGGATTGGTTGAAGTTCAGCATGTTCGTACCGAGGACCAGCTTGCTGATATCTTAACGAAGTCACTGGGAAGGATAAAGTTTCAGGAGATGAGAGGAAAGATTGGTGTACTGGACATCAATAAAGAACAACAAGCTTAAGGAGGAGAATGATAGAATTAATCTTGTTGTTTTATTTCAGTTTGTTTTGTTTTAATTCCAGCAGAGTTTAAGAGTAGACGTAACCGTTCATATAGAAGTTATGATTTAGAGGTTATTTAGTGGACGTAACTTTTCATATAGCAGTTATGATTTCAAGGTTACTTAGAGTACGTAACCTTTCGTATTTGCTTCTATATATAATAAGAAAATCAGAAAATGATGCAGTAAGTTAAGCATCACAAAAAAGGCCTCTGTTCTTTGATTGTTTTGTCTCTGAATTTTGTGTGAGTTTCCCAAATTGTGTGACTGGCCGTAAGAAAGAATAACCTTCAACCACCACAGTACCACACTGTGCCTCTTATTTATTTATTAATCTTCCCTTCTTTTTTTCCTTGAGAGATCAACGGTAGGTCATATTGTGCGCTCATCCACAGCGCGAATTCAGCATAAATATTTGCCGATGGACCCATGGATGTTTTTCACCGTAATTCTGGTTCGTAGGAGCTTTTATTTGTTTTTGCATGAGGGTGTACAAGAGCAATATGAATATCAGACTCGGATCTTGTGCTTTGTTGACATGTCTCCTTCAACTTGACCCAATAATGTATCGACATTGTTGGCGTACGTCTGCTACGTACAACACTTGCCACGCAGTTTCAATTTTATACACAGATTTCTTCTAGTTGCTGAGAACAACCATATATACACGTTAATCACGTAAGGCCGTGTAGCCTCAAGACTTGCAAAATACAGGGAGGAAGGTGGAGAGTTGAAATAAAGTAATTTATTTTTATAAGCAATAATGGAGTGTCAAGATTGATTGATCGAGGAGTACCTTCAAGTGGGTTCTGTTAGAAGGGGATGGGGACAACTGATGCAACACACGAAAACATGAATTAATAGTAACAAATTGGCATTTCCTATGTATATTTTCTTTTTAAAAAAAAAGAAATTAATCTCCCCGTGCAAACATATAACCCACAAATAACAATTTATTGGGATTTTTTCGAATCGAAATTACTTAAAGAAACACACATCACAATCTTACACACGATGGCTCACATGGTAGTGGGTCCAGTGCCAGGTTTTCTAGCCAATGATATATATATATATATATAAATGGTGTAAGGAATTGTTCTTCTCTTGCCTTCTTTCAAGGGTTTAATCCTGAACACAGTTCACAACCTGTATGTATTATGAGGGTGGTTGGAAGTCTAGAAATCATTCATTTTTCTTCTTCTTTTTCCCCACCATTTTACAGTTCTGATGGCTTTTCTTGGCTTAAGAAAGTATAGCCCGTTTCCTTGCCATCGATATCGATCTTTTGCTTTCCTTGCCATTTCTAATCTTATCCTTGTTTAATTACACGGATTTTGCAGAGAAATGCATCAAACTAATTACAAGCTATTTTATAATTAATTAAAGTTAACAAATGAATTATTGATATAATTAAAATATTTATTATTTTAACTAGATAAACGAACGAGCATCATGTTATTGCAATATATATAAATTAATGACAAGATGGAGAGATCATATTAAGAAGATTATTTGAGAAAGAGAACGACATAGTCAATTAAAAAAAGTACTTGATTGGAACACTAATAATTTCTAATTCTGTTTTGATCCTCCAAAACTTGCCTTGTCAGTGACTTCGTCCCTGCTTCCTATATATGTTTATATTGATTGCTATTATATATGTCAGTTCGGATTTTGTATTATTGGCGTCGCAATCCATGTTTCATTGTGCCATCTGAGAGCTTTCATTATTATGTGTTCGCATGGTGAAAGCTTTTTTCGGTTCATAAACTCTTTTTTTTTTAATTTTGGTCCCTTAATAATTTTTTTATTTGGTCCTTTAATATTGTATTGACTTGGGATTGGTATTGATGATTTTTATTTTTTGTTGCTTGTGTATGGGACCTGGCAGCGTAGGGGGGAATATCTTATCCCTCGATTGATACTTGATTTATAAAAATAAAATTTAATTTCATTGGTTTGAAAGAATGAGATGTTTGGGGATTGAATTTGAAGCTTAAACAAATGTTTAGTCCCTTTTGTTTGCTAATATAAGGGACTGATTTGTACTGTCAATGGAAGATTTGGTTTCTCCATCACTCAACTTTTGTTTCTCTAATTTGATTATTTTACATTGATTTTATTTTGAATTTGACTTGTAAATTTTTTTGCTTGGGGTTCTCATAATGTAAAGGGAAAATTATGACGCTTGGTTGATTTTTGGTTTGGCAAAATAAAATAAACTAATTTATATTGATATATATAAAACAATTAAGCGTTAAGAGATTAAAATTGAAAGTCAGATAAATATGGTTGGCTAGGATAAACAGGCAAAGAAACTTACTAGCATGCGGGTACACATACCAGCATGTAAAGGATAGTTGTCATGTTCTAGAGACGTGTGTGGCTGTTTTGGTAGTGGAAATCCGTCATCCATTGTTGCATTAGAAGCTTCGCAGTCAAATCTCCATAATGTTGTAATGTATGTTACAATTGAAGGCGCGTTAAGACCCTTTTTTTTTTTTTCTTCTTCTTCCTTTTCTTTTCTCTCTCCTTTTATTGGGATTCATTCTACTTTGCCATTAAAAAAAGGTTGTTTTAAATTTTATCATCATTCTTTTTATTGTTGTTTTTTTTTTTTTGTAAGTCCTTTTTTAAAATTGATTTTTTTTTTTATATATTTCATCATTTGATATTGACCTAAATTGATATTGATATATTTTTTAGATCTTTTTTACATCAATTTTCTTTTCAATTTCAACATTGTATTTGTTAAAAATTAAACTTTGTGATTTTCTTTATTTTTCTTTCTAAAGATTTATCTCGATTCCATGACTTAGAGTGACTCGGGTCTTTTTACGGGTTATTATTTTTTTTTAAGATATAATATTTTTCAGTTTTGTCCTTTAACATTAAATTAGTTTGATAAATAGGCTTCATAGTTTTTCTTGTTTTACCTGGTATCAGGTTATCTTGTTTGTATGATCTGACTTGCAGGGTTTAGCATCCTTACTCAAGTTTGTTGGATTTTTTTTTGCTCGTTTTTATTATATAATTAGATAAAATTATCTTATTAGATACAATTGGGTTTATGATTTAAGACATAATTTTTTTTAATTTTTTTTTATATTAAAGAATTGGTCTTACTCGAGATGTATTACCGACCAGCTATCATTCAAATTATTGCTAGGAAGATCATGAAATCTAAACTAAATTTGAATCCGAGAGATAAGCAGAAGCGATGAACTAACTCCATCGTATTATATTTCTTTACATACACGGATAACTAACCCAAATTATTTCCTTTTCTTTTCTCTCTTCTATCATTGGGATTCATGCTACTTTGCCATTAAAAAAAGATTGTTTTAAATTTTATCATCATTCTTTTTATTGCTGTTTTTTTTTAAGTCTTTTTTTTTTAAATTGATTTTTTTTTTCAATTCCATCATTTGATATTGACCTAGATTGATATCGATATATTTTTTAGATCTTTTTTACATCGATTTTCTTTTTCAATTTCAACATTATATTTGTTAAAAATTAAGCTTTGTGATTTTTTTTTATTTTTCTTTTTAAGGGTTTATCTCGATCCCATGACCTAGAGTGACTCGGGTCTTTTTACAGATTGTTCTTTTTGTAAAATATAATATTTTTCAGTTTTGTCTTTTAACATTAGATTAGTTTAATAAATGGGCTTCATAGTTTTTCTTGTTTTACCTTCTATTAGATTATTTTGTTTGTATGCTTCGACTTGCAGGGTTTAGTGTCCTTACTCAGGTTTGCTGGATTTTTTTTGGCTCCTTTTTATTAAATAATTAGATAAAATTATCTTATTTGATCTAGTGGGGTTTATGATTTAAGTCATAATTTTTTTTAATTTTTTTTATATTAAAAGAATTGGTCTTACTCGAGATGTATTACAGGCAAGCTATCATTCAAATTATTGCTAGGAAGATCATAAAATCTAAACTAGAATTGAATCCGAGAGATAAACAGAAGCGATGAAGTACTAACTCCATCGTATTATATTTCTTTACATACACAGATAACTTGAACCCACGTTATTGAATATATTTTTTGTCCCACTTTATCAAAATGACACTAAGAGCGCTATTTGGATCACTTAAGCAAGTACGGTCCAAAACTAACTTGAAGGCTACAATAAGTATAAGAGAATTTACATAATTTATTTGGGAAACGTGGTCAAGTAGGTGAGATTCTGAAGTTCAACCTATCAAAAAGCTCTATATTTTGTGGGATTATTCTAATCTAATGTGCATTGCTTTAATATATTAGTGTTAGTGCTGTATGGTTTATTACAGCAAAAGTGTTTTTATGTGGTTTCTATAATGTAACAAATCAATGCATCTTATTTGATGTTTATATTATTGATTTCAATAAATTTGTGTTTTTGTATGATATCATCATCTTTTTTATTAAAAATCAGTAAAAATATTCTTGTCGTGGCCCCATTAAAAACTACGTGCACATAACATATTCAATCTTGATTGAAATTTAGTGTATAAAACTAGTATGAAAAGGAAATAACACCATCGCCATGCCACCATATCAAGATCTCATTTTTGCGGCTTCTTGATCAACGGTCAAATCAGCTCTATTGCTTAATTAGTCAATGAGCGTTGATTTAGTGATAATTGCTTGTAAAGTTTGTGTCTAAACTCAACTAAAGTGATTACTGAGAAGTTATTCCTTTAGTCATTGAGAGTTGATTAGGTAATAATTGCATGTAAAGCATTTGTCTTATAAGATGAACTGCCCGGTTTAATTAGCTTAAGTATCGCACCTGCTTGGAGTCTAATAGAATATTTAAAGGCCCAATGGAAGGAATATTTCATTGTATAATCCAATATTCAAAAAAAAAAAAAAAAAATTAAAGCAACAGGCAAAAGTGAAGGCCCGATAGAGGGAAAAAATAACAAAATATGATCTCCTCATGGTACAATTATATCGTTGATTTTAACAAATTACCAGCCATGACATTACATGACATGAGGCCATCAAGATTCAATACATTGCGTGGTGCAAATCATATCGTCTTTCCACTTGATTTTTGTTGAATGCGCACATGAACAAGAATCAGTCAAGACTAGAATTTAGCTCAATATAATAATATACACATGCATCGTGAAATTTGCCACTTGCCAAATTAACAAGGTATGGGCAAGTTTCCCTAGTTTTTTCTACACCGTTTTCATGCTAATACTAAGGTTTTTCACCTTGGATTTTAAATAAGTTATTTATATCTAAATTGATGAATTCATTTAAGAAAAAAATATACACCGACAAGAAAATTATTTAATTTCTACTTTTCTCTTTTACAATTCCAATCTGAAATGAGAATATATAAAGCAACTTTATTAATCACCAAGTTAAGTGGCTAAACGCAAGTTATTTATGGAAGAACAATGGATCTCAAAAGTTTATAAAATTTCACCAGCTACTTAGTATTTTTTTTAAATACTGATACACATTACATTCTAATTTGGTCTTTCCGAAAAATATAGTTGTTTTTCCTTGAGCCCCCCTCAAGAATTCTATTTCCTATTTTGATACTTATATTTCTATTGGATGATGATGCATTATCTTGTGATTTTTTTTCCAGTTTTTATAGAAAAAATATTTTAGAAGATTTAATGCATTTATTAACTGAGTTTGAAAATTGTTTTTTTAGAAATGTGTGCCGTCTAATTCTTCAATTTTCTAGGAAACGGGAAGATATCAGAATAGTTGGTTTTCTCACTATAAAAATAACTCTTAATTAGTTCACCTGATTTATTTTCCTAAATACATAAAACTAATATAGGGGCAAGTCCTAAAACACTTGAAGAATGAATTTGATATTTTCTTACATGTATATTAATACGAGATGCCTACCGACCAGTTATAAAAGAAAAGAAAGAAATAGCATGCCATTCCAGTTCTTGGGCCACAAAAAAACGTTTTTTTTTTCTTTTTTTCAGACACTCGTCTGATTGCTTACGTCCTATGCCAAACTCAAATCTTGCAATTGGTTGCGCAACCAGAGCCCACGGTGGAGCGACCACAGTTGATTCAACTCGCATGTTGATGGATAAAATTTATGATAAAATCAAAACGTTTTTCGGAATGGGTGCAGTACATGTTAAGCGTTATGGGGCCCAACTCACTGTGTTAGGAAAGTTCTATGGAGTGTGTGCGCGCGTGCTTATTTATTGGTCAAATAATTTTCCAATAGCCTTCCATGAACTGACAGATGGCAATTGGTAAATAATCAGGAAGTCTATACAAGCAACAAGCCAACCTGGGAGCTGAAGACTGTGACTCAAGACTTCAGAACAGTTTGTGCCATGAGAGGATGACATTTCCCTTAGAGGCAGGCTCTAGGCCATTTCAATGAGCAGTGAAGATTAGTGAAACTTCATGACAAAAAACTATTTAAGCGACATTCGAATCAGGAAACGAGGACAACGTAAATCTGAAAAGAGCAGCTTGGACTACTTCCCTCTCTGCAACCAAGCAAGCACATGATAAGCTTGGAAAACGAAATTTTCCGACAAGACCCCACCAGTTTTTAGCTAGAGGGCCTCCGAAGTTCATTTATAGACACGAAAACATGATATGATCGAGTGGCGAATGAATGATATGATGATGGGAGAAAAGTTTTGAGATGGTATATGGAATAAAATATTATAGAATCCATGTATATATCAGCACATCTTAATTCAACTGTCAAAAAATTGACTAATCGGGGATAAATAACACAAAACCATAGATCATCGACATAAAGCAAGAGTAAAGAATCCAGCTGGAAAAGATGTAAATTATAATATAACTGTAATATCTGGCTTACTGCTGGGCACACTGCACTCGGGGCATAGGTGATTCTTCTTCATCATCATCCTCATCATATGCCTCCTGCTGCTGGCGCTGCTGCTGTTTCTGCCTTTTCTCCTCCTCCATATTGACATCATGCATAATTGTCTCTTCGCAATTATCCAACTCCATCTCTGACAAGTTTTTGCTTTGCCTTGGGGGTAATATAGTCTCTAAAGTATGGCACTGCTCAGGGGTTAGAGTCCCCGATTCGGGGAACACCACATTAAAATGGATATAGAGCTTGCCCTTCATGAAGGGCCTATTATGATGTGGCATTCCTTCATCATTAATTGCTTTGTATTGACCTGAATTCAGAAAAATTACTAGTGATTAACAACGAGGAACTCCAAATGATATTCAAGGAAAACAATTTACAAGCAATACCAGGTTTTACGATCTCCCCAGGATTTGATTTAATAAGAAGCTGCCGACCATCGAGATGGGTAAGGGCAAATTGATACCCGCAAAGAGCCTCTGTTAAACTGACAGAGTGTTCCACAAAGAGATCGTCCATTTTCCGTTCAAACTTGGAGTGCTCTTTCAGTTGCAATACAAAAACAATATCCCCTGTAATTGTGTCAGGCTGCAAATGACATGACAAAAAATAAGATTTTGTTTAATGTAATTACACAAGAGAATGTCCCAACTCCTGTCAAACGATCAGTGTTCAACTGAAAATTATATTAATGTCCAACAGCAGGAAATAAATTGAAGAACAATCCACTCTCTTCATATGCATTTTTAAAATTGATAGTAAAGTGTTGCAGCATATCAAAGTGGGCATTTAGAAAATTGATTATAAAAAGTGCCCATTCTTGCACTGGGCAGCAAGAACTGAAAACAAAACCTAAAAAACACCGCTTCTTGGAAATTTTTTGAACTAAAATCTTGTCTAAGTACTTCCTATTATTAAAAAAAATATATATCCAAAAAAACAGAATATCTTTTGTTCCCATCTTTCATACTTTAAAATCAAATATTGCCTTTCTGTTCAGTGAGAAGTTAGAAGTTCAAGACTAGACCAAGCTAATAAATGAAGCACTTCAAAAATGCAATTTGATTTTACTTACAGCTTCATCAGCTTGACCTTCAAAAACTATCTTCTGGTCATGTCGCATTCCCCTTTCAACATGCACTTCCAGCACCCTCTTTTCCTGTGTTACCTTATTCCCTCTGCAATGAGGGCATTTATCCTTCTCACTAATTAGCTCACCTGCACCAATTATAAACGCATTTCAGAATGACAGTTAAGGTAAAAACAAAGGGGAAGAAAGAATCTGTTTCAGTTAATGACCTGAGCCTCTGCATTCAGGACACACATGTTGCATTTGTTGGATCATGCCCATTCCAATCTGTCGGATTGAAACTTTCATTCCAGTACCTTGGCAGCCACGGCATGTCCCAGAGGCTCCACTCTTTGAGCCTTTCCTGAAAATGGCAGAAAATGGGGGGGATGAGGTGTGAAGAAAAATGCAGCCAATTTCATCAATGAAACTGCAACTGAAACTATTAACGAGAACCGGTTCAAAAGACTAAATAAAAAATAAAAAATGATCCATAACACCCTGCAAATAATATAGGGGATGAGGTGTGTGAAGAAAACACAGCCAATCTCATCGATGAAACTGCAAAACTAGTGAGTTCAACAGACTAAATTCAAAATAAAAGATAATACAGAATAATATAGGGGATGAGGTGTGAAGAAAACACAGCCAATCTCATCGATGAAACTGCAAAACTAGTGAGTTCAACAGACTAAATTCAAAGTAAGAGATAATACAGACCCTCCAACATGCACACACTACAAAAAAAAAAAAAGTGGCCATAGATGCACAAACACATTTCAAGAAAACTAATAAGTTATATGATAAAAGGACACACCCTTTACATTTGGCACACAAAATGTTTCTAGAAAGAGAGAGTTTCTTGGAAGTTCCATTGTACAAATCCTCCAAGGAAACCTTCAGAGGGTGCACTACATCTTCACCTTGCTTCTGCCTTCTTCCTCTTGAGCTGCCACCACCTGCAAAGTACAGATACTTGAGAACTTTTATCTAAGATAATTAGTCAATATTAATAATAGCAAGATGCATCAAGGAGTCTCTCTGTCTCACCACCAAAACCACCTCCACCAAAAAATGATTCAAATATATCATATGGATTATGACCGCCGCCGCCGCCGCCGCCAGGTCCCATCCCCTCCTTAAGTGCATCTTCCCCATATTGATCATAAATATCTCTTTTATCTGGATCACTAAGGACTTCATAAGCTTGAGACAACTCCTTGAACTGGTAAAAAAGACCAATAGACGAGTGTCAGAAGGCACACATAAACAGAATAGATCAATAACTCTGCTAGTGAACACCTAGATTTTCAAATTCTGCAATGATAACACTAGAAGTTGATAAACAGGCTATCATAACAAAAAATAAGTCATTGTCACTGTTGTGTTTTTATCTTGATGATGAAGGAAGTTCAACACCCAGATCTCTGCATGGTCTTCAACCAAATTTTTAATCTTTACATGTCAAGTGCATTTCTTGTGTACCGATCTTAAACATTCAGACTCCAAAAATTAAACCAATATTTTTGCAACGTAGTTTGGTGTAATACAAAAATAAAAGTTCTCAAGACATCCTAGAGGTGTATAACATCAGCCAGAAGATTAAAACGAAATGAAATAAAAACCATTGCAGCACCTATTCATTTAACCACCATGACGTAATTGACATGTCATGCCTCCAACACACCCATGCCTTGGCCAGTCAAATGCCCAGATGAAGATGTTAGAGCTTCTAGTATTTGGCTACCAAGCACAAATTGGATATGGTTCAGAGCTGAATAGGCATCAGATATACCTTACGCAACTAATATAAAGCAGTTTTGAGAAACTACCTTTTCAGGATCTCCACCTTTATCAGGATGATTCTTTATGGCAGCTTTCCTATAAGCCTTCTTCAGTTCATCTTGACTTGCACCCTTTGACACACCCAGAACCTCATAATACTTGGTGTTGTCACTCCTCCTTGGAGCACGCCCAAACATTATTACAACACTTCAACAAGGCTGCTCAAAGACCTGGTCAAGGCAATAAATCAAAAAACAATCATCTACACATAAGCTCGTCCAACTCTAACCTAACATCATAAACTCTTGTTTCAAAGAAGGTGAAAAAAAAAGGCCACCCCCTCAAAACATAAATAATTGGCAGTAGTTTCTCATGCACACAGAAAATACACACATGCTGCAAAAATAAAAAACTTCCAGATCGGATAACAGTAACGGAATAACTATCCAGAAATTTTGTCAATTGACAAATAGAGCATCTCAGAATCAAGCGATAAGAAATTAACGATAAGATTTTATCAAAATTCAACACATTCCAAAGACTTGCATTGCCAATCTCCTCATCGCATTACAGCCAACAAATAATTCCAAATTAGCGATAAGACTTTGCTCATGCTTTAGCTATCTTGATTCAAATTTCTCTAACTAATAAACAAAACTAGCCAAAATTTTTTAAAAAAAATCCCCCTTTTAGCTCAGTTTACACTGTACTGCATTCAAAATACCAATTTGTCGCTGAATACAAACAATCTAACCTAAAATCAGTCAAATATAACCACTACCAAAAAAATAACAGCTTTACAGCACCATTAATCCGAAATTTAGCCACAAAACGACATCAAAAGAATCGATTATCTGAAAAGAAGAAAAAAAAAACAAGCCAGCAAAGATCCAACTAGGACAGATCCAAATGATCAAAAAAGATAAAAATAAATTACCTGCTAAACGCGCCACTACGCTGTCGATTTGTCTTCTTTACAGGAGAGAGGGAGGGATTGATTTTATAAGGTCCCTCGCTCGGTCTTTTTTCTTCTTCTTATAGCCCTGCAAAGCGCTTTTATTTAACTCCTCTCTCTCCCTGACGATAAGGAAAAAAATTGTTGTTGCCAGATTTTTTTTTCTTATAATAATTACACACGTGTACTGTCGACTGACAGCCTTAAGGGAAAGGAGTGGGGGCAGTAGTGATAAATTAATTGGAGATAGTGTTTCCTTCCTAGGATGGGAATGTTGGCACGTGAGAATACAATTTTTTGATGGGTGGGTTCGGGTTTGTTTGGTCACGTGCGAGGAGGATGCACGCGGCTCGAGAGTGCGTTATTGAGATTGTATTAGATCGTATCCGTTGGTTGGTAAATATCGGACGGCTTCTGTTGAGTGCTTGGGTTGGAAGGTTGCTTGCTTGTACTAGGGGACAAGTTTTGTGTTTGTTGATCGTGGTTGACGGCTGGGAAGCAGCGGCGTCGTTTTGGTTTCATATTCGAGTCCATCTTGGCTGCTGCTAGTCCATACATGCCTCCATGGTGCAAGTTTGTTTTTTCGGCACAAACGGAGTTTTTTTAAAATATATATTTTTTTTATTTGAAAATTTTTTGTTTTTTTTTTTTTTTTGTGTTTATGTTAAAAATAAATTTTAAAAAAATAAAAAATAAATATTATTTTAATATATCTTAAAAAACAATTATTGTTATTATTATATCAAACATGCAAATGCTCTAGTTTTCTTGCAAGCAAAGACTTGTATCATTATCAAATAAGCTAAAACGCCTGGGAATTCATTGTATCAATTAAAAATACCATTAAAAAACTATTATTTTTATCATCAAATTCAACTAAAAATATTGTGCATCCTTTAAGCAAAAGTTTGTCCTAGAAAAATTTGTATATAATTTATCAAATAGAAAATGGGCTTAAAGCCTTAAAAGATAAAAAAGTATAATAATGATAATCAATATCTAATTGATTGAAGATCCAAGATTTAAGTTCAAATAAAAAATTAAGTCATATAACGTTCTCGTAATACTAATACTGGAAAAAAATTCATTTTTGCTTATTTTTCTATAATGAAATAAGTGTTAACTACAACATAATAAAAAAGTGAGTTGAACTCTTAATGATTTTTATATTCTGATACACCCAGTGAAATATAACATAATACTTTTAATGAAAGATCATATATATGAGTTAAAAATATAGGTGTTTTTTTTAAAATTTTGATAAAGATTGAATTCTCTAAAGCAGCCATAAATCCAAGAGTTGTCCAAGGTCAAAACTAACTTGTTGTTAGCGGTTTTAGATAATAAAAATGTATGAACTATTTTGACATATATTCACATGTGTCAATAATAATTTATATACAGATGTTAATAGATATTGTAGCTATTAACAAGCTTGAAATATATCAAATTAATGTAAAAATAACTTTCTTAAATAGCGACATTGATGGGGAGGTTTACATGGAATAACTCGATAGATTTGTTGCTGATAAACAAAAAAAAAGTTTGTAAGTTTGTTAAATAATTACATGGTTTAAAACAAATATATAAACAACGATACGGAAAATTTGACAAGCTTTAATTACTCAATGTTTTCTCTCAAATAACATTAAAAATATCTCCACCTAAAGAGTTCAATATATTTCTATATAAATTAAATTATTTGAATTTTCATTAAGTTCTTCGAATTTTTCTTAATCTAAAATCATGCAATCATGATATAGTGTCTCTATCTATTGCTCAACTAATAGTATTGAATCCCGAAAAGTTTGTAGTCATAAATTACCTTTCTTCCATCTCATTATGATTCAATAAATCAAATAATAATTGACAAAAAAATATAAACAATAAGATAAAGGATAAACATTCAACATGAAATAAAAAACTTGAAATTTAAATTGTATGATAAAAACTAGACTATCTCAAAGCACGAGAGAAGTAAAATTTAGTTCATAATTAATCTAAGATAAATTTTTTTAGTTAATTAGCTTCTAAATAGACTTTCTCAATAGCACAGGCCTTGATCCAATGAGACCTAATATCTAGCTAGAATTCAATGAATTGAATGTTGAATTTTCCTTCTAGAATCCATGATTCTGTAAATCTATCTCTTCCAACATATAAATATAAAATAAAATTATATAAATAAGGATATTGAAGATAAACTAATATAAAATTAAGAATAAAAATCAAGTATATACAACATGTGTTATTGAATGTTCTTATAAGTTATTGATATTTTTAATTTGAAGATGTTGACATGTGATTAATGAGATAAACATGTAGGATAATTTATTAATTTTTTTTAATGTGCCGTAGGAGTGCGTTTTTAACGTCACTTATAGGAAGAACTTAGTATTGATTGATGCACAAGTTAATCTAACAATAGTACCCCTTGTTCTTTGAAAAAACAAAAAAGGTTAGATAATTTTTATATTCTAGATGTGTAAGTTCGCGAGTTATCATTTGAAAAAAGATTTATGAACCCCACAAGTCTTCAAATTACAACAAAAAATGTACCAAGTCACGTGATTTCTTTTTGCTAAGTAATTCGTTGATAATTTCCAATAAAAAATTATACATTTTCAAGTTTGGCTTCCAGGTTTTACGGATTAACTTAATTTGATAGGTTAACAAATCAGGTTAACTCGGATTGATTCAGTTTTTTTTTTTTATTAGTTTTTTTCTTCTAATTTTATCTTTTTAATATTATAACTATAATTAAAAGAGATCAACTTTCACTGTGAATTGCACTATACAAATCCATAATGAAAGGTATATGTGTTTTAGTTATAGTTTTTTTTTTAATTAATATTTTTTTGTAATTTAGCTTGTTAATATTAAAAAAAAAATTATTTAGTTCTCACAGTCTCATGACACAGATCTTAGGTTTGACAGTTTAACTTAGTTTGGCAGGTTAACCCAGTTGATTCAGTTTTTTTTTCTTAATTAGTTTTTTTTCTTATAATTTTATCTTTTTAATATCGATTTGATTGAGAATTAAACTTTATAATTTTTTTTGTTTATTTTTCATTAGATTATCCTAATCTCATGAGAGGATTTTATTATACCCCCTCCTACAAAAGTAATATTCATTGGAATAGTGCTTTGCTTTTGTTTTTTCATTTTCAATTAATCTTTTTTTGTTTAATTTTATTTTTTTAAATAATTTTTTTTTATTTAGTTATCACACTTTCATGACACGATCTTTACAGCTAAATCCACATCCAAGGCTCTTGAGTTTGGTGTTGCAGCCATACCAAAGCCCTTGGACTTGGTGTTGTAGCTATACCCACTTAAACTTGGGTAATGCAAGTTTAATATTAAAAATATTATTATTTTTATTATAAATATATTATTTTTATTATAATGAATATTGCCAATATAATAATTAATAAATTTGAAAAAAAAATATTAGTAGTTATAGGTTTTTTTTTTTGCTTTTTTCTTTTCAATTAATCTTTTTTTTGTTTAATTTAGTTTGTTAATATTATTTATTTTTTTATTTAGTTATCACACTTTCATGACATGGATCCTAAGTTTGACAGGTGAAACCAGTTGATTAAAGAAATTTTTTTTTCTTTTAATTTCATCTTTTAATATTGATTTTATTAATAATTAAACTTTATGATTTGTTTTGTTTACTTTTCATTAGATTATTGTAATCGTATGAGGGGATTTTACTGTACCCCCTCTTCATAAAGCACTATTCATTGGGATACCAAGTGCTTTGCATTTTGTTTGTTTATTTTTTTTTTGTTTTTTTCTTTTTTTAATTAATTTTTTTTTTGTTTAGTTTCATTCTATAATATTCAAAAAAATTATGTTTCGTTTATTATATTTTTTATCACACGACCTTTGCAGCTAAACCCACATCTAAGGCTTCTTGGGTCCAATGTTGTAGCCAAACTCGTTTAAACTTAGATCATGCAAGTTTAATATTATTATTAATATTATAAATATTACTCTTGACATGGGTCAAGCATTACAGTTAAACTTAAGGCTCTTGGGTATATCTTTGTAGAAAGACCTAACACTCTTGAATCTTAATTTTTTTTTTTTAATGAAAAAACCACAACATAGCGCGAGCCATGTAACTAGTTATTTCTAATTGTAATTATGGAGGCCAAAATTTCTCTGATAAAAAATTAACTACTATATTAGAAATGTTAGGTTTCCTTATCTCTTTAACTATTCTTATGCATAATATGATCCTTTATTTTATTTTTCTTTTTTTTGAATGATATCTTTCAATTTTTTCTATTTTAGATTGATTTTTTTTAATATTTTTCCTTCAATATTTTGTTTATTTTGAATTGGTTGTCATAATTTATTTTAATTTTTTTTTAACTTATCACAATTTCAAATAAAAAATTATGATATTTAAGCTAATGCTTAATTTTGCAAGTTTTTATTTTTATTATCACCTCATTGAATAAAAATAATTATTTTTTTTTTCAAACTCGATGGAGTCCATGATCTAAGTTACGGGTTGACGAGTCAAAGTTATGAAGCCTAATTTAATCTAATAAATGTTATCATCTTAATATTAAAGTAAAATATGTCATATTTTGATTTATTTTTAAAGCTAAATCACTCTCGAGGTGTTTCTAAACCCTCCAAAGTCGACTGGGTCATGCATAAGCAAATTAATTTTAAACCAGGTTGGGTAAGGAGTCAATTCAAGAGATTTTAAAGGTTGACCTGTTAGATCAAGTTTAATAAAAAATACCAAATACTTTATTATTTTTAAAAATCCCATCTTCCATTTTTTTATTTCTTTTAATTGAATCTCTTTTGACTTCTTTTCTTTCGATATCATCATTTAACATTTGGTAGATTTTGAATTGATTTTTATAATTTTTTTCAATTTGTTTTTTTTATCATATAAACATCATTGTATTTGGTCGACGCATAATTTTACGAACATCTATTTTTGTTATCCTATCATTAAATAAAAAAATAATTTTTAAAAAATAAGTTATTAAATCCAATGAAGTCTATGAATTCAGATTATGGATTTGGCATATTAAGCAGCGAAGCTCAAGTCGATCTAATATGACGTTATCTCAATTTAACTTATCACAATTTCAAATAAAAAATTATGATATTTAGCTAATGCTTAATTTTGCAAGTTTTTAATTTTTATTATCACCTCATTGAATAAAAATAATTATTTTTTTTTCAAACTCGATGGAGTCCATGATCTAAGTTACGGGTTTGACGAGTCAAGTTATGAAGCCTAATTTAATCTAATATGTTATCATCTTAATATTAAAGTAAAATATGTCATCTTTGATTTATTTTTAAAGCTAAATCACTCTCGAGGTGTTCTAAAACCCCACAAGTCGACTGGGTCATGCATAGCAAATTAATTTTAAACCCAGGTTGGTAAGGAGTCGATTCCAAGAGATTTAAAGGTTGACTTGTTAGATCAAGTTTAATAAAATACCAAATACTTTTATTATTTTAAAAATCCCATCTTCCAATTTTTTTTAATTCTTTTAATTGAATCTCTTTTGACTTCTTTTCTTCGATATCATCATTAAACATTTGGTAGATTTTGAATTGATTTTTATAATTTTTTTCAATTTTGTTTTTTATCATATAAACATCATTGTATTTGGTCGACGCATAATTTTACGAACATCTATTTTTGTTATCCTATCATTAAATAAAAAATAATTTTTAAAAATAAAGTTATTAAATCCAATGAAGTCTATGATTCAGATTATGGATTTGGCATATTAAGTAGTGAAAGCTCAAGTCAATCTAATATGTCGTTATCTCAATAAAAAAAAATATGTTATCTTTGAAAATTTTAAAGTCAAAAGCCATACTTTTTACCAGTCGTTTAGATTGTTTTACAAAAAATCTATCAAGTTAACTAAGTCACGTGAAATAACTCTCATATTAATTAATTTAAAACCCGTGCAAGTAAAATATCATATTAAAAGAATTCAAGATGATATATTGAGTAAGGTTCAATAACAATATCAAATATTTTTTTATAATCTAAACATTTTTCTATTTAATTTTTTTTATAGTAACACAAAACCACTAGCCAATAAGGAAATGGTTTTTACTGTAGAAATGATATAATTGAAATTTACTTTAAATTTTTTAACTGTAGCGGTGGTAAATATATAATTTTTAGATTTTTTAATATTTATAGAAAACAAGTTTTTCTTGTATTTTTTCTCTTTATACTTGACATTTTATCATCATTTTTTTCTTACCTTCGTTTTTATAATATTTTCTAGTTTTTCTTTTTTATTTATATATTTTTAAAAAATATATTATTTTTTTTTATTTTTTACAATTTGAATATTTATCACTTGGTCTATTTATATTATTTTCTTTTGTTCCTATCTTTATTATTTTTTAATTTATTTTTTATTTTCTCTTTACACTTTCTTGTTGAAAAAAAAATATTATATTAAAGACTAAGAAAATGATATTTTAATGTAACAATTGTAATATTATATTATTCTTTTACTATATTAAAAATGAGTTGAATCTTACATATTTTTATATCAATATATTTGATTTTATTATATTTTATTATATATAATCATTAACTTTTGAATTCATGTTTTATTTTATCTTGCTATCAAAAAACATGTTAATAACCTACACATTAATTTTATTTTGTGTTAGAAAAAATTATACAAGCTAGACAGTCAAAGAGACATATTATATATATTTTTTATATTTATTAATATTAATAATTTTTTATTATTTAATGAAATATATGTATACATTTTTTTATTTTATAATTTAAAATTTCTATTGTAAAAACACAATTTAAAAAACTTGTATATTTTGTTTTTTATTAAAAAAAAAATATTGTACCCGCATCAAAACACAGATCATGAAAGTAACAAGATGGAAGTGCTCTTCAGCTATCATATTCGTCAACGAACACGCCTGAAAAAACTCTCTTGTCCCTTCCTCTCCCTATATAATCACGACACATTTCCTCTCAAAGCTGCACGTCCAAGCTCACAAACATGGACGCTCCCTTACCAGAAAATAACACCACCAACGATTCTATACACCTGCAAAACGTTGTCGTAATGAGACACGGTGACCGGATCGACAGCCTCGAACCGTTATGGGTCACAACAGCCTCTAGACCGTGGGATCCACCACTCGTGGAAGCGGGTCGGATCAGAGCTTTTTGTACTGGTCGGAAACTTAAAACGGATCTTGGGTTCCCTATCCACCGGGTCTTTGTTTCTCCTTTCCTACGATGTATCCAGACCGCCTCCGAGGTCGTCTCTGCCCTCTGCGCCGTCGGCGATGGTCCTGACGTTGTTAGTAGTCGCGGTGTCACCATCGATTCCTCTAAACTCAAGGTGAGTGGTTTATTTTCCTTATTTCCTTTTCTATTTATAATAAGGCGTCGTTTTAAATTAGAGAGTACAAAGAAATGATTTTGCATATAAGATTGATCTGCGGTGATCATGATTTTTAAGTATATTTGCTGAGATTTAATCGAGATCAAGTATTTTTTATATATATAATTTTAACGCGTTCAATTCGTATCCTCGGATCAGCTTTCTTGAATTGAAACTAATTCCGTGTCCGGTCGGGTTTTAGTTAAACTAATTTGTAAATGTACTATAAACATTTACCAATGTATATGATAAGTACAATGAAACGAACTAAGATAAATTTATATAAAATGTTCATGGAATTGATAACGGCTTTGATTAAATTTTGTTGGGATTTTTATTTTTATTTTCTGGAAGTTCTTCTCAAATGAATATTTCCTCATTTGGAGTTCTATATCTTATTAGTCAGTGTTATTGTATCATTGATTTTAGTTCTTTTGGTGTTACTTGTTGTTTGAATGGATCTCTATTTGTTTGAAAGCTTTTTCGTTTTGACTGTTTATAGTACATTTTCAGGTCTCTATTGAGTATGGTTTGTGTGAGATGTTGAATAGGGAAGCCATCAGAAGTGATTGTGCGCCCAAAGACGGCAACTTTGGATTCAATATCTCTGAGCTTGAAGCTATGCTACCAACTGGGACAGTGGATCATGCTGTGAAACCAGTGTATGAAGAGGTTAGTATAGCGGAAGGGTTAAAGATCACGCCTACATGTCACTTCTAGTGTCTAATATAGGCTAATTTCTTGAGAAATTGTAGCTGCCGCAATGGGAAGAGACTGTGATGGGTGCAAGGACTAGATATGAACAAATCATTAAGGCGCTTACGGATAAATACCCTTTAGAAAACTTGCTGCTTGTCACACACGGTAAGATCAGTATTTGGTTGGACTAGTTTTAATTTTAATGCTCTTCTGATTTTATCAACTTAGTGTTTTGGATTATGATCATAACATGTCTCTGTATGGTAGGAAATGTATGAAATAAGGTTTTACACTCTCTATGTGCTTCATAAGCCGTTCTGATTTAAGTTTAACCGCTTGTAAATTCAGGGGAAGGAGTAGGAGTTTCAGTTTCTGCATTTTTGAAAGACATATCAGTTTATGAGGTAGAGTACTGTGCATATTCACAACTAAGAAGATCTCTTGTCCACGAAAAGAAGTCATTTACTGCTGGAGAGTTTGAGGTGCTCACTCATAATGGTCAATCTGGCATCAGTTACTGTTGTGCAAGCCCTACGGCCACTGGCGCCATGCATGATGAAATGTAACCTTTTTTTTTTTTAATGCGAGAAACCATTTTAAACATTTTTTCTGTCAACTTTTGGGGGCTGCCTTAAGCGCACTTGCTTGTGTTTCTAGGAGAACTGCTATGATCAAAGGGGTTCTTAATTTAGGGCTAATTGATTGTAAAGGTCAATTAGATACCATTGTTCCATCAGAGAATTGAGCCGTTATTGCTTTCATTGCAAACAACATAAAAGAGGCAATTAGGGAAACTTTCTTTAGGTTTTGGTGTGGTTAAATGTTACCCTGAACGTTATAAATGAATCTTGATTGAACTCCCTTTCCTTAGAAAATGGTGAATTCCTTGTTTTGATGGTTTTCTTGTGTTTGAGAAATTACCATAGGGTAGGATGGACTTGGATGTGTTCTTCTTCATGATATCTTTTAATGTACAGGTGATGTTAGGGGTTTATCCCGCGCAACTTTACAAGAAAGATGGAGTTTGCATGGCTTGAAGCTGTTTAATCTCTTTGAAACATTGCTTTCAATAGTCATAGGAAAAAAATGGAGTTATTCTACATGTCAAGATCAGCCCACAACACCACAAACTTGCCATCAGTCGGATGTTGATGCTGGTATAACTGGGTGAAAGCGAGTGAAAGAGACAAGGTGATGCTCTGCCCCGCGAGGCAATACCTGCACTCCACCTCAGGATCCGTGAATCAGTGAACAGCCAATAAATAAATAAAATAAATGAACAAGTAAAATTATCAAGATACTAAAACTAAACACAGATGGGCTGGAATTTCATGATTAGCAGCCATTTTCATATCTGTATAAATGTGTGTGTGTGGGAGAGAGATCACATAAATAGTTCTAAAGGTGAGTGCAAAGAATAGAAGTCAATTGAACAACAATCTCATGATAGACATGTCAAATTTTTCGCCAAGAGAAACTATTCAAGAGGTCATCCTTCTACACCAACATAAAAACAGCCTTGTGATCAATCCTTCACCACTCTGAAGGACTTGGAAGCGGTTCAATATGATCAAACATGTCCGATGGAAACTCATCGAAGAGGGTATCTGGGGTCACATGATTCTTCACATCCGTTGCCCTATTCATACAACTTGATACTGGATCAAACAATGGAGGCCCAAGTGAAAATGGTGCTGCATCTCCAAGTTCAGGAGCATCTGCGGTTCCAAGCACATTGAGAAAGTAAGGGTCATCCAGCCTAGCCAGGAGCTCATGGCTTTCCGGTGAGAATAAAAGGCCTGGTTGGGGCTCTGGGATCTGAGGGAAGCGAATCGTTGACAGGGGCTCATACCGACCAAGATTTGCATAACCGTCTGGAAAATCAGTCTTAACCAGAGACGGTAATGGCATCATTCTTATCTGTTCAGGGTTATCCAAGTAGGATGATGAACAAGCCTTCGAGGATGACTCTTCCTCCATTGAAGAACTGAACATTGGAGCCTTAACACAAGATAAACAAAGGGGAAACAGTAAATTATCCTTCCACAGCAGGTGAAAAACTTACAGACAAGAACCCCCTTCTTTTTTTTTTGGCAGCAACTAAAAAATCCCAAAATTCTCTATGAAAGCAAGTGAGGACACAAAATTTTCCAATTACCTCCAAAGTGGGAACATGTTGAAAGACGGGAAATTCATTCTTACTCTTCTGAGGCTTGGAATTAGAAGAGGAAGGTGTTCCTGAAGTCTGCAAAATCCTAGCCAGCCTCTTCTGTCTACTACTCCAGAAATTCTTCACGTCATTATCAGTCCTTCCAGGCAAATACGTGGCGATTCTAGCCCATTTGTTCCCAAATTCTGCCTGCAAGTCTATCACCACCCTCTCTTCCTCTGCTGAAAACTTGCACCCACTATAAAACCACACACACAGACACAATACAGAAACACAAAAATCAAGGAAATAAAAATACCACCACTGCCCATTTCTGGACAATCAACCATTGCTACAATGGACTATCAAGAAAGAGAATCTGAAACATCCCAGAATCAAAATCTTTATAATTCATCACTAACATGCATGTGATTAAAATTGCAAACAAGCTCAAAATGAAAATGATTAAAGTGGAGTTTCAAAAGGTGGAGTTACTTACTGTTTCAAGTTGGGTCTAAGCTTGTTAACCCAACGAAGACGACAAGATTTGCCAGTTCGTTGTAAAAGGCCTTTGGACCGAATAGAGCTCCAATCTCTAGGACCATATTTTTTAACATGCATAATCAGCACTTCATCTTCTTCTGCTTTCCATGGCCCTTTTCTTATTTCTTCCTTCTTAAATCCTTCCATTTTCCGGATACTAGGCATTTGCTTCTCTTCTTCCTCCGTGTCTCTGTGTTTTGAAGTTGCTGCTGCTGCTTGTTCTCTGCGACAGAGAAGTTCAGGTTTTCCAATTCTATGATGTTTTTGAAGATGAGAAAAAAATGTTTTTTCTTTTATTTATTTTAGTACGTTTCGGGGAAGTGGCGGTTAAGGCGGTTATGCCACTACCCAGTACCCTCCACCAACACGCCCACATTCTCCAATTTTCTCTCCAGTTCAAATTGGTTATGAAGTTACCTTTATGGCCCTGCTTCTTTGTAACCCTTGGGTCCAGATTTAGTTTGGGTTTTAGGCCCTTTCTTGTAAGCTGGGTTTTTGCCCTTTTGTTCTGGGAATTTTGCAGCCTAATTAAAATTCCTTTTCATTTATTAATTTAAATTGGGAAAATAATGAGATTGGTAGAAACATGGCTCTTATATATTAAATTTCTTAATCTTTTAAGGTGATAGTTTAGATGGTAAATGGTTTTGCTCTTCACTTTATCATCTCAAATTCAAATGATGTTTGAAAGGAGATTTATGAGAGAGGTTCACTTCAGGTGTAAATGGTTTCTTTAAAACCTTACCAAGAAAGTACATGTTTGGAAATATAATTGTGATTATTTTTCATTCGAAAATGTATCAAAATAATTTTTTTTTTTTTAAAAAATTATTTTTGATATCAGTACATTAAAACAATCTAAAACATATATATATATATATATATATATATATATATATATATATTTAGCAAAATAAAATTTTAATTTTTTAAAATGCGGATTGGTTCTCATTTACAAACGCTCTCTAAATCTCAATTCGGTAAAGTTGGATTGACAAAACCTTAATTGATTGATTAGGTTTACCAAGTCAATTCATGGTTTGACGAGTTAACTCGAGTCTATCTTGAAATAATATCATTTTAATAAAAAAAAAACTCAAACAATATCACTTTGAAAAAAATTAAAATAAAATAAAATAAAAAATAATTTTTTTATTTGGATTTGATCGAGTCAACTAGAATCATGGATTAACCACTATATTATCAAAATTTGACCAGATTAACTTTCAAAATAATTTAAATAAAAATCTAATTATAACTAGGCACTAAGTCAATAAATTACTATGTAGATTTGCTAAACCAGGTTGAATTTAATAGTTGTTATCATCATAACTTTAAGAGGTAGAAATAATAAACTTTTTAAAGAACATGGGAAAGGAATAGAAACTGTTCGTGTTTATGTATTATTTCATCTATTCATGTTTTTAATCAAAACTCAAGTTAATCTTCATCAATTTATTTTAAATTTTTTAAAAGCTAAAGAGATCATATTTTAAAGATTTTTTTAAAATTAAACCAAGTTTTAATGAGAAAAACTAAATCACCTATTAACATCATCATGTTATAATTAATATCATCAAGTTAATTTCAAGTTTTTTTAACAACATGATTTGAACTCAGGACTGGATCTCAAGTCGACTAGTTAAGCGAAGTTTAATAATTATGCTCTTCAGAAAGTAAGTGAAGGAACTCTCAGTATAAACCTTTCCCCACGGGTCCTCCCAACAAATTAAAGAATTATAAAAAAAAAAATCAACTATTTGTATTAAAAGTGTTTTAACTATAATAGTGATTATTTTTTTAAAATATTTTTTATTTAAAAAATATATTAAAATAATATTTTTTTATTTTTTAAAAAATTATTTTTAATATTAATACATTAAAACAATTAAAAAACAAAAACAAAAATAATTCTAAGCAATTGTTTTTTTAATTTTTTTTATAAAACACATTTTACATCGCATTTCCAAGTAGGAGTATAATAAGATTCTTGCATTTATACGGATGGAAAACTTGTAGAATTTCACTTCTACTTGTTTTTCAAAATCATCACCTAGTGTACCAAGGATGGTTTCTTACAAGAACCAGCTCCTTCAATTTCGACCTTACCAGAAGGTTGTTCTTCAATGCAACCTGCTATCGATGAGGAACTCGGCAACAATTCTGAGTTCAAGCTGTCAACTGCTTTAGCATCATGACAAATATTTGAATTACTTATTTTGTTGTCACAAACCCTATTTAATGGCTTGCAAAATCATCCTTTTCTGAGTATTCATCAAGCCAGAAGTAAGAATGCACTTTTGTACCCAACTTATCAACCAACCAATCAGCACGCTGATAAACAGCAGGTTTCTTCTCATTCAAAAGCCTGACTTCCAGTTGGTTGTGGTAAAATTCCATTGCTGCACAGGTCTCTTGGCTTGCCAGTGGAAGAGTTTTTAGGGCAGTAGTCCAACTCCCTGATACAAGGAAATCTTATTTTTAGAGGCCCTGTGTGAAAAACCTAACCAGCACCAAGATTCTAGGGCAATACTTAACATATTTTAGAAAAATATGCAATCCTATGCAGCCCCGTCGATTTACATTTCAACTGAGATACCAAGCCCATTGCAAACCAACTAAGGAAAATCGAGAAGAAAAGAAAAAATGCGTGCAGTCTGTTTACACTATCTTAATTACTATTAAAAAGAAAAGAAATTTTAACCAATCTATTCTAGGATACCAGGTTTATTAGAGGATGACTCATCAATACACCACGTCACAGCAGAGAAGGATGGCATGGTTACCTGAATTCTGTTACTCTGTTATTTATTCTTTAATTGCATCTGTAAAGCACTATACATAAAGGGTAGCATTGATATTGCATGGGATAAGTTAGTTAGAATATTCTTTGCCTGCTATATATATTTCGACGAGCTGTATTATTCAATACACAAGAGAAAACTTCTCTTTACAATTCTGTTTTTCCTCTACTTCACATTCGTTTGTTACATGGTATCAGAGCAGCCGATCAATGGCCAACGCTCCTAAAGAAACTGATTCTCAGTCTTTCAATGATACAAACCCCACAAACAAATATCTCAATTTTTCTGATCCTTTCAATCCATTCCGAATTGAGAATGGTGATAATCCAGCTGCTGCTCTTGTTTCTGAACTCTTAACTGCTGATAATTATGTCAGTTGGTCTCGTGCGATTTCTCGAGCTCTTCGCGCGAAGAACAAACTTGCTTTTGTTAATGGTACATTGTCTAAACCTACTGATATCTCAGATCCTCTTTTTGAAGCTTGGGAGAGATGCAACGACTTGGTTGTTTCATGGCTACAAAATTCTGTAAGTCCTTCTGTCAAATCCAGCCTTGTTTTAGTTGAGGATTCAAGAGTATTATGGCTGGAACTCAGAGATCGTTTTACTCACCAAAATGGCCCTCGAATCTTCCAACTTAAACGTGATTTAGCCAGCTTATCTCAAAACCAAGATAACATCAGTACCTATTTTGGTCACCTCAAAACATTATGGGATGAACTTGCTATCTATGACCCTCTTCCCGATTGTTTGTGTGGAAAATTAAAAATCCTTCATGATCGTTATGACCGTGATTGTGTCATTCAATTCCTTATGGGTTTATCTGATGCATACTCAAACAGTAGAGATCAGATCATGCTACTTGATCCTGTCCCATCCCTTAACCGTGTGTTCTCCATGATCCAACAACAAGAACGACAACATTTGATGATTCCTTCTATCAAAACCCCTGACCTTATGGCAATGATGGCCAAACCAATTTTTACCTCTAGCAAAAATTTCTCCAGGTCTACTTCCCAGAAAACTAATCGCCCATACTGTTCTTATTGCAAGCTTCCTGGTCATTCTCTTGAAAACTGTTTCAAGGTTGGAAATGCTGATCCACCACAATGCACTCATTGTAATATGACTGGCCATATTGCGGACAAATGTTATAAATTGCATGGCTACCCACCTGGTCACAAACTTTATACAAGAAATAATAGTAAAGGTATTGCAGCAACTGTTACTCAATCCCGAGCACTCTCAGATGATGATCATGAGGAAGATTCAACTGAATCAATGATGCTTACCAGGAGTCAATACCAACAATTACTTTCTCTTTTGCATTCCAAGGAGACTAGTTCAGCCATGGCTTCACTATCTGTTACACAACCATCTTCTTCCACTCCCAATCCTCATGTCAGCAACTCTCGTGTTTCTGGTATGGCTACTTGCTTCAGTACACGCACACACTCATCTTCTCACACACACATCTCACCTTGGATTATTGACACTGGTGCCACAGATCATATGATCTGTTGTACCTCCCTTTTTACGTCTATCACAGCCACTGTTTCCTACCAAGTTAAACTTCCAAATGGCCAAGATGTTCCTGTTACTCACATTGGTGTCGTAAGATTATCTAAGCATCTTGTCTTACACCATGTTTTGTGTGTGCCTTCCTTTAACTTCAACTTGCTTTCTGCCAAGCAACTTACTCAACATCATTCTTGTTGTCTCATTTTTCTATCCAATGCTTGTTTTTTTCAGGACTTAACATCATGGACAACGATTGGGATGGGTGAAGTTAGAACTGGTCTGTATCACCTTCTCAGGTCTCGGGTGTCACCCTCTGCTTTGGTTGATGCATTGCCTCATCTCCATCCTTCACCTTCATTTCCTTCTGCTTCCGCTACTCACACTACTTCCTTATGTGATTTATGGCATTATCGTTTAGGACACATTTCCCTTTCTAGATTAGCTTTAATCACTGATCCTAATATCACACATAATCAAACATTTCATAATCCAATACCATGTTCCATTTGTCCTTTGGCTAAGCAGCGACGTGTTTCTTTTCCAACTTCTACACATTCTGCCTTACATAAATTTGATCTTGTCCACTGTGATATATGGGGTCCTAACTCAGTTATTGCAGTGGATGGTTCACGTTTCTTTCTTACAATTGTTGATGACCACTCTCGGACAACATGGGTTTATATGCTTAGAAATAAATCTGATACCAGGTCTTGTTTTATGGCCTTTTACAGTTTAATTGAAACTCAATTTCACACTAAAATCAAAACCATTAGAACTGATAATGGAGCTGAGTTTCGCATGACAGATTTTTTTCAAGCTAAGGGCATCATCCACCAAAAGAGTTGTGTCGACACACCCCAACAAAATGGCAGGGTTGAGAGAAAACATCAACATATAATGAATATTGCCCGTGCCTTAATGTTTCAATCACACCTTCCTCCCTAATATTGGACTGACTGTGTTCTCACAGCAACCTACCTTATTAATCGAACTCCTACCCCTCTTCTTCATAACAAAACACCCTATGAATATCTCTTCCACACTCCTCCTCAATACAAACACTTGAGAGTTTTTGGTTGCCTTGCCTATGCCTCTACCTTGTCACAAGGGCGTAAGAAGTTTGATCCTAGAGGCAGAGCATGTGTGTTTTTAGGCTATCCTTTTGGGGTTAAAGCATATAAATTACTTGATATACAAACTGATCACATTTTTTTATCCCGTGATGTTCATTTTCATGAATCTATTTTTCCCTTCCATCCTCATTTTTCACCTTCTGTTTCACCTTCCCTCTCTATTCCTACTCTACCATCATCTCCTCCATTACTCCCTCACCTGTCATTACTAATTCCCAGTCTTCCTCTCCATATTTTTTAGCTCCGAGTTCTCCTCCTTCTCCTCCTTCCCCACCACAGTCTTTACATCCTTCACCTGAATTACCTCATACTCCCTTACCTTCTCCCTCTACTTTAGTTTCCCCTTCTCGCAGGCCAACCAGAACTCGGCGCGCTCCTGAGTACCTGTAGGATTACCATTGTCATCAGACTGCTCTAACTCCTCCTATCCCACCGTTGGACCAGCTGTTATGTTCCCCTTCAGGTACTGCTTCCCCCCTTCATAATACTATTTCTTACCAGTATTTTTCTCCTTCTTATAAAGCTTTTTCAACTACTATTTCCACTCATATTGAACCAAGAACATATAAGCAAGCTCTTAAAGACCCTGGATGGTGTAAAGCCATGGACACTGAATTAGCAGCCTTGGAGGCCAATCACACTTGGCAGATTATGGATTTACCTCCTGGCAAAGTTCCCATTGATTGCAAATATGTTTATAAAATTAAGTATCATTCTGATGGGAGTGTTGAACGTCTTAAAGCAAGACTTGTGGCTCGCGGTTTCACCCAACTTGAGGGAGTGGATTATCAAGAGACTTTTTCTCCTGTGGCTAAATTGGTTACCGTGAGGTGTCTCTTAGCTACTGCCTCAGTTAAAGGTTGGCATTTACATCAATTCGATGTAAATAATGCGTTTTTGCATGGGGACTTGCATGAAGATATCTACATGAATAAACCTCCTGGCTACACCAAAGGATCCCCTACTCAAGTCTGTAAATTGCTCAAAAGCTTGTATGGTCTCAAACAAGCTTCAAGGCAATGGTATTCCAAATTTTCTAATGTTCTTTTTGCTGCAGGTTTCTCTCAATCCAAGGCTGATTATAGCCTTTTCACCCGTGACATTAATGGCACTTTTGTTGTTATTCTTGTTTATGTCGACGATATACTGGTTGCAAGTAGTGACATTACTGTTGTGCAAGAATTGAAATCCATTTTTCACAAGCATTTTCAGATCAAGGACCTTGGCCCTTTACGCTACTTTCTCGGCATAGAGGTTGCAAGATCCTCCAAAGGCATTTATATTTGCCAACGGAAATATACATTGGATATTCTTGTAGATTCTGGCACCTTAGGCAGCACCCCTGCTAAGGTTCCAATGCAACAAAATCTCAACCTTACTCAGACCACAGGCACTCCCTTATCTGATCCCAGTATTTACCGACGTCTTATTGGCAGGCTCCTTTATCTTACAGTCTCTCGACCTGATATTTGTTATAGTGTCAACAATTTGAGCCAATTCATGGCTAATCCTACTGATGCACATTTACATGCAGCTCACAAAGTTCTTTGTTACCTTAAGGGTGCACCAGGTCAGGGGCTTTTATTTTCCAGTTCTTCCTCTTTACATCTTGAGGCTTATTGCGATTCTGATTGGGCTTCTTGCCCTGATACCAGACGTTCTATTAGTGGCTACTGTATTTTTCTTGGCTCTTTGATCTCATGGAAATCTAAGAAACAATCTGTGGTCTCTAAGTCTTCGGCAGAGGCCGAATACCGTTCCATGGCTGTCACCTGCACTGAATTATCCTGGCTGAAATACATTCTGTCTGCACTCCATGTCCAACATCTACAACCAGTTTTCTTACACTGTGACAACCAAGCTGCTATCCATATTGCGGCAAATCCAGTATTCCATGAGAGGACTAAACACATTGAACTCGACTGCCATCTTATTCGAGATCAGATTCAGGCTGGCCACGTCTGCACTCGTTATATCTCCAGCTCTAATCAACTTGCTGATATCATGACAAAGGCTCTATCATCCTCTGTTCTCAATTTTCATTTATCCAAGATGGGCATCGTAAATTTTTACTCTCCATCTTGCGGGGGGTATTAGAGGATGACTCATCAATACACCACGTCACAGCAGAGAAGGATGGCATGGTTACCTGAATTCTGTTACTCTGTTATTTATTCTTTAATTGCATCTGTAAAGCACTATACATAAAGGGTAGCATTGATATTGCATGGGATAAGTTAGTTAGAATATTCTTTGCCTGCTGTATATATTTCGACGAGCTGTATTATTCAATACACAAGAGAAAACTTCTCTTTACAATTCTGTTTTTCCTCTACTTCACATTCGTTTGTTACAAGGTTGCCTTGAAGTAATCCATAAATTAAGCTAGAGCCATCAACAAAATCTTTCATGAGAACTTCAAATAAACCTACAGTTGCTTGTCCTCTGCAAATATCATCTACTGTCTGTCCAAGCCGTTTAGATATCTGGACACGCCACTCTGTTTCCATGCACCGCTTTATTAGATTCTTAAGCCAAGCATGGCGAACTCGCCAAAAAGATGTCACTGAAACACATCCCTGAGAACAACAAAGATAAACAAATAAGGTTTTTGTTTAGATATATTGTACAAAAAGGAGACAAGGAGGCTAAATTATTCTCTATTTGCCTGGACTGACACAACATGTCCGCCAAACACTCGATCTTAAAAACCAAGTCCCAGATCTTTACTCAAATTGAGAATCTGAAACTGATCTCCAGATACCCCATCTTACAAATTCTTATGAGAAGTTCACCAAGTATTGTAGTTCAGCTATACAGACGTGTTAAAAAGCACATTATTAAAGTTTCTTTTAAGATCGCAATGGTAGACAAGAAGTGGTTCCTAGCACACAGAATTGCCAAATACCAAACCCATTCAAAACCTCATGGATATGGGCTATCTGGTCCTTGGAATACTAAGTAAAACAAGTTAAAATGACCTAGAGGTATATAATCACCAAATTCATATTAAAGAAAGTTGACTGCCTACCTAATTGTGAGTATGTCTGTCAAGGGATCATCCACTATAAACCCAGCCAACTTCCACGAAGGATCTTTAGTATGAACTCTGTTGTAAAGTGCCCTCATCCATCTACGTGCATCAGCACTAGCGAATATTGGTGTTATTATCCAAGCTACAGGGATGGCCTTATTGTCTGAGTGGAACACAACAAGACTGTGAACAGGATACTAAATAAAATCAAAGAAAAGAGCATAGTCAGTTTCTGAAACATTAAGAGCCATCCAGGCAGTGTAAATGATGTTTGGTTTCACAGGATTTGGACCATATAAACTGAAATGACAAACCTTCATTTTGTCTGTTCCAAACCTTGAATCAGAAGCCACAAGACTGCGATTGCCAAAACGAATCATTTGTTGCAGCTGCCACTCTGTTTGTATTCCCAAAGTGAAAGGCTCAGAATCAGAAAAATCCTCAAAGAAAAATACCTGATTCAGGTGGCTTTCAACCCTCATGTTAATGCTAACTGCATCATCAGTGTCCAGTTGAAATGTAGAGCAGCGGATGCTTCTTTCCTGCCTCCGCACATACCTGTGAGTCAACAGGTCATCACGATTACATGGACCACCCTGCTTCTCAACTGATTCATTGCGTCTCTGCATTATGGTCTCCACAGAGAACCAACATATAATAAAGATAAAACACGAAGCCGAAGATCCTCTGAGATATAAGGGGCAAACATAGCATGTGTTCCTTCAGCCTTCTTATCCTGAGGGCCATGGCACGGTAACCCTTTTTTATCAACGTGCTTGTCCTGATTATAAATGATCAGTGCTACAGATGGTTCAGAAATTAAACGTTTCACAATAAAATGGCAGGTGTACCCCCTCTTGGTATTTGGTCTACCAGCATTTTTCTTTTTTGGAACATAAGTAGTTCTACTGGGCTGTACTATGCCACCTTTCCGGTGATCATCAGGACCAAAAGAACACCAATATCTAAAATTCAAATGGATCACTTAAGTCACAGCATTAATGGCCACTAAGTAGGAACTGCCAAAAGAAGGAAGAAACTTACAATATGTACTCAAGGATGCCATCAACCTTTTGCTTGTAAGATGTCTGAGGGGGCCGACGCCTTCTAGCTTCAACATGAAATCTTGTTGGACACTCTTTATTAGCAGACTCGCCTCTTACAAAATCATCGACTCTAGCAAAAGGGATAAGAGCAAGTCTATCTAAATTGTCGCGCCAGCCTTCAACCTTTGACCATATAATATCAGAAGCAGAAAATTCCAAAGTTGGAGGATTCTGCCAAGAAGGGACAGAATCTCATCCCATCTGGCCATCTAAAAATGCACATAACAGAAATTAGGCCAGTAAATAGTTGAAGGGTTATAACCTTCGTCAAAGTCATAGCTCATCAACCCAAGTTGGATGAACTTACCAAAATGAAGTTCCTTATTCTTTAGACTATTACCAAATCAGAACAAATCATAGCACCATCAGTATATTGCATCGTATCAAGTCCTTTTCAGCATATCTTGGAATTATTCAATAACTCATGGGACTAGCAGTCTATCTTATCATATCAACTCCTATAATCAACTTATCTTGAAATTGTAAACACAGATAACAATCATAAAAAGTTTTGGCTTTCTTGTAGTACAGTAACAGTTACTCTTAAAATTGAAACATGCTGACTAAGGAAACAGATTCATTCTTCAGATTTCCTGTCATAATCTTAGTTTCTAAACTTTTGGCAGACCAACCAGAATCTAAAAAATCCTCAGAAGTGCTTTGACACCTTGAAAAGTTCTCTTTGTACTAATCTTAATAAGACCAGCTGGTGCAAGGAAGTAGATTTAAATAGACAAGGAAAGGAGCAAATTTTTTTTCTTCTACAAATTCAAACTCTATCTTTCTTTCTTCTTTCTCTACCTCGCTGTCTCTGTGTTTTCCCTCTGGCAGCTGCTAGGTGGCACCTCCTCTCTGATTTTTGAGGGAACGAAAAAGAAAGGAAAACAATCCATTTGGTTCAAATTTGGGCTTTTTATATATGGGCCATGTTTTTGAAGAGTGAGCCCAAAGAAAAATGGTTTCATGCCTTCTTAGGTTGTTTGCACGTGTCTGCAACAAAACCCCAATTTGCTTGCCATTGGGTTTTTGGGTTTCTCTCAGTATCTCTAATACAGTGCTGTACTTGATGATATCTGTGTCTCAACTCTTATTTTCTCAAGTTCTTTTTTAGGCGAAGTCCTGTTTATACAAGGAGAAGATTGAGTTGTTTTTGTAATAAAGTTTTCGTCTTTTTGTTGCCAAGAGAAGAAAAGCAGAGATTTTTATAGTGTTAGAAAATGCAGCATATCAGGAGATGCAGTGGTCCTTTGAGATCTCAAAAAGGGTTGTCTTTATTTTTGGGCAGAAAAATTCTTAAGAGAGTACCTGATGTGGGTTTGGCGGCCTTTTCAACATCCATGGTTGCACAAAGAGGTGCACTTTGCAATTCAGTCACTAGGGTAAATATTTGACCTTTTCCTTTTTTTCTTCTTTAGTTTCAGTTTTGTACCTTTGAGACATCGCGACTTGCCCTCGGAGTTGAAGTTGGTTATTTTACAGCATTTCCTGTGGTTTTCAATTCAAATTTAGCTTGTGCCTAGTATATAATTATGGTTGTTTGAAGAAATTTGCTGTGGTTAAATATTGAATACAATAGGACTTGAATATGACTGTAGTGGTAATGTATGTTTCCTCCATTGTATTATGACTGAGGTATGCAATGAGACCTGAATCCTTTTGAAGTCCTTGTTATAAAGCATCGCCATGAATGGATTAACCTCCTGGACAAAAAAATTACCATAGCTTCCTTTTCAGATATGCCGAACTTTCTTTTGGCTCTTGGCCTAAATAATGTAATGCAAAATGACATCCTGGAGTTGTAGATTTTTCCTGGTTCTGGCCTTTTAAAATGAATCAGTGATATTAGAAATATTCAGCTGGCACAAATGAGAGAGAAGCCACACAAATGCTCTTTCTGTTTATAACTTTCCTTGTCCCTTTGTGTTTTATTATAAAACTCACTCCTCCTTCTTCCCCCCTCCCCATATGTTCGCTTTATATGGATCTACGAATTCAACCATCTATTCAGTTCTTGTCACAGCTGCCCTTTTTCTAATTGTTGGCTCCTTTTCTCAACTTCGTTATTCAATTACTTCTGGAAATGTCTTATCAATAAACCAAATGGTTAACAGTTGTTATGATAAACTTATATTAGGAAGTAGTTATTGTTGGAAACTGTCTGCGACTCTGCTGTATTCTATAGCTTAAGTCCAATTATAAGCCTGTTAGTTAAATGTGATGTATTGGTATTTGATTGAAGTTATGTTTTGATGTTGACAAAGTTGCCAAAGTCAGATTACGTGAGACATTTTAGTGCCAATGCCAACCATTTGACTAAGGTGAGGTAGGTGGCTTTTTCCACATTCATTTTCCCTCAGCTTGTAACTGCAGACTGATTTTTTTTCTACCTCTTTCTAATCTGCAGGACATACTTCGGCATAATGGTCAGTGAATGTTATGCTCCATGTTATTGAATCATTATGTTTGTGTAATTCTTATATACCCAATCTGGCATAGTCTTCTCTCTTGTTGGTGAGAATTGTCCCTCTGCCTCTTAGGTTGAAGTTTTAGTAAAACACCATGCACTGTTTTGAGATTTCTGCCTGGGTCCATGGTAATCATGGGAGTTTTTATTTTGCTAACTGCATTGCTAATCCTAGAGCTCTTTTTTTTTTTTTGCTTGGAAGAGAATTTATACAAGGACCAAAGATCTTCTAATACTGATCAGTTTTGTTGGTTGGTCTCAGTGTTCTGATAGTGAGCCCTGGCCTCATCTACTGCTCCAGAATTTTTTTATTTTGGCAGAAAAGGAGGTTTCAGGGTGGTGCAGTAAACTACCATTCTGAAGTTTTCACTGCGAGTTGCCTTGTATTTTGCACATTTTCTGATTTAATCTGTTGCAATGCAGATGCTTTAGCCTTCTTGATAAATGTTTAATAAAAACAGATTTTGTTGACTCCTTGGATGTCTCATCGAGAGTTTAGGATTAGGAAAAATACCTTAAAAAGAATAGTATACGATAGATTACTTTAATTCCGGGTCCTGCAAGAATTAATTGAAAACTTAACAGTTTTTATATTGTGTAACCAACTTAAAGGCAGGAAAAGACTTGTAGGCATACAAGTCATATAATACAGTGTTTGGTGCCATAATTTTTTTTCCCGCAAACAAGGTGCTACAAGTTTACTGACATTTTAGTGTTCAACTTGCATATCCACCGGTTCTGGAGCAAGGTTGTTTTGCTTATTGATTATCTTTGTGCAAATTAATTCTTGACAATAAGATTTGGCAGGTATCCCTGCTATCTATGGAGGTCAGCCTAATAGAGAATACTTGGTTGGCCTTAGGTCATCCTTTCAAATCATGGAAACCCATGGGGAAAGCACCATTAATATTTGCTTTGCTAGATCTTTCGCATCGAAAGCTTCAAAGAAAGAGACGCATAAACAATCCGAGGTTTGAATTCAAATCAAAGTTCAAGAGCTTTCATGTTTATGTTCTATCCACATCCTATTGGGTTGCCTGATTACCGTTGAATACCTGAATGAATATTGTGTTTGACAATTCTGTCAACCATTTATCTATAAAATATTAAACTGAAGTATAGACATATTTGTATGTGGATCCTATCACTATCTGAGTGGTTCTAGATTTTCATGTAGGAAATAAATATTTATTTATACTTTACTTTTGAAACAAACTGTTTCTTTCCAGACAGAGTTTCTAAATTTATTTCCTTTGACTACTAGATTATGTACTCCAACTTAGCAGCATATGAACCAACTTGACTTAATAATTTTTTAGTTTTTCCCTTCTACTTTATATAATAGTGTCACTTTGTGTTCTTTTCAAAGAGTATGTTATTCTGGAAACTCGTGTTTTGACTCTATTGTGTTCTTTTCAAAGAGTATGTTATTCTGGAAACTCGTGTTTTGACTCTATTAACTGTGTTCTGCCACTCCGGACAGACCAAAAAAGACGTATCTACTGTTGAGGATCCTTTTGATGCTCCAACATACAATATCCCAGAGAAGCCTGTGACGTTTACAGAAGGTGCTTCCTACAGCATTATAATTCTTGCAGGACTTGGTGTTGCAGCTGCTGCGGCTTATGCTGTTTTTAAGGAGCTGATATTTGAACCGAAAGAGTAAGAGTTGACTTTTGTAATTAAATTATATGAATATGGTTAGAAATAAACTATTCGAGTTTTGTCTCCTTTTCCCTTATTCCACTCTGATTTGCACCATGGTCTGTAATAGGTACAAGATCTTTAACAAGGCTCTGAAAAGGATTCAAGATGACAGTCAGGTTTGTGAAAATTAATACATCTTTTTCTTGGGCTTGCAATTTTAAAGCACTTGTTCCTCTTCTATTTATGATGGTTGGTGGACCTGAAAATGAGACATTATGTTACAATGGGACAATCAGTTGAGGTTGCCTGTTGTGGAAAGCCCCTGAGTATGTAACGGGGAGTCCCAAAGCAGGAAGGTCAGGCCTAATATGAATAAACCATGATAAACAAATAACTTGAGTGACTGATTATGTAGTTAGTAATAAATCATATTGCTATTATCAATAGTCATTTGAAAATAAGAAAGGCAGTGGATGCTTTGGTTCAAGCAGTCTGGCACAGTTTATTGGCAAAACTAATATAGCGAAATCAAATTCTTAAGTCGATAAAACTTAAAGGCAAGATGCGAAGTCACAAAACTGTGAAGGGGGTTGTGAATGTTATAGACAGAATCCAGAAAGATCTGGTGGTAAATGTTTATAATGGTTCTCTCTGGCTACTAAGCTTTGCTGTTTTTTCTGTGTTGATATCCTTATTGCAATTTTGTTGTTCACTTCAGATTATATTTGCTTTGAATCAGGTCAGAGTGAGAATTGGATCTCCTATTACAGGTTATGGTCAGGAAAGTAGAAATCGTGCTGCTCGCCAACGTATTCCCAATAGGATCTTTACTGATGAAGATGGTGTAGAGCATGTCCAGGTAAACTGTGAAGCATCGTAGTATCCAAGTGAAATCTTGTCTTTGTATCCAAGAAAATGCAAAAGATTCAAGGATTGTGTATAACATGTGTGAATTATGTCCTCAGTCTCCTTCCCTTTTAAAGAAGAAATAAAGTGAAAAATCTACTAGAACAAATTATGGATAATTTTGATGTTTTGTGTAATTTCATATCTGCTTACATGTTGCCTCATTGAATGCAGATCAATTTCTATATTCGTGGGCCGCATGGTGCTGGGAAGGTTTCTGCTGAAATGTTCAGAGACAAAGTGGACAAGCAGTGGAAATATACATATCTAATTGTGGAGGTCATGCAACCTTCACGATCCCAATTGATTCTGGAGTCTTATATGCCAGCGCCAGTGGCCACGTAAAACATGTACATAAGTATGTCATAGCTTAGACAAGGTTTCTTTTGTACCAATTTGATCTGGAATGGAGTCCCTAACTCGTGTCAATAGACATGAATAATTTCTAGACATTCTAGCGAGATTGATTCTTAGTTTTCTTTAGAGTTCCAGTTTTATCCTTCCTAGCTGATAAATTTTTTTGTTCACTGAGAAAGCAAAGATCTCTAAAATCTGATTGGTTGATCACCTTAACTGAAATGGTTTGGTTGGCTGCGTACGGTGTGTGTGTGTATGTGTGTTTCACTTGTTTAGCTCCATTGCATTATTGTAGACACTAGTGTGAATTATGCATGTGAGTATGTGACCTTTAGCCCAGGTGACCGATTATTATCTGTTCGTTTACTGAGGAAATAAATGCCGATTTGAATGGTAGCTGGCGATTAGGTTGAGTTTGCTCCCGCCTGGAAGGGGATGGATTTAGAGGAGACTCAAACTTTGTGCAGCGAGGGTCTCATGAATCCTAACGAACCAGTAATTGCAACGAAGAATATTTTCTTTTGCTAGAGCCCAAGTAAAGTTGTTGAATGACCATAGCACTTTCTTTTGCTAGAATTTGTCCGATGGTATTCTGGAAAAATAAATAAGAAATGGAAGCAGAGACGGTGGAGAGGATAAAAAAAAAACAGAGAGGAAGAGTCAACGCTTTTGCAGTGTATTGCAAAGTGCAAACCATAAAACAATTTTTCATTTATCTTAATTGAAAATTTCAAGTCTCAGAAACTCTCGATTAAGTTTAGTTTTTCCATTCGTTTTTTTATCATGGATTCAATCTCAATCTAACTTTTTTTTATGAAACAATACCTTTTTTAGGAAACTTATTGTTTTATATTAAATTAAGTTGATATCCTTAAATAAGTTATCAATTCTCTGAAAATCAATTCTTGTTTTTAGAACCTTTTAGGATATTTATTTGAATTCTAAATGTAATTCTTGAAATTCAAATCAACAAGCAAATCAAGGGAGATTCTCAAATTTGCTACAATAATATCAAATAAAAAAATACTATTTCGAAAATACCCTCTCTTTTCTCTCTCAAAAACCCTCCACCACTTCTCTTCACTGTTTCTGGGTTTATGCATTATGGTTGATTAAACCCAAATTTAAAATTTTATGGGTTGTTAGTTATAGAAATTAGATTAGGTTTAGAAAATTTATATTGGGTTTGCTTGGTTTTTTATTTTTCTTTGTTTAAAATAATATATATATATATATATATATATATATATTTTTATCCTTCAATATTTATTTAGTTATAGACTAGATTCTGTTCTTTTTATTTATTTCTTTTATGTAGAATTTTTTGTTGGTCTTAAAAATAACTCTAATTATTTCAAGTTTTTTTTACTTGTTGTTTTTTCTTGAGTTTTTTTGGCTAATTCTTTAATTTGATATTTTTTTCTAACTACATTCTTCAACATCTAGAGTAATTTTTTTAAATAATGTATAAAATTATAATTATTTTTTAATTTCATAACTTTTATTTTTTTAATCTTTTAAATTTAGTCCTCATTTCTCGTAGATGCTAGGTCGTTTGGTTGAAGAATTTTTTTTTTTAATGATGTGTAGACACTTAAAATTTGCACCACCCCTTCTGCAAGAAATTTTTTTTAATGATGCACCCATGAATTATCTGGCTATGGATATGTCAGCCACAAACAAACCTCTCAACTACCAATCAAATTAAGACTAATCTGAAGGTCCATATCACCTCATGTGAATGTGATGAATTTGAGCAAGAAGTATATAGTATAATGCTATGCAGATAAAATATATATGATTGTTCTCTATCTACCACCAACAAATTAACATCAACATTGAATTCAACATCACAAAATTCAAATAATGACAACCCCCATTAAGTATTACACGTGGGGGTTTTTTACCATACAAGGCTACATTATTCATCATCGGCCATAAAATTTTATGTATTTTTTAATTTTATCCTCAGCTTGTTTTTTCTTGACTATTTAGTTCTAATTAAATATCAATTAATTTTGATTTTTTATAAAAATATGAGATTGAAAAAAAGAACCGAAATGAAAAAGGTGTCAAATATAGGTGGCATATCATAAGTTTCACTAAAAATGCACTTCTATTCTTGAATTTTAAAAATCACACAAATTATATAATTTAATTTTGGTATAAAAATTTAGTTTTGTTATTTTTTAGTCATTGGTTGAGAGGAAAGAGAGAAAGGTCGTCAGATTCCTATTGTAAAGAGAAAAAAATATCGTTAACACCGATTTAAGCCACTAAACAAACAATATTATGGTTCCACTTGATGAGGGGAGTTTCATAAATAGGTGTTTTTTACCTTTAAAGTTCATGAAAAATAGACATGAGCTTGGGTTGATTTTTGAATTCAGGTTAATTTTAGTTTTTAAGACTTTTTTTGAGGTCATGAATAGATTTATCACGATTCGTATAGTGTTTTAAAGGTGTTTTTAGTCAAAATGGGTTGAAAAACAGGCTTTTGAATTAAAAAAAAACTTAAACCCCGATTTTCTAGCTATCATAGTGGCTGGAATCTAGGCAAATAAAATAGTATGTCGTCTAATTGTTTTTTTCAAAAAACATTAGGGCAAAAAACAGTATCAAACAAAAAAAATTAAGGATCTAATTACACGGGCCCTAACAAAAGCCAAGCCCATTTGTGTTTGGCCATTGCTTTTTTTTTTTCTTGATTTTTTTAAAAATAATTATTGTTTTTTATGGTTTTTTCTCTAAATTTTATTAATTTAGATTTAAATTAATACCCCTTCACTCTTTTATATTTTTGGAGAGCCATTTTTAAATGATGATTATTTTTTAGTTATGAATTTGAATTTGAAGAATTTTTATGATTCATCTATAATTTTTTTTTATCTTTGGTATGGATGAATTTTATTTTTGAAAATAAAAAAATATTTTCAGATAATATTTCTAATAAATGCAGCCTTGCATGATTTTTTCTTTTATTTGATCAATTTAATTTGTGTTTCTATTTCTATTATCATTTGCTTAAGTAAAAAGGTTATTTTGATAAATAAATTTAGCAAACACAACTGGGTAAATATCCCGCATTTCAACATTAAATATCTTGATCTGCATTTGTTTCTCGATTTTTCAAGTTTTATTTTTAGGTATTATTGATAATTTTTCATTTATTTATTCGCATAGATAATTATTAATTTATTTGAGTACATATATGCATATAAAAATTTATTTGAATTTAAATTTTTTAAAACTAAAAAGATATATAAAAAAACCTATATATATATATATATATATATATAAAATAAAATAAATTGACTTGTGGTGAAGAGTGAGTTATATACATGGTATGTAATAAACTAAATCTCATATTACAGTTTCATGATTTTTCTCCCTGGAATTTCTAATCGCACCCACATTTAAGAAATTAAAAAAAAAAAAAAACCATCAAATTATTTCTAAAAGGCAGCAAATCATCTATCAAAATGTATGTATGTAAGTCTTAGTGGGCCATCCATGAATCATCTATCAAAATTAATGCCTCCAAGACTGTCATTTTCTTAATACTTTAAGAAAAAGTTTGAAGACAAGAGGAAGGTACCGTTGATTCTACAGTTTCCACTCTCTCTTTTTCTTTATCCATTTCTCAGCCTTTCGTGTCCTTTTGCACCTTGTAGTGTGAACATAGCAAATCAATGGACTGGAAATGTGCACGAACTTTTGAATTCCATAACTGCCCATGAACAGCTCATCTATTCACGAATCATACCCCTGAAAACCAACGAAACAGCTCACTGATTTCTTCTCCAACACGACTCGCCCCCAAACCATAATCTCCGCCACCGGCAATCTCGCTCCGGCCACTGCTACCGGGAAATAACCTTCCAGAACCTCTAAAAGATGTCGTACGTGAAGAGAGAGAAGCAGACAGCCTATCAACATATTCTCTTAACAAACTTCCTCTCGCCGAAGCCACTTCCGCTGCCAGAATCGGCTCCTCGGACAATGTCAGACCACCCCCGCGACCACTCTCCTTCGACATACTCCTTCTGTGCGATTGACTGATAGTAACCTCTGATTCCTCCTCCACGACATAATCAAACGAACCAACTGAGTACGAGCTCCGATCCTCGTCTGCAACGGCGGACGCTGTGGCTGTAGAGATAGAGGACGCGGGGTTAGGAGCAGTATGTTCTCGACGGCTAATAGAGCCAATCTCAAGGCGGAAGCTATCACCACCACGAGCGTCACCTTCAAGGAGAGCTTTGGCGAGCTCTGATTCCGAAAAATGAACACGAGACCGGCAAAGAGGACACGATTGGTTAGAATTGAGCCATGTTTCAATGCAATGTGCATGGAAAGCATGACAGCAGAGCGGAAGCAATCGCAGGATATCTTCTGGTTCGAACGTCGACAAACAAACCGCGCAATCGCCGCTGGAGATTTCAGGGGAAGAGGATGGTCTGTGTTTGATGGAGGAGAAAGAGAAGAGAGGGAGTGAGTCAGAAACGGAAGACTCTAAATCTTCCGGCGAAACACGATGGTTGTTGCTACTAGAGAGGCGGTTAGAGGATAAGGTTGTTATTGTGGTAGCTGCGGCGGTGGTTCTAGAGGGAGAAAGGTGGCGGAGGGAACGACGGCTTAAGATACGGATGAGGAAGCAAAGAGAAACAGAGACTAACAGAGTTACGGAGAGGATTAAAATGATGATCAAAATGCTTGAGTTTAGGTTCTGAAAGGGCGACTTGATGCCTCCGCTTGTATCGCTGGCCTCGACGGTGTTGTTTAGAGGGATAAACGAATATGGAGGAGCGGACATTTTATAGGCTGATAAAATGGGCGGGTTTGGTTTTGACAAGTGCGGGTGCGTATAAGATAGTAATATCCTCGCGAGATGGATTATGGTGGTGGTGGTGGTGGTGTATAGGAACAAAAACAATAAAAAGAGCTAGGGGAGTGGGGTGGTGGTGGTGGTCATTCACGGCATGGGTTTCCCCTGCCGAGTCATTGAATGGAAATCTCTTGAGTAAATAAATGCTCGCGGTTCTTAAAGAGGAGGCGGGGGGGCTGTGTCGTCCAGCTCTGCCCTCCGTTATAAATGCAAGAAAAAAGAGGGCTCTATCCATTACAAAACTCCTACTCCCAAGTAAGTAACTAATGACTATTAAATAAGATAATGTTCTTTCCCAACCTAGAAATCTAACCATATAATATTATAAATAGTATTGTTTTTATAAGAAAAGAAAAGAACAGAAGAAGCATGCAAATTAAGGTTTGTTGAGTGGGCAATCAGATTCCAATCCGATCAAGCAGGATTTAGTCATCATCCTGTGTTGGAGTGTAAGACTAATCATCCTAAGAAAGTATTTATTTTTGTTTTCCCCTTGCAAATGCATCAATTCTAGTTTAAATTAATCCAATTGCGGAGAGATTCACCTGACATCAAAATATTTGATGCATTATTATTAATGTAATTAATAGATGGAGGTTAAGTTTTTATATATATCTCGTTTATAATAGTTATTTTTTAAAGTTTCGAGATAATATTTTTTATTTTTAATATTAAAATATTAAAACTATTAAAAAAAATAATCTAAAACAAAAAAAAATTAAAAACAATTTTTATTGGGGATTAATGATGCAGGATATGAGAGAGCATCATTCTATTGTATAGAATAACAGATGAATGTGTAAAAGTAGCCTGACGAAACCATCATCTGTTTTCAATAATATAAAAATAAAAAAGAAAAAGAGATTTATTTATTTATTTATTTATTGGGTGGGGGGGGGGTGGGATCTTTCTCTTTGTGCACGCCGCGTTGCTTCAATCACACTCTTGGCATGCTCCTGAAAACAAAAACAAACTGAGCAATGCTCCATCTGACAAAACATTCCCTCCCGCCTTGTTGGTTGCAGGTGTGGTCTTGTTACCATCAAATATAAATTAGTTCCACGAATCTGTTATGAAATGTTTTTTTTTGTGGTCCCTTCACCTAAAAACACGGAAGAAGACAAACCACATTGGGGTGTTGGGGGTGCTTGAAGAGAAGGATCTGCATGTCAAACAAACTAGAGCTTTTGATTCACTTAGTTCACTATTAATGCTAAAATGATGGGTTTTAGCTCCTAACCAACTAGATTGATGGCCAGAATTACGCTACGATCGAACTGGACCAATTTTTTTAAATGAAAAACTTGATATATTCAAGTGTTAATACAATTCAAGAATATTAAAAAAATAATTAAAATATTTAAAATATTGTCTGACCGTAATGCCCCTGCTTCTAACGACTCTTTCGTCAACTTTACAAGATTCAACCCTGTAACTTTTAAGTATCTGGGCATTGTGCATTTACAGGCATGCTCCATCAGTTTCCACAAACCATTTTTCCACACATTAAAATTATGTTAAAAATATTTTGTAACCATCATTTTAAAAAAATCATTACTTTAAATAATATAATTAAATCATAATTTTCTTGAGTATTAAATCATTTCTCTAAATAAATTTTATAATAAAATAATTAATAAAACCAATCATATATAAAATAAAATATTTTCACCAACACAAAGTCAAAATATAACATAGTTGAAAATAAAAAAATAATAATTTTATCCCAAATCCACATTTTTTTATCATCTAATTCTCACTATTTCATTATTAAATCTAAATTTCTTTGAGAAGATCAATTTTCATTTCACTATATCATATTATCATGTATGTTTTAGTCTTTATATTGATTTTTTTAATAACAATATTCATTAATCTTTATAATGCTAAATAACTCACTTGATGAGTAATAAAATTTTTTTAATATAAATCACTCTAGAATTAATTTCATTCAATTCATAAAAAAAAAAAATCTAACCTAATTAATTTATTTTTTTATTGTTACAAACTATTAAATTGTACGAAAGAATTTACTCTCTTTCTCTTTTTGTTTATATTTCTCATTTTTTTTAATTATTTCTACTTTTATATTTTCTAGTTTTCAAATTTAATGATAGGAATTAAGTTGATAAAATCAATGATTATTGATTTTAATGTAAGAATAAAGACTGAAATTACTAGGAAAAACAAAACTTAGGGGCTCAGACATACCAAAAATCCTATTGCAGGCACCAAACTTTCCATAACCTTATTCGAGGCCCTTTGATAATATTAGATTTCCAGAACTGTTGACAGCATATGATTACACAGAAGGCTAAACTCTAGGTGAAAAGCATAAAGAGTAGGATATCAAAAGGAAAAAAAAAAAAAAAAATTCCTATTATATAAACTTGCCTTGTGGTCTCGAGGAAAGACTACAGAGCATTTCAGGAAAAAACCTTGCTTTATTTACAAGTCTTTATACTCATGCATCAAAGTGATGTGATCTCTGGGTTTGAGGCTGGACTTTCAACATTTCCCTTGCAAACACCGTCTCTGCAGAGAGGGCATACACTGAGAGCCGACAAAAGAACAGTGAGAACTCAACTTATAATAAGCTCAGGTGAACTAAAACAAGAAGGATGGTAGACTGGTAGTGATAGCTTACCCGTGTATTTCCTTGAGCCATTTGTCAACACATGACATGTGATATTCATGAGAACATGGGAGAACTCGAATTTTATCTCCTTCCTCGTAGTCAACCAAGCAAATGTGACACCTTCAAACAGAAGTAGTTATTTTTACTAAATACTGATCAAAGATTAATTGAGGAGAACAAAAAATAAGTTCAAAAGGCGTTTGAAAGGAAGTGAACATTGCTATAAACAGGAGCATGCATGTTGATTATTCAGAATCGTGACCGGTAGATAAATGATCTAAGTTCTTGATTTTTGCATAAAGTTTCATATAATTGATCTGCAGGAAAAAACAAAAAGTACATATAAGTATGTTTACTACTAAGGCCTCCTGTATAGATAGATTCACACTCCTCTAGTCCTATTGAATGAAGTGCCAATCAAGAGAACGGAAGGGTTGACGAATTCAGAGATAAGAGAAGTGAAAATCAACCTAGAGGCACCAAATGCTGTCCCAGAAGCGCAGTGATGTAGAGAGATATTGCAACAAAAGTTATGTGTAATAATTCTCCACAAAGCTCAAGTGTTATTCCATTCAGGAAAATTTGAGTTTGAAGGACAGCTTTTCAAACACTGTAGCTTACTTGGCAACCATCAATATATATTTTTCTGTTCCATTTCCTTTTTATCTATACATTTTTTGCTTTCACATTTTGATCAAGTAAAAAAAAAATTAATTGTTAGCATGATCCTGCACTACAATTCACATGGTCAGAATTGTTTTTACCAATTCACCACTTATAAAACAAGATTCAAAAAGCAAGTACAAATGTGGGGAGAGAGCATGTCTCGGGTAGGTACAAGAAGAATGGTAAATCTTTCTCGCGCTACCACTTTCGTTGTAGCAGGAAGTGAGGGGTTCCAGGAAGGAGGAGAGTGAGAGAAGCGAGGGAATTATTGTTAATGCAAGTAAGTCTTGGATTATTTCCTCGAACTTTTACTTTTTCTGCAGTGTATCAGAGCTACAAACACCAATATTATTTAAATCCATGAATTGTTTTAGTTATGAAATCCTCTTAACTCAACGTCCTTATTACAATACCCAAGCTGCCTTTTTTCTCCATAAATCAAATCAAAGAAAGATGGCAACACAAGTACATGCATATTCAAATGAAGAAAAAAAAAACTAGCACTTACTGTTGTTCATGCTGTGCCACATTTTCAGTTCCCTGGAACTTTTCATAATTCTTCAGAGGAAACGAATTTACAACAGCTTCCGGAGCAGGAAGTGAGGGCATGGAAGGTGATAGGGACAGGCGATGGTGATGGATTTCCTCTAAAACCTAGAAAATAAACGTAATAAGAAACTATGAAAAAGTATGAGTATAGGACGACTCTGCATAGGTGATGATTATGAACATGCTTCGCATTAGACAAATGTTACAAGCCCATATCCATTCCATTTCACAAGTCTTTACATGATGTACCTGATAATTTAGTACAGCCAAAAAGGTTTATAGACAGTAGTTGCCATGGAGGAACCATTTGAGTTTATGTGTATCAATGCTTTCAGTAAAGGAAGACATGCAAGTTAAAAGATGTGATTTGCACTAAACATTCTCCTATGGAGAAAGAGAAGCTAATAACATCACACAATGCAAGCTGTTGACACTTCTCAAGGCAAAGAACTAGCAGAGTACCTCAAAAATAGTAACCTTAAAAGAATGCATTTACCTCAGAAAGTGCACCTGCCAGCAGAATTATTTGTGAAATACTTGGATGGCTGCTGGACTCGACAGCCACAGAAGAGGATTCACATGAGCATGTACCATTAGGATGAAGCCCAGCTGGACACAAGGAAGTTTCCCAACCTAGCTCATCACGTACATCATGGAAGGTTTCTCTCTGAAATAATTAATGGAAATGTAAAAAAAATAAAAATAAACAGGAAGTAGCAATCTATGAAGCATAGGCTGGTAAAAGTAATGATAGGAATTCTAAATCAAATGAATTGCATGCGTCAAAGAACCTCTATTTTGATAAATTATTGATCATATGACCCAATGAGTTTTCTGTAGACAGAAAACTTTCAAGGGTCTATTGCCAATTTCGCCCATAAATAGCTCAAGTAAGAAGGAAATGTATAAACAAATTACCCTTGATTGCCATCGTCGTTCACTCCTGTGATGACTTCTAGTGCCAGGATATCTAGATTCGCGACCAACTCCATCGAAATGCAGATCGCCACCAAAATCAAGGAGCCATCTGTCGTGAGATCCTAGATCATCAGCATGACTAGTTGTAAAAACTATGGTTGGGGAATCTCTATTCCTACTCAAATTGCTTCTTGAGAAAGCATCCCAAAACATCCTTCTACTATTTCTTCTTGCCTCATGGTTACTAATTTCTGCAAAGCTAATTGACAAAATGTTGGAATGCATGTTCACCACATCAACAAGAAGCACTCTTGCAGCTCTTGCTTCTCGTTCCCTGTCAGATGAGAGAAATTCTGGACATGGTTGTGGAGATAACAAGGAAGCAGGAATAACAGAATTTGTATTAGACAAATCCATATTTGCATCTGAAATGGACTCCCCATTTAAATCCAGGTTCCCAGAATCCTGACCCACAACGCCTGCCACTGCTATATCATCAGAGACAGATGCTGTTGGTGTCTGTTCTTTTACAGAAGCATTCACTGCATGGGCTTCCATAGTACTGCCAATGATATTCACCTGCTGAGATTGTGACTCGCTATTTTTAAAAGCAGAAGTATCCTCAACAATACCATTACCACTTCCAGATAAGTCCCCACTTTCAGCACTGGAACTACTTGACCCAGTTTCCAAACCAAAGTTAGAAGATGAGGCCGGCTTGGAGCTTGCTGACACATCATGAAAAGTAGATAAATTTTCAAGAGATCCTGCCAACGATTCATCCATATGATCACCCATCTGAAAGTCAAAATCAATCTCAGAATTACTCCATTACAAGATAGTTCAGTCAAACTTTCGATTTCCAAGGTACTATTTTTTTTTAATTTAATATGAAAGAAAGAAAGGAAAAGGGAAAATAAAACATCAGAGACCCACTTCAAGATTCTATATTTTGCTTCCGTTCATTTTTATATACTTTATTCTAACATTTTTTTTTTTTTTTGAGCAACCACTGAAAAATAGATAACTAAAGAGAACCATCAATACTAAATTATATTCATCAGTCAGAAACGAGAGAATCCTTTAGCACTAAACTTCAATTAAAGAACTTCAAATAGATTCAAAAAAAAAAAAAAGGGAGAGCTAATGGAAAGGGAGAGAAATGATTGTTAAAGAACCTCGATAGGAGACTGAGAAGCAGAACCACCACAAAAGACAGAAGCAAGGGCTCTGCGCTTGAACCTGTTAGTCCCTGACCCAGATGGGGTTGACCCCTTTAACCTGCTGCTGCTTGAACCCATGTATATTTTATTATTTTTATTATTATTATTTGAGCTGGAGAGAAAACACAAACAAAGAGCGAAAGAAAGACTGAATGTACAGAGACAGAGGAAGGAAATAACAGAGACGAAAGCACAAGACTTTACCAAGAACCACTTGTAAGCAACCGGGCCCGCTGATGTTGATATCAGACGGTCCAGTTCTACCAAGAGACATTTGAGAAAAACTTTAAGTGGGACCCATCATAGCTTGGATTTCTACGAAGCTTACTCTGGCTTGAATTCGAAGCAGCGCCAGCACAGGCAAAGAATAAATTAAAGTGCCAGTACTTTAATGACTCGCTTTCGCTGTCATTTTATCAACTACTGAGAAAATAACATGGAGATTTACAGCAAAATATTGTATCCTTGGAATGGTTTTCAGCAATTAAGTTTTATAATCCTACAAAGTTTTTAACGATGTTTTTATTTGTTGTATTTGCTTAGTTTTTTTATAACAAGAACAAGAGAATGATTTAACAACTTTTATAAATTAAAATAGAGGTATTTTTAGTAGAAATTGAGAGAGACAGAGTCAACACTTTGTACGGCTAAACATTATTTTTTTTATGATGCTTTTATACAAATTATAACCTTGAGCCCTGTCATAAAGCTTGATATTGTTCATCTTCCTTCCTGTGAGTGTTAAACAAATCAAATATAACTTCTTCTTCTTTTTGACACAAAAAAAAATAGCGTTGAACTCCAATTGATCATTAACAAAGAAATGCTTAACAGTCAAATAGTTCTCTCAAACATTAATCAAGCTCTTATAGAAAGAAGTATACTTCTTCTTGGTGATCTACTTAAACTTGCATAACCAGATAGTTTTCTGTTTGTTAATGAACTGTTATCCATAAGAATCTTTCTTGATTTTCTTCTTTCTTTGATTTAGTCTCATTTTCCTCATCAACTTTCTCAACATCAGCCTCTATTGTTTTTCTTTGATCCATCATCCATATCATACTCAACTTTCTACACGATTCACACTATAACTCTTAATCTCATCATCAAACTCTCCATTTTTAGAAAATTCAGAAACCAATTCATAATAAACAACATTCTTTTTATTTAAAGAATCAAACTTTAGTTTATTTTCTTCAAAACTCACTCCATATTTCTCTCCGAAACTAATCTCCTATTTAGCTAAAGAAGAGCATTTTACTTCCTTGAAAGTATTTTGATACATTATAGTAGGTTATTGATGTGATGAGAATTGAACATAAACATTCATTTCTTTTATGGTTAGCTGAATGTTTGTATAGTATTGGAGAACATTGATAACTGAATGAATATCTTACATTTGGAGAGAAGAATGGACGGAACAGCTAAAACATGTCATTTTCAGAAATTTCATACCCTAGATTATGAACATGGATAACTTTGAAAAGTTTAGTCATTTTCAAGCAACCCTCCTTTAAAGAAGTTAGGCTTCGATTGTCTTCACAATGGGCTTTTGCTTGGATTGCTTTTGCTTTCCGAAACACAACATTAATTTCTTGAAGTTCTTGACAAATGCTTCACATTGGTTTTTCAAATATTCTTCAAATATCTTGTTGTATTCTTTCGAAGTCTTCGCCATGTTGTTTCCCACCATGTTTTTTCTTTGATTAATGTAATTTCTTCAAGATTGACCAAGGATTGTTGGCTCATATACCAATTGTTAAGGATCTTCCTTAACAAACTATGAGTTTTAAGAAAATTTGAGGGACAGAGTTGAAGAAATTGAGAGATGGAGCTAACAGTTTGTGCTGCAAAATTGATCAATCTTATTGCCTAATGAACATGTTATTCTTTACGATGCTTTTATGCAATTCATTCCAGTTGCTAACTGTTTCTAACTGCTTCTAGCTAACTGCAATCACTGACTAAATCTGCCATGTGTTCAAGACTACTAACTAATTGTAACGAGCTTCAACTATCATCATTGCTACTGATTTGCAAGCTTCGACTACTGTGATACTGCCCTGCTGCTCCAGCTTGTTTACTTGCTTATTCTCTTAGTCCAGTAGTTTGAGCTTTCGTAACAAAACCTTCGACGATGGACATGGAAGAAGATTAATGTCTTCCTATAAATTGATGTCTATATATGTATTCTGTCAAATATTACTGTAGATGCAGCCTTCATATGTAATCGCTTACAAGTAGTATCAGTTCGGGTTTACCACAACTCTAGTGTCAAATATTACTTTATGCTAACCTTACGTGGCTTTGCTAAAACATTCTACTACAGTACAAGCTTAATTTTCCTTTGCTTTTGGTTTTAGCAACCTCTTTTAACTTCTCTACTCTCGCTCATTGCTGTGTGTGGAGGAACCACGCTGCACCCAGAAACTTGAGAAACACGTCTGAACTTTGAAGCACTACTACCTCTTGCCTGACCAGGCATGAAGCAAAGTACCATAATAAATCACTCGCACCGGATGAAATGCTGGCAATTTTTCTTCAATTAATAGTACTTCAGGACGTAAATCATAGCAGTAACAAATTAAAAACCCGGGGTGGAAGCAATTTCTCGATGATTAAATTCCTTTTTCAGAAAACAGTGATCAAAGGCCAGAATCAAGAAAATGGTCGCGTAGAAACACATATGAGAGTCTAGTTATCAAAGGGTAAGCAAGAGCTTGAGGGGCACTTTAATTTTCACCCTGCAATGATGATGAGCAGTGAGCACAACAGACATGCGGAGCAAATGATAGTTGATAAGCAAGTAGATATACAGAATTATCTGCGCAACTGCAACTAGGAAAAGAAGATCACTGATTTGGTGGTGCTCTGCGCGGGAGAGATTACGGATGAAAAACACAAATGATAAAACATCAATCAGAACGAAACAATAAATATCCTCAAAATTGCAAATCTGGATCTTCCATCGTTGGTACCGGTAACAGAACAAAATCTAGGATATCATAAAGAGAACAGTAAAGAAAAGAACAGCATCCATACATTCAATTAATCTAAAGACTGATAAAACAGCGAAGGTCATCGCCTATAGGTCTATTAAATTCCGGCACCATCACATCATTAGAGAAGCCAGCTTCTTACATTGCTGTAAAAGCCTTCTTTGCACCACCAGAAGATCCTGCTGGGATGACCTTCAACACATTGAACCTCACTGTCTTGGACAATGGCCTGCAATACAAAGAACAGAGGTGCGTATATAATGATTCTGCAGTGACTTTTGACTACTGCCAAAGAAAATTAATTGGATTAGATAGAGAGGAATGATGACGAGAACAGACCTGCATTGACCAATGGTAACATGATCTCCTTCTCTGATCCGGAAACAGGGGGAGATGTGAGCTGGGATGTTTGAGTGCCTCTTCTCATATCTAAACAATAGTCAGCAAGACAAAAAATATCACTTAGTACACAGCGGGGGGGAATCAAGTAGGTGGCATTTTATTGAAAGAAACCAGAAGAAAAGGTAGCAGGACTAGGACTAAAGTAGAAAACATAACAAAGCGCAAGTCCTTGCCTCTGGTATTTTTTGACCCAGTGAAGGTAGTTCCTCCTAACAATAATGGTTCTGTTCATTTTTGCGCTGTGGCAAGTACCGGCCAAGATACGTCCTCTGACAGAAACAGTGCCAGTGAATGGGCATTTCTTATCAATGTATGTTCCTGTAAACAAAATATACAACCTTGGTGAAAAAAACACAACTTTCAAGGGATTTTAAAACAGAAGCCAGCAACGTGAAAAAAGCACCGCGGAAAAAAGAGGCATCATTTTCCTTCTCAGCAAGTATCATCACTAACAATTCCATAATTTCTATAATGATCAATCATCTGGTGAACCAACTAGCAATGACATCAAGAATGCTTGTTAAAAAATTCAAAAGACACATAACTGCCCCTGAGCTGTTCAAGGCCAGGTTATCTCAAACCATATCAAAGGATGCAAAGGAATCATCCTGTTGTTACAAGATCTAATGAAGTTTGAGCATACAATACATGAACCTGCCAGCAATGAGCAAAAACTGCAGCTCCGGCACTCCATTAGATAGTCAACAATCTGAACTCTAATAAAGCAAGCAGGCTGACCCCACAAGTTCACAGATAATGCTCGAGATACATCCCTGAATTCAGGACAACTTTTCATACCAACAATGATTCAATGAGCAAAAGGCTACCAATGAGTAAAATCTCCAAGTGAATAAAACTAGGAAACTCCAAACAAGATGATTGACAGATAGAGATTCTGCCAACCATATTGCCTCGCATCCATGGGCAACTTAACCAAACAAACTAAGAAGTGAAAATCCATGGTCACATAAAGGCTCTGAGCAACCCTGTATGGCAACAGGACCAGCAGGATTCTAGTTATAATTAAAAGAAAACTGGCTGCAACATTGAGTTTTTATTGAATTTAACAACAAATTCTCTTTCCAAAAATATTAAACCCAAAAAAAATATATAGTACAATCTTGCAAAAGCGAAGCACGCTACTACATTTTCCAACAAGGGTAAAAGAGCCAGTATGAGAGTAAAATAATGAAGAAGCAAACCTTCAATAGCATCTCTGGGTGTTTTGAATCCCAATCCAATGCTTTTCCAGAATCTATTTCCTCCCTTACCAGGCCTCTTCCCCTTTCCAGACTTCTTCGAGCTAAAAAATAAAAACATTAAAGCAAACACAGTAAACAACATGAAAAAACATAAACATGGCAGAATACGTTACCTCAGGAAAACCCTGGGCTGCTTCAAAAATGCCTTCTCCGTCTACAGATGATAACAAAAACAAATCAGATCGAAAGTAGATTCAAAAGACACGGCGCATGATCTCATAAGTAAAGGGAAGACAGGAGCAGAGGGTCTACCTGCTCAGCCATGGTTGTGGTTGTTGATGTGCTGCTGCTGCCTTGCTGAGAGAGGAGTACAAGTTGAAAAACCCTAGCCTGCTAAATGAGGATGAGTGGTGTGTGCATTTTATACTTTCTATGGGCTTCCTACTGGGTTTTGGATTATGGGTTCAGAGATATAATGCAAGTCCAGCCCAGTAAAGTGTGGGATTTGTTTTTATTTTTTCATCAAGGAGTTTTGGGAAAACCTCAAATACACCCCAGCCCAACTATTGGAGTGGTATAGATTTTACCCCCGTTTGTTTTTTTGCATTACTTTCGGCCTACAACAAATTGGACTTCTCGATTAGGTCCTTTGATTATAATTCATTAACAAACAATGTTAGGTTACCAATAAAACGGTGCCATTTCTTATATGAAATAAGTACGATCTGGACATCGATTAAAAAATGGCATTAAGAATTTTTAAGACTCAGGTGGAAAAATTGACAAAAAAAAAAAAACAAATCTGGGTGCAATATTAGATGAGCATTTATTTTAATTTTAGCGACAACATTGTAGCTAGTATCCAAGAAATTTCATTAAATTCATTTAAATGCATGTAATTTTTTTCTTCTTTTTTATTCAGAATAGATTAGGTGGTAGAGGTAAATTAAGAATTGATAATTATGCAAGTATTTCTACGAATGCATTCTGCACTTGAATCGGGTTTTTTATACATGTTTTACTTATCAAGATTATTTTTTATTGATGTTTCCTTTCTAGAATGGATTTTGACTTTTTTTTAGTAATGTTAGATGGATTAAAATTTCATGATATACGGGTCATTACTTTGGTTTCTGGATGGAGGATTTTAATAAAAAAAATAATATTATCGGAAACATATTTCTAATTTATTCTGCTTGGATGTAAGAAATTTTATAATATTCTTGTTTTTTAAATTTATTTAAAAATATATATATAACTATGAAAAACAATTCTAGATGAAACTAATTTTTGAACTAGTTAACATTTATAATTATGTGTATTTTTTTACCAAATTCTAAAAATAATAAATTAGTCATGTTAGATTAAACTTATTATCCCCTCGCTTAGGTGAAAATTAGATGATATGTTCGGGTGCTGATGCGGGCTTATAACATGCTTGTGTGTTGTCGTGGACTTATAAAAAAAAATATATTAAAAAAATTATATGGAGAAAGACTATTATAATCTACAATGTTTTTCAAAAAAAAAAAAGCTACAAATATAATTTTAGAAAAAAAACATATAAAAATGAAATGAAAAAAAACTATGTAGAAAAATACTGTAACAATCTATAGTGTTTTGTGAGGAAATATATAGTTGTAATATTAAAAAAAATAAAATTGACAAAGACAATTAAAAAAAATTCATAACAAAAAAAACCATGTGGAGAATGATTGTAGTAATCCACAATGTTTTAAAGAAAAAAAAAAGTATAAAGTTAAATTTTTAACCGGCTTAATATTAAAAAAAATAGAAACAACAAAGATAATTTTTAAAACAATCATATAAAAAAACAAAAATCATAAAAAAAAAAAAACTATGTAAGGAAACCCGATAGCAATCCATAATGTTTTATGAAGAAATCTACAGTTGTAATTCTCAATCTGCTCAATATTATAAACTAAAATCAACAAAAATATTTTTGGAAAAAATCATAAAACAAAATATAAAAAACCATGTTGGGAAACATTGTAGCAATCCACAATGTTATTTTTTTAAAAAAAACTACAAAACTAAATTCTTAACCATCTCAATATTAAAAAAAAAATCGATAAAAATAATTTTAGAAAAAAACATGTGAAAAAACATTGTAATAAAAAAAAAAAAAACAATGTAGAGAAACACCATAACAATCATTAATGTTTCAAAAAAAAAACTACAAAATTAAATTCTCAACAAGTTCAATACTAAAAACATAAAGTATGAATACTTAAGAATATAAACTATGACCCTTTTACTTGATTGGTTCAAGGGATATAGCCCCTAAACCTTGTCATATTGGTTGAACTAAGGGGTTTGAAATGTCGTTTCCTTGTGGCATTAATAATAGGAGATAAATAATTTTTACATAATATTAAAGAAAAATAAATATCTCATACATACATTAACAAGAGACAAATATCTTTTACGCAATATTAATGTTAATGAGAATATAATAAGCCATTAAAAGATTTTTATACACCTAGAGGTGTAGAAATATGAGTATTCATGACCTTAAATATTTTATATTAAAAATCACAAGAATAAACAAAAAAAATCTATTAGCCAAACATGGGTTTAACACTGTACAAATTCAAGTAAGCATGGGCTCGATGATCATATTGGACTCACCATGTAGCTCAATCCAAGAATATTTGGTCAAATATCTTGTTAGATCTATGTCTACGTGCTCAACATGTAATTGAATTTAAAAATGTTGGACTTGCCAGCTTGTCAAACTTATGTCAACTCTGGATCAGCACACTGCTGGACTTAGCAGCTGAACCTAGTAACACTAGGTTTGGCAGCTTGGCAGACCTGTGTTCACCGGGACTTGGCGCGAAGTTGAATCCAAGAACGTTGAGTCTAACAGTTTGTCAAACTTATATCCATTTGGACTTACTATATAACTGAATCTAAGAACGTTGGGTCTAAAAGCCTCCCAAATTCATGAATATTCAAGCTCATGACGCAGCTGAACTTAATGATATTAGATCCGGAAGCAAATCAAACTCATGTCATATGGTTTTGTCATTCTGTTAAGCTTATGCATGTTGAATTATCATTTTATTTTTTTATCCTTTTTATATATGGTTTTAGGCTAAAAAATAAATTTAAAAATACATTGATGCTTCAACTCCGAACAAGTACACATGTAATATTTTGGGAGAAAAGAAATATAAAAAGAACGAGAAGGTCTCTTAAAGTGATTCGATAAATGGAGATAATAAGTTGATGATTTCTTTCACTACATTCTACAATGTCCACATAACTAATTAAATTAATGGATTATTAAGGCATTTCATAAATAAAAAACATCATTATTCTCTAAAAAGAATTACGCATAAAAACATATAAAAAAACCCAAATTAACTAATGCTCGCATGAAAAAATCAGATTTTTCTGGCCCTTGAATAAATGTGATACCATGTTTATTCTTCTCTTATAAACACCATTGTTCACAGGTACCATGTATATTAAACCCCGGAGAAAATAAAATAGAAAATCCATGAATTATGTAGAAAAGGACCCATATAACTTATAAGATTGATTCTAATTGCTAGAATCAAATAATCACAAAAACAGGCACAAGCTCATAACCCAACACATAAAATACAAAAATACTAATGCCGCGATAACAAACCAATGAATTTCCATAAGAATAACCCACGCAAATTATCCAGCTTTTAAATAGCCTAGATGGCAAAAAAAATAATCAATCTTTCCTACAAAAATGCCGAAGCCCGCAACCAATAAATTCAGAATTAACAGGAACAAAAGGTGGATAAAAAAACCTGGCAGGAAAATAAATAAATAGAAGAATGAGAAAAGCTATTATTACCTGAGTACCGTTAGGACACCCAAAGGCCTTTTCCTTGTCTTCGTTAAAACGTCCTTTTAACTTTTAAAAAAATGTTTGTAAAGGCGACCTATAAAATAATAGCACAAACATGTAACTTCAAACTTTATACGTTTTATATAAAAATTATCTTTTTTAAAAAATTTATTTTTGGTATTAACAAGTAAAAACATAAAAAAACATTAAAACTAAAATAATTTGAAAAAATAAAAAATATAGTTTAATTGCAATACCAAACACTGCCTCAAGATACATACTTTAAATTTCAAAATCATAATACTAGATTTATTACCCGCGCTTCACCGCAAGTTGAGCAATTTTTTTTGGTGTAAAAAGATATTAGGGTAAAAAACATCAAGTACTGAGTGATTAGTTCAAATGATAATCTAAACAATACAAAAATTGCAGGAACAATAAATATCATTAAAAAAAAATAATAAAAAAATTAGCTTTTAAAAAAACAAACGCCAGTGAACTTTCTAAATCTAATATAATTTCTAAAATTTGCAACTCTTTAAATCCTAGACTTGATTTTAATCAAAAAAACTTAACTCTCACCCAATATAGTCTTGAATGATGAAAAATATGTATAAAAAAAACTGCAAAGGCAAAAAACAATTATTAAAAAAAAATAAAGATAAAATTTGAGATTAAAAAAATACAAGAAGGATGGAATTTAAAAGAAAAAATGATTTCAAACAAAATAAATAGTAATTAAAAGAATGATGATATAATTTAAAAGATTAAAAAATCACAGTGGGTAAAATCAAAAAACATTTAAAAATTGATATATTATTTGTAGATTAAAAAATAAAAGGAGATGAAATTTGAAAAGGCTTATTAAGGGCTAACCTAATAGAATCAAAAAATAAAAGAAACACACAAAAAATAGTAAAAAATAAGAAAGGATCAGCTTAAAAAGAGGGGGAAAACCGAGCAAACTTGAGCAAACCTCCTAAACCAGTTATAGTATCTAAAACTTGCAACTTTTAAAATCTTAGACATGGATCAAATTAGAAAGCTTAACTTTCAACAAATTTAATTTTAAATGACGAAATTGTATAAAAATTATCAATAAAAAAAACTTGCAGAAGAAAAAAAAACAACAAAAACAATGAAGATAATATTTGATAGAAAAAAAAAAGTTGAGGATAATGAAATTTAAATTAAAAATATAATCCCAAACAAAATAAATAGCAATTAAAAGAAATGACCAAATTCAAAAGATAAAAAAAATCACAGGAGAGAGAAATTGTAATTTGATAGGTAATTTATAGACTAAAAAATAGGAGGGTGAAATTAAAAATATTTGTAATTTTATAAATTATCCATATATTTAAAAATCCCAGGGAAGAAATTAAAAAAAAAATAATTTGATAAATTATGTATAGATTAAGAAATAGTAGGGAGTGAAGCTGAAAAATATTTGTAATTTTATGGCTTATTCGAAAATTAAAAAAAATAGTAATCAAAATGATAGAGACCAAATGTGAAGAAACATAAAATTGAAGGAGATGCTATGAATTTTTGTATGGATGGCACAAATTTCAAGGTGGATAAGGATAAAAAAAGAAAAAAAAAATGGTATTCAACATTAAACCAACGACACTTTTGACACAAGCGTCCCACCATCATATAAAAGATGTTGAAATCTTTTAAACACCTTCCTACAAGGTCATTTTTGGTGGTCGGGTGGTCCTACATGAGTTGCCTGAACGACACAACAACCGTTCACACGCTGACGCTGACGTGTGTAATTTAATTTTTGTTTTTTAAATAATGTTCAGCATAAGACAATTACAACAATACCTTCAAACAACCTCAAAATTTATAGCAAAATCAACATGAAATAACCAAAATACTCTTATGAGAGAGTTATGTTGTTTTTATCTCAGAAAGCATCAAAGTAATCTCATTATTCCGAGAAAAAAAAATGAAAGGACAAAAACATCCCCAAGGCAAAATCATAAGAGTGTATTATTTCAGGGCCAAAGCAGTAATTTAAATGTGTATAAAAAAGATAAATGACAAGTATACCCTTATATAATATCTCAAAGCTAATTATGTTATGGCGAAAATAACCTTATCCCTGTAGCTTATAGCTTAGTGCATTTTCTTTTGTTTTCAAACAATTAATAGTAATATGTGTGTTGATACATAATAATTTTATTCGAGAATTTTGTTTTTTGTTTTGTCGATGTATATTCCACACCCATCTCACTCACTCACTTTGATAAGCACCTCTTGTCCAAATGGAATTGATTCTTCCATTATTTTAACATATTCGACTTGTGAATTATTATTATTATTATTATTAAAAGACATAAAAAAACAACCATCTCAATAACTGACAGCTAGTAGCCTAGTACAGTAACTACATAGAATGACCATGTGGAAATTGCCATCTTTTTATAATTTTTTAAATGTTTGATAGTATTTTAAAAATGAATACTATAATTCTTTTTATATATTAATTTTAGAAACTATAGCTTATAGCCTTTTTAAAATCTATGGTGACAATTACAGCTAAAAGGCATGCTTGTAAGTGAAATAAAAGTTGTTTTTAAAGTGGTTTTTTATTTAGAAATATATTAAAATTATATTTTTTTTATTATTTTTTTAAAAATTATTTTTAACATCAATAATTCAAAAATAATAAAAAAATAGAAAGTAATAATTTAAACAAAATAAAAAACTTTAAAAAACAAATTTGAATAGCAATGTCAGATAAGACAAAAAAAACTCATCTCTCCCAACCTTGATTCTGTCATCTCAACTTTACTCATTTTAGAATATGCTTGTTTTTGTTTTTGGAAAGCATTTTTAAAATTTTTGAAATTTTTATATATATATATATATATATAATTTTTTTTAAGGTGATAATTTTAAAATAAGTTTTAAAAATAATAATAAAATATTATTTAATATATCCCCGTTCCTGCTCCAACTTGCAGGGAATCCCAATGTGGTCACCCCTCAAATAATGGCACATTCTTCACCGTTGATTAAGATGACCTCGAGAACAGACATCTTTCATTTAATAACATGCCACGTATCTTGACGAAGTCTCTCGATGTGTTTCGCTGGATACACCAGCAGTTCGCACGTGTACATAGAAACGTCAGGGGGGCAACTGCCCGTTGCATACGGCCAGTTGTTGTGGGCCCGATAGACATGGACCCTAGGAAGTCGAGCCAAGTAGATGTTGCGTCAAGGTGGGGCCCATTCTCTTTTGTTGTGTTACCAGTGGGCCTCTGTCTACTCAGCTCCTAGTAGAACTTTATTGTTGTTTATTGGATTGTGGGGCCTACTTATACTTGAGTTGAGTCATTGGTCTGTCTAGAGAAATCATGAGAAGTGCACCCATAATGTATTATAATTTAATCATATACGATAACAATGGTATTATGCATTATACCCAATAATTTACTTCCTTCTTCAGCCAATGGTCATAACATTCTCGAATAAGCTTTAGCATGTCACGGTCAAAACAAAATTTTTTTATTGTATCCTAGTTTCATATTTATAATGTCTTATAATTTCATTTTAAATTTAAACGATAATGTGAATTATCAATTATTTGTTATTTTAATTAAAATAATATTAATAACTTAAAATATTTATATTTAATAGGAAAGCCGGCTTAAACTATAAGCCACTCGTACAAAACCTCCACTTAACAAGAAATTTTAGAAATAAATAAAATATATTTATTAATTATATTTTATAAAATAAAAATTATCCTCGCTCAGTATATATGTGTGTATATATATATAAAGAAATATTTCTTAAATATTTTTTAAAAAATATTATTTATATTTTTTAAAAAATATTATTTATCTAAAGTTTTCATTCATCTCAAATATATCGTCTTTATTTAATAGATTTAATATGAATCATGATAGTCATGGAAACAAACTCTAACTAGAACTTATATACGACTCAAAATATTTATAGGAAAAAACAATTTATCCACACATCTAATACAAGTATAGTTTACACATATTACTAATAAAATTTAATATAAGTATTATTTAGGTATATGTTATGTTTCTATGTCAAGTATTGCATGAAATCATGAATAAAATGATTGATGCTAGTGATAATATAATTTTTTTTCCAGCACAAAACCATTTTAACCCGGTTAGTCAGCGATGCCAGCTATAAAAATTCAGTGCATCATAAAATGGTAAAAACATTTCAAACGATACAAATATATCTATCATAAAAAAAATTCATAGATAAAACTTCTCGCCAACAAAAAAATAAAATATAAAACTTATTTCGCTCCTGTTGTTGCCTTGACAGCCATACGATATTTCCACCACCTACCAGTTGAATTTGAATTATTTCATATATATTAATCTGATTCTCACAGAAAAATGAGCTTCTGATATTGAAATTATTTATGTTTTACAGAGCCTTCGGCTCCCAATGTCTCCGATCTCCAATGACTCCTTTGAACGTTCATATGTTTACTTGGGAATAAAATAAATATAGCACCACTGATTATTGTATTAAAAAATAGGCTCCAGATAACACCATTACGAGTAACAAAAGTAGCTTTCAAGAAACATGCATGCCCTGTAATTAACCTCTCTCTTTATAAACTGCCCAGCTCACCCATAGTTTTGCCCTCCTCGACCTGCTTATTACGTGGAGCTTTCCTCCGTTCTCCATTCTCGCTTCTTCTTCTACAAGTACTGCTACCTTGTGGTTGAAAAGACGATTTGGGTTTCTTCTTTTAAGATAGAAATCAATCATGTCTCACTACAGTGGTTGCATGGATTCCCAGAAGCCTCACTTTCTTGAAGCTTGTTTTCTCTGCCGCAAACCCCTTGGTTATAACTCCGACATCTTCATGTACAGGTTAGTTCTTACAATTCTATTCCTTCTCTTTAATGGGCTCTTGAAACTGTAAAAAAGAAGAAGAAGAAAAGGTTGCATACAGAGCAACACAATCATCTAGTGTCCGAACTGTCTGTGTATGATATAAGCGTGCCATGTGCGAACAAGAAAGAGTTTCGTTGTCTATATGAGCAGGGTCTATGATTACTGTCCTTGTTTTACTGATGGGGATTGAAAATTGTTATGCAGAGGTAACACACCATTTTGCAGCAAGGAGTGCAGGCAAGAACAAATAGAGGTGGATGAGTCTACGAGGAAGAAGAGCTGGAAAATGTCATCTTCCTCTTCAAGATCTACCAGAAATTCAGATCCCAAGGATTCTACCTCTAATAAGACTGTACGGACAGGCACAGTCGCTGTTGCTTGATAATTTAACAGAAGACTTCGTCAGAAAGGATATAAATCAAGAGCAAATTAAATTTCCGCTTCTGGGATCAAGACAAAAAATATCAATTTTCATCTCTAAAAGAGTGGTGGGTATGACTGCAGTTTAGAGACCGGAGGAAGAAGAGTTGCAAGACCCGCCAGGGATGATTTTTGCTCTTGTTTTGTCCTTTTATTGGGCGAGTGTTCATACGGGTTAAAGAGGATCATATGGGATGATCTGTATAACCCTGAATCCTCGTCTCTCTTTCTATCTTTTTTTCTCCCTTTCTGCGAACAAATTTCGAGGAAATTAATGGATCTAAAGAGATTTAAGATTTCATGTTCGTGCTTCTGTTTATTTATGTTATACTATGTATATTAAACAGTGATTTTCTAGATGCATCATTTGACTATTCATTTATTTATTTGAACTACATGGAAGAAATATAATAATTCCGAACAAGCAAATATTCATTTGAACTAATTATTATAGTTTCTGAACCACGAGATGCAAATCTAAAAGGCAAGAACAAAAGAAAAAAGAAAAGGAAAAAGAGCTTTGATGGGAAACCAGGAGCTGGTCGATTCAAAATATTCATTGAAGCAGGCCAAGGTGTTGAAACAGGTATGCATTGTGGTAGCTTCGCTCCACAAAAGAATCATCTTATGGTATCCATCTATTATTTGCCATTGAAGTAAGCACTGCAATTGCAGACATTGCTGCTGTTTCCATTTGCGGGTTTGGTGTAGAAACAATACGTCTTGACATTTGCATTGAGAGGCTGGCACTTTCTTGTGAGAATCTAACAACATGAAAGAATCTTAACTTCATTTGTTTTATCCCTAACAATATAAGGTATTTTCAGACGCTAATTTAACTAAGTTTGTTCCCTGATCAATCAACTTGGGTGGTCTAAGAAGATGAAATTTACAAAGAAAAACCCTTCTTGACTCAATGTATTAACAATTTTAAGTTTAAAATTAAATTATGTTTTGATGTAAATTAATTACCTTAATTGGTTTAAAGATAACCCAACAATTAGGTAAAAGAGTGTAAGAAAAAAATTGAAAGAAAAAGAACTTCTAACTTGATCAATTATTTTTAAACTCGAATAAGAAGTAAAAAAAATTTGAAGATATGATTGAAAAAAAACAAACAAGAAAGGAAAAAAAAAAAGAAGGCTGAATTTAAAACAAGAGGGGAGAGAGAGAGAGCTTCACTGTTGATATTAACATTTTAGTTTTGTTATTTTTGTTATTTTTGAATTTTAAATAATTTTTAGTTTTAGTGTTTTAAAAGTATTTTTTACTCGAAAATTTATTAAAATAATTTATTTATTTATTTTTAATATCAGCATATTAAAATGATTAAAAATAAAAAAGTTAATTAATTCAAAAAAAAAACAATAATTTTTTTTAAAATTATATTTTTATAACGCGAAAACAAAATTTAAAAACTACAAACAAAAACACATCACCGGAACATAACCTAATTCAGACACAGAAGCCCCTCACACCATGGAAAAATTATAAGAACTCTGAAACCCCAAACAATCCCGATTCATATCACAACCCAGTGCTCGACCTTAATACAACAAGCATGAAAGCATTATCATGTTCCAGTGAAAAAACCTACATAACAATCTTGCATAAATAATCTAGGAAAGAAGACAGCACCAAAAATTAAGATCATCACCCAACTTTATCTTGTTAGTAGGATACATTTTATTCTTGCACCTGACAGGTCTATCTTACTGCCATTTTTATCTTGTCTTAAAGCTCATGCTCTTGTAATAAATAAAAAGGGACCACCATGGACTGACTATATCGATGAAATTATCTGCAGACAAGAACAAAGCAAGGATATATTATGAACTATTATAGAAATAACCCTGAACCATATAAGGATTCAGACAAAAAAAAAACATTGGTATCATGAAAAAAGATGTCAGATTTCCCCTGATGCTCCTCTGTGTGCTGGAGTATTGTGTCTTTTTTGCCAGTAAATCCTAACTTGTTCTTCCTGGAAGGGACCTTGCATTGCTTCACTTTGAACCTTTCATGCTTCCAAGCATCCATGATAACATCACCAAGGAAAAAATAAAAATGCAAACCCATACAAGTCATCACCATCTTACATTGCATCAAAATTAATTTCCTCTCTTCTAGCTGTGATTTCTTGTTCGCATATAAAATTATTGACTGTATTACTAACTATGTATGATTTTTTGAACTTACTCGTAATTGTTTTCATCAATTTTTTTTTCAATTCCATATGTATTTGTTCCTTGTCTCTCTCAAAACTCGAATTCAAATCTTTAGCAACAATACACCAAAATCATTCAAGAAAACAAACCTAAGAAAGGCCCAACTTCTGCGGGAAAAAAAAAAACATGAAAGAAGCCTTCATTGAATCCAGGCAAAAAAAACAAAGAATCTACAAGTAAAACGAAGCAACTCACGAATATTATAGAATCCAATGAACTTTATGTCAACTTTAATACAATAAATTACCTGTTTTTTGTGTTTACTCTGTGGTTTTTTTTTTCCAACGAGCTATTAGACCAATTTGAACCTCTTATACAAGAAATCATCCCTGATAACAAATTGCAAATTAATTACAACTAGTCTCTACTATTTTTGGTTCCGGAATGTCCATAAATATAAATAGAAAGGATCGCTGGGCATAAAAAGAACATTATCATTCAAGATCACACCATAGATTACTCTCACTACTACTCCATATATTCTTTCTTCACGTACATTCGACTCTTATTTTTGCTAACTTAAACATAGAATGTTCTTGTACTCCCAGGAAACTTGTTTTTGTAATTAATTATCCAGCTACCTCTTCAATCTAAAATCACAGTTATGGAAAGCCCAATCATGTCTAAAGTTTTTCATGACTTCATCAAAAGAATGCATGAGCCTTATTTTACCATTACCACCATTTTTTTCTCCTGTGGAAGGGCTAAAACTTGAAACCTCAACCTTATCCTCCTCACTTCTCTCTTGTTATAAAATATATGAGTGTTAATGACTCAAAATCACTATTAATCTAGAAATTATGAAAGCATACTTGTACATAAACATTATGTATTATTTTATGATAGTACTTTTATGCCTATTTATGGTCAATCCATGTTATTTTTTAATTATAATATGCTTTAAGCCCATTTATGGTTCACCATACTATTTTTTAATCTCAATACACTCCATGAGTGGCTTTTTTATATTATTTTAATAATCTCAAGTTGGCATATTGTTATTTTTTACATATTAAGCTGATTCATTTATTTAATACAAGTATTTTATTATCCTCAGGCTCATTAATACCATTAACCATTTTAAAAACTAGAATTATATCATCCTTAGCTCCTTAAAGCCATTTGTTGATTTAAGACATTACTAGTAAATTCAATTTAAATGCTAGCTCGATTCTTTTAGGAATTATAGCCTCTGCTCAAGCAGTAGGCTTAGGCTTGTTTCGTTTTAATTAATAGCCCTCACTCATACAGTCAACTTAAATTATTTTAATCAATAGTCTTGCTCATACGGCCGACTTATATCATTTTAATTAATACCCCCGTTCATGCAACATGCTTTAAATCATACTATAAAGTCCATTGTGGTGTTTAATTTGAAATTGACGTATTAAATTTTGTCATTGCAATCGATTGCCAATTACACATTGATTTTTGCCATTACAGTTGATTACAATACACAAATTGGTTGTTGCCGTTGCAATTGCTTATGCTACACACATTAATTACCGTTGTTGCAGTTGATTAGAATTCACATATTGCTTTTCTGCTCCGTAGGCATAATTTCTCATGATGAAAAGTTTTGCACAATACATATCATTTTCATTAAATTCTAACATTGTCATAGCTAAATTTTGGATCACCAAAAATTCATGTTGTAAAAAATATATTTCTTTCATAAAATATTCAAATATATATATAAAAAAACAATCAGAAATTTAAAGTCCAAAAATATTATTGGGTCACAAATAAATGAGTTTTTAAATAGCATTGGGTCAAAACGCTAGATGAATAGTTATATTAAAGTATTGTTGATAAAAATAGAATGAAGAGGGATTTAATCACATAAATTAAAAGTTGAAGAATTAAATTGAATCAAAAGGCAAAGATTGGAAACTCAATTATAAGAATGGAACGCCTAAGTGAAGAAAACAACAAGAATTTAAGATTAAAGATATTGAAGATTTGGGCTGCTTACAAAATAATTAAATCCAATGACTTAATTGGGCTTTGGATGGGCTTAGTTAATTTGAATCAAGGATTTAATTGACAACAAAAATTAATGTGACTAAAATTATAAAAAGCAATTAAGTTCAAGATATCTTCTCAACTAAGATTATAAAGATCTTTCCAGAATTTTGAAAAGATATCTTTTTATAATATTTAAAAATGTTTTATTTTTTTGGCGTGTTATCATGATTATTTTTTTATTTAATTTGATTGTTTTACTGTCATTGTATTTTTTTTATATAATTAAATAAAATTAACTTATTGTATCTAGTTCGGTCACCTCAAGTCAATTTTTTTTAATAATTCTTTAAAACATCATGCAATGCATGTTTATTTTTTATAATATCTTTTTTTAATTGAAACCGCGAAATATAAGGCGAGACACCAATAAAAACAAATAAAAAAAACATGAATACGAGCAAACCCATATATTTAAGTGTTATTTGAAATTATATTTTAAATAGTGTTTCATAAAAATTTTATTTTTTTTACTTAAAATTAATTATTTTAACATACTAGTATATAAAATAATTAAAAAATTATTTTAATATATTAAAAAATATTTTATAAAACAATCACAATTATATTTTAACCAGTGTATTAAAATCTTCCTCCCATGTTTGCAAATACACTAGTTCAGGTGTATGTGACATGTAATTTTAATATAAACAGAGAATCCCTGGAGCACTCAACATTCAACAACCGCACTCCATGTAAAACTTTACAAAACTTTCCCCCGAAAGCAAACACCTTCGCAACACTCCAAACATCACAAACTTTGCCCCCTTTCACAACCGCCCTCCAACCCTACAACCACCATGGCGGCGCGTGAATCAAACTTAAAGTAAAAGGAAAGGTCGGCGACACAGTAAAAAAATAAAAAAGGAAAGGAAGAAGAAGTAAGTGACTGACTGACCTATTCGATATTGGATTTGGATCTCCTAAAAAACCTAAACATTTGACCATCACCTTGCCTTTAGTTAGTTTGTTACCATTCCCATCTATCCTTCTCTCTCCAGGATTTTTTTTAATCTTAAAAATTATAAATTTATAACTCCTACATGCTTTGCATCACTTACTTTTTTTTTCTTTTTTTTATCCCTTCCCCCCCTCTCCCGTCATGACCGTCCAGTAAAACCCTAATTTCCGTCTCTTTGTTCCCCACTCCCTCTTTTCTTCCTCACTTCACCGGGTACGATATCAATCAACTTTCTAATCAGAAACCCTAATCAATTATTAACGGTTACTGACTTTTGATGTTGAATTGTCTGGTGGATCTGATTTTTTTTTTTTAATTTTAAATCTTTGCAGATAATTTATTGAAAATAAGAATATATGTCCTACAATCAATCAAGGGGTGGCAGTGATAAGAGCGAGTTACAATATAGGAAACCAGGACGATCCGTTAGCTCTAGTCAGCAACGGACTTCCTCTGTTTCTCACGGTAAGGGCGGTGGCCCCCCCGTCCCTTCACCGTCTTCTTCTTCTCTTTCTTCCAATCGCAGGTACCCGCTCTCTTTCCCTTTGTTTTGTCAAAAACTCAGGGTTTTTATTTATCTAAGAGGAGGATGAGTTAAGGTTTACTCTGTTTTGATTGTTTTTTTGGATGTTGGGCAGTTTTAATAAGAAGCCTAGTAATCTTACGCAAGGAGGAGGGCAATCTAGTAGGGTAAATTTGCCTCCTGGTGTGAATTCCTCTGATTCCGGTAATAATGCTGCTTCTACAATCCGTAATGTGCAGAATGGTGCCCTGACGCAACACCAATCACATGGTATGTTTGATGATTTTTACCTCCTTGTAGGGAAATAATTGCGCTTTTGGTGGAAGGAATGGGACAATCGAATGCAAAGTTTGGAGTTTTGATGGCTTTTTGCTCGGAAAGTTATTTTTTTCCTTATAATTTTTCGATTGTTTTGATGTTTTCTTTTGTAGGAACATCTGATGCAAGCAGTGTTGCCAAGCCGACAGAAGCATCGGCTGCTCAGAGAAGCACCCGAGATGTTCCAAAGGGTCCAAGTTCTCAATCTGCCGCCATAAGTTCGGAGAGTGGAGCTCACATGACACCTGCCAAGGGTAAGTTTGCCCTTTTTTTATGTGAACGTGCTACTATGGGTACACACGACTTTAATGCTTTTTGTGTGTGTCTGGTATAGTGATCTTCAGCGTCTGTTTCTCATGATATTGTTTTGTAGTCCTGGATTGGAATATTAAGTCATTCATTTACATTTTCTTCTGATGCACAGCCCCCTTAGATTCATCTAAGGCATTTGCTTTTCAATTTGGGTCCATTAGTCCTGGATTTATGAATGGGATGCAGGTAATTGTTACTCTTTTAAGCTTTTAGTGCAACTTGAAACTTGAAATATTTAGTTTTTGATTGCTGAAGGATTGTGCTTTAGGTTCCTGCTCGAACAAGCTCTGCGCCCCCTAATTTGGACGAGCAGAAACGTGACCAGGTATGTATGTTCTCCCCCAACTAGCTACTCTTTTCTCCCAAGCACTTTCTTTTTCTTGGAATATCCTTTGAAGCAGTTTTCGACACTGCAAAATAATAGCAATCGAGATAAAGAAGATGTTCCATGTTTTCTTTATCTATTTAATGGTATTCACTTGAATTCCGCTACAGTCGTTGGTTTTGAGTGTATTATAGTATGTGTTTTAGTTATTGAATCTTGATAGTTGTATATTGTTTTGATATTTGGTTGGAGATGTATATAGTCATTATGTCTATAAATAAATATCAAAGCAGTTATGCCATATCTTCAACTTGCAGGCGCATCATGATACATTTAGGCCTGCTCCTTCATTACCGACTCCTGCTCCTAAGCAGCAATTGCCTAGGAAGGAAGTTAGTTCATCAGTCCAAACTAGCACTGGAGAGGTTCATTTAGTTCCCAAGGCCAGCAAGGAGACACAACTCCCACCTGCACCATCTGTGAGCCAGACACAGAAGCCTTCTGTTCTCCCGATTCATATGAATTCTTTGCAGATGAAATATCAGCAGCCGCCAGTCTCGGTTCAGTTTCGTGGTCCAAGCCCACAAATCCAGTCTCAGGGTGTGCCAGCAAATTCACTTCATGTTCCAATACAATTACCTATGGGGAATGCTCCTCAAGTGCAACAGTCGGTGTTTATTCAAGGTCTCCAACACCATCCCATGCAGCCTCAAGGAATGATGCATCAGAGCCAAACCATGAGTTTTACGAATCCAATGGGTCCTCAGATACCTCAGTTAGGCAGCTTAGCATACGGCATGACCTCCCAATATTCCGCACAGCAGGGTGGTAAATTTGGCAGTCAACATAAAACGCCTGTCAAGATTACTGATCCAAAGACACATGAAGAGCTGAGGCTTGATAAGCGAACAGATGCATATCCAGATGCTGGATCATCAGGACTGAGGTCTCATCTCAATGTTCCCCAGACCCAGCCAATTCCATCATTTGCACCTTCTCGTCCAATTAACTACTATCCTAGTACCTACAATGCCAGTAATTTATTTTTTCCAGCTCCAAGCTCTCTACCATTAACTGGTAGCCAAATAGCTCCTAATTCTCAGCTACCACCTAGGTTTAACTATCCAGTTAGCCAGCCCCCCCAAAATGCACCATATATGAATGCATCTGCTCTTAATTCTCTTCCACTTAGTAAGTCTGGGACAGCATCTCATGGTGTTGCAGAACCACAGAACTCAGAACATGCTCGTGATGCTCGTAATGCAATCTCCTCGACTCCATCTGGGGCGGTGCAAGTGACTGTTAAACCAGCTGTTGGTTCTCATGGAGAGAAAGTTGTGGAGCCATCTTTTCCAAAGATCTCCTCTGTTGTTGAAAAGGGTGGATTCTTCAAATCCTCAAGGTCATCTGGGGAAGCTAGCCCATCTCACTCTCAAAGGGATTCAGAGGCTTCTTCAGAAAGCTCTTTACAGCAGATAAAATCTGGTGGTGAATCATTGGTGAAGCCACTGCCAGTGGCAGCTAAACAGCCTGCAGCAGTTGCTGTTGACGGTGCAGCTTCTGCTTTACTAGCTCAGTGTGAGGAGGCAATACCAAGTGTATCTAATGCCGAGGGCCGAAAAAAGGAAGCTCTGAGTGGGTCAAACTTTATCAAGGAACTTCAGAAGAAACCAGGCAAGAAAGGAAATATCCAGCCTCAGCATCAGGTACTAATATGCTGATTTCAAGATCACACATTCCTTTAATTATCACTCTATTTTATTTCATTTTTGTTAAAGTGGTTCTATCTCTTCATTTGCTTTTTTTTTTCCTTTTACAGATTGGTGGACAGACAACCTTGTCTTCTCACACTTTGGAACATGGTGTATCTTCTGGCACTGGGGTTTCTGAAACTGCAGAAAACGAGAAAAGTCCTCCATCATTAGCAAACAGTGAAGTTTTGACAAAATCAATCAAGGAACCAGTGTCAACGATGGCTGCCTGGAACCCTGATGTTTCTGAAACCAAGGTTGACAATGCTGGAGATGCTTTCGACAGTGTTTCATCTCAAGTTCCTGTTGCTGGAATTGCTCATACCACACACATTTCTCCTCATGCTAAGCTGGATGATTCTTCACAGCTGGAAAAACTAAAATGTGAAATTCCAGCAAAAGAAGACGAAATAGAGAAATCTCTGTCTGAATGTCCTAAACAAGATTACAACATTTCTTCAGCATCAATTAACTCAAAATCTGCAGACCAGGTCAAGCAAGATAAAGAGGTATCTGATTCAGTGGTCATATCTGTTGGCAATGAGGTTCCAGCCTCAGAAACTGCCCAGGAGGGGCCGGTGGAACCCGTGACTTGCCACACTGCAAATGACCACATATCAGATAATGCAGGTGCTTCCACATCCAGAAAGTTCAATTCTGCAGATGACATAAAGCCTTTGGATGCATCTTTGAGTCACAGTGATAACATAGGCAATAAAGAAGCTTCTGTTACCAAATCTGGTATTTCAGGTCATCAGGGTTCTCCACCAGTGCCTGATCTCTCTGAGGCAACTGCAAAACATGAAGGGGAAGGTGCAGAAAATGCTGGTAGTGGAACAGTCCCCCTTGAAGTTTCTGGTTCCAAAGAAAAGCCATCTGAATTGACTAGATCAAAGAGTACCACTAATAGAATGAAGAAGAAGAAAAAAGAATTTCTTCTGAAAGCAGATCTTGCTGGGACGACTTCTGATCTTTATGGGGCATATAAAGGCCCAGAGGAGAAGAAAGAAAATGTCATCTCTTCAGAAGTCATAGAAAGCACTAGCCCTAATCTGAAGCAGGCACCTGCTGATGCCCTTCAGGTTCAGACTGTAGCGAGTGAGAAAAGCATGCAGAATAAAGCTGAGCCAGATGATTGGGAAGATGCCACAGACATGTCTACACTGAAATTGGAAAGTTTAATTGATGGGGAACTATCACTTGGAGGATTGGGACAACATGATACAGATGGGAATGCCAACACATTAAAAAAATATTCCAGAGATTTCCTCCTTAAATTTTCTGAGCAATGTACTGATCTTCCTGGAAGTTTTCAAATTCCATCTGATATAGCAGGCTCCTTGATGGGTGTCAATGCTTCTCATCTTGCTGATCGTGATCCATGCCCCAGTCCTGCAAGGGTCATGGACAGGTCTAATAGCGGATCGCGAATAGATCGCCGTGGGAGTGGTATAGTTGATGATGGCCGATGGAGTAAACAGCCTGGTCCATCCGGTCCTGGAAGGGATTTACACTTGGATATCAGTTATGGAGCTAATGTAGGTTTTCGACCTGTTGCAGGAGGCAACTATGGTACTCCGAGGAATCCACGAGCACAGAGTCCTGTACATTATGGAGGAGGGATTTTATCCGGACCCATGCAATCAATGGGTCCACAGGGAGGGCTGCAAAGAGGTGGCTTAGATGCTGACAGATGGCAGCGTGCTGCTATTTTTGTCCATAAAGGATCATTTCCTTCTCCTCAGACTCCATTACAGACTATGCACAAAGCTGAGAAAAAGTATGAAGTGGGTAAAGTGACAGATGAAGAAGCAGCCAAGCAAAGACAACTAAAAGGCATATTGAACAAGCTAACACCTCAGAATTTTGAGAAGCTTTTTGAGCAAGTAAAAGCTGTTAACATTGACAATGTTGTCACACTTAATGGCGTTATCTCACAGATCTTTGACAAAGCCTTAATGGAGCCTACTTTCTGTGAAATGTATGCTAATTTTTGCTTTCATCTAGCGGCAGAGTTGCCTGAACTCACTGAAGATAATGAAAAGGTAACTTTCAAGAGGTTACTTCTGAACAAGTGTCAGGAAGAATTTGAGAGAGGGGAGCGAGAGCAAGAAGAAGCTAATAAAGCTGATGAAGACGGTGAGATTAAACAGTCTGAAGAAGAAAGAGAAGAAAAGAGAATCAAGGCTCGCAGACGGATGCTTGGTAACATAAGACTTATTGGAGAGCTGTATAAAAAAAGAATGTTGACTGAAAGAATAATGCACGAGTGCATCAAAAAGTTGCTGGGTCAATATCAGAATCCTGATGAGGAAGATCTTGAGGCTCTTTGCAAACTAATGAGCACGATTGGAGAGATGATTGACCATCCCAAAGCCAAGGAGCATATGGATGTATATTTTGAGATGATGGCAAAATTATCGAACAACATGAAACTCTCATCTAGGGTTAGGTTTATGTTGAAGGATTCTATTGACCTGAGGAAAAACAAATGGCAGCAGAGGAGGAAGGTTGAAGGGCCGAAAAAGATCGAGGAAGTGCATAGAGATGCTGCTCAAGAACGACAGCTGCAAACTAGTAGGCTGGCTCGCAATCCTGGCATCAATCCTTCTCCAAGAAGGGGGCCTATGGATTTTGGTCCAAGAGGGTCAACAATGTTGCCTTCTCTGAATGCACAGATGGGGGGTTTTCGAGGGTTTCCCACTCAAGTTCGTGGGCATGGCACTCAGGATGTTCGGTTTGAGGAAAAACAGTCTTACGAGGCTAGGACTTTGTCTGTTCCCTTACCTCAAAGATCCCCTGGCGATGATTCTATTACTTTGGGTCCCCAAGGTGGACTTGCAAGAGGAATGTCCATTAGAGGACAACCTGCCAGTATGTGTACTCTTGTAGCTGATATTTCTCCAAGCCCAGTTGACCCAAGAAGAATGGCAGCTGGTTTGAATGGTTCTAGTGCCAATTCAGGACGGTCAAATTACAGCCCAAGGGAAGATCTCATTCCAAGATATACTCCAGACAGATTTGCAGTTCCACCTGCTTGTGATCAAATGAATGGTCAGGAACGAAATATGAATTATGTTAACAGGGATCTGAGGAATCTAGATCATGGTTTTGATAGGCCTCTTGTATCATCACCACCAACAAGAGCACAAGGACCACCTCTTTCCCAGACTACTCCAACAGGAAAGCTCTGGCCTGAAGAACGACTGCGAGATATGTCCACGGCTGCAATAAAAGAGTTTTACAGGTACCATTTCCTCTCATGCATGCGTTTTGCCCAGTCATCTCTCTATTATTGGTTTTGATTATTTCTAAGCAGAATCATAATCAATTGGTATTGAAGTTAATTATTGGTTTCACCCAGGTTTAACATGTTTCACCCAAATTTAACATGTTTCACAAACTTCAGTACCATGTTTTGCAATGTCTTTTGTACTCAGATGTATCGCATTATGCTATCATACAAAAATAGGCTTAGCTACATGCAAGTCTGCTGGTTGCTACTGTTGAACACAATCTTGTTTCCTAGGTATTGACAGTATTTTCATGTAGGAAAGGGAGACTATTGTCTTTGTGATTCTTTGTACTTGGTTTCTCCATACACGTGTAAGCTCATCATTCTGGGAATAAGACAACCTTTGGTTCAGGTGTTATCAACAGGGTTAAAAATAGACTGCTTATTACCAAACTGGGTGAAGGTAATAGTAGCTTGTGGTAGAAATGGATGGATCATGAAAAATGATGCATTGTTTATTATATAATAACAAGTCTATTCAGGAGTTATTTTTGGTTTGTATTACATTAACAAGACAGGACATGAGAAAAATGAAATGTTTGGAAACCCAAAGACGCCGTGTTTAACTGACAGTTACACAGTTTTAGGGAAACCACAATCAATGCTCGGGCATGAAATCCCAATCTAAGACGTGATATGAGTGTGGTAAGCATTAAATGATATGAGTGCACTCCAGGGTAAACCTTTACTCAGTTTAGCTTCCATTTGTCCTTCTTGATAAGCTGAATGTCATGTTGCTCCTGAAAAGGCTGGATGGGATATGATAGTTTGTGTTTTAATTTGAGGAAATCTGTATCTGGCAGATTTCTTCCGGACTGTTGTAAAATTTGTAATCAACCTTAACAATCCCCTTTTGTCCACCTCTCGCCCTTTTTATTTGGCTCTTTTTTTTTTCTTCTAGTTCTACCATAATGGTCATAATATTTGTGTTATGGCAGAAGAAGCTGATTTCATGAGGGTTGAGTGTAATATATCATGAGGCTCAGCATGTAGATTTTCTCACATCGGTTGAAATGTTCTCTTTTCAGTGCCATAGACGAGAGAGAAATTGCTCTACGCATTAAAGAATTGAATTCCCCAAGTTTCCATCCTTCAATGATCTCTATCTGGGTTACAGACTCATTTGAGAGGAAGGACTTGGAGAGAGATCTTTTGGCCAAGCTTCTTGTCAGCCTTGCAAGATCTCAGATTGGCATCTTAGATTCAAACCAGCTCATCAAAGGGTAGGAACAATTTACCTTGTCTTTGTGCTTCATTGAGTTTAATATCTCACTTATCTACAACGTGATTGCTTTTTTGTACTTTGTTCGACCAGTGTTGAATCTATCCTGACTACTTTGGAGGATGCTGTAAATGATGCCCCCAGAGCACCAGAATTTCTCGGACACATCATTGGCAGGATTGTTGTAGAAAATGTTGTCCCTCTATCAGAGATTGGGCGGTTATTACATGAAGGCGGAGAGGAACCGGGCAACCTTCTCAAGTTTGGGCTTGCAGGGGATGTTCTTGGCAGTACTTTGGAGACAATCAAAGTGGAGAAAGGAGAAGCTGTCTTAAATGAGATTCGTGGTGCCTCCAATTTGTGTTTGGAAGACTTCCGGCCTCCATACCCTAACAGATCAAGGATACTAGAAAAGTTTATTTAGATGATAGTGATGCTCATTGTATCTTTTTAGAAGAAAAAAAAATCATGTCTTGTGCTTCTAGGTTTACTTATTAATTTTCAAAAAATATTTTTCCATATGGGTTGGGCGGGGGATTTATACATGGGATTTCCATCTAAATGTTTTAATATATTCAAATGCTCACCGTGAATATAGAAAGGTTCAATTGAGCGTCCTAATTTTCAGGTCTCGAGTCTTTGGCAGGCATCTAGTGTTAGTGTTGCATGGTTTTCGCCATGCTTTCCATTGTGAACCTTTTATTTTCATGTTCTTATGATTGATTTTTCATGAGTGTGTTATCGGAAGTGTACAGTTTCCGTAAATGTTGATTTCAACATGCAAGCAAGAATGGATAACCGATATTAATGTGTTTGTCCTTGTACGGTGGTGGAAGTTTGAGATTTCTACTTTGAAAGCTGTGTAAAAGCTTTGAATATTTTTTACTTTGGAAGGTATGTGTTATGGGGAGAAGCGTAGGTTCTTCAACAAAAAAACTGTATTTTTTCGAAGCACGCAAACTAATCCTTTTGTTGTTTTTTAATTTTTGGTTATGATAGACTAACACAAATTACCAACCTGCAGGCTATTCTGGTTGTCAAGCGGTTGTTGAAAAGAAGATTTAGATTTATGTTGAGTAATTTAATTAAGTTCTTAGTATATTGTTCTAATTAAACAATTTTTTAGAAAATACATGTATGTATCAAATGAATCAAAGGCTGATAGATTGTTATATCAATTGTTTAATGATGTTTTGCATGTTGGGCTACAAAACATTATGCAAATAATGATTGATAATACTTGTAATTATGTTGTCGCTAACAAGTTGTTGATATAAGAATTTTTTTTAATATTTTGATTTTTTTATGCTGGTCATTACATCAATCTCATACTCTAGGATATTGGTAAACTACAATTCACTAAAGGAAAAAAAAATCATCCAGCTTCTACTCGTTTTGCTACCAATTTTATTGTATTGCAAAACATTTTAGCTCATAAAGATAAATTGAGAGATATAATGACATCTAGGGAATGAGTATTTGATGCTTATGCTAAAAATAGCCCAATTACTTTAATCAAAGTAATCACCATCAATAAACAATCCTAATCTATCAATAAATAAATTTTTGGTTGAGTTTACCACATGCTTGCAACCATAAAAATATTACAAGTGAACATTGATGCACTGTGAATCAAAACTCCAAGTTAAACTTTCATGGTTTGCTACTTGAATGTAACAACAAATAAGAAGTGATACTCTAAATATAAAATGAATACCATAAAAGGAACAATAATTGTTTTTATAATAATAACAATGAGAGTATTCAAGATATTTTTAATAATGGGTGTTTACAAGGATAAGAAATCAATAAATAATGAGTTGATGTACCATTGAGAAAAATGATAATAAATAAAATATTAGGTAGACAATGAAGAGGTTTGAAAACAAAGTCCTTTAAATTAGCTAGACGAGCATTTTAAAGTCGCTCATTAATAAGGTGAAAACAATGAGCTTTAAACAAAATCAATGTTTAATTAACCTAATTTGATATCATATAAAAATTTGAGCAGTGAAAAGACAAGAAATTAACATAGTTCAGCCATAATGGCTTACTCCACGGACACAAAGGCCATTAGAGGCTACTATTGTATTTTAGTTGTTTATTTATAAATGAGATTACAAATTACCCATATTTATAATAAATGACACATAAAAAATAAAACATAATAAATAAGTAAATCTCTTGAATTACTCTAAAAAATATCATGATTTATTTTAGTAAATTTCTTGATTGATTCTTATGATTTTAAAGAGTCAATATACTTTTCAACACTTCCCCTCGAGATGTAACAAAGTGATCATCTTGATATTATGACTAGAAAATACCCAATGCCAATAAACAATGAGATTTCGCCCATAAAATACAAGTTTGCCATAAAACTCTTCAAAAATGAATAATTATTGATAATCAATAAAAATAAAACTTGAAAGAATTAAAGTCTAAAACTGAAAGAAATCTTGTTGAAAAAATATACAAAGCTAAGTGGATGTTCATAGCTAATATAAATTTTGCTGAAGAATTATATCAAGCTTGAAATTGGCTGGAACTTGATTGAAAACTTGATTGAAAATGACTCATGGCCAAATATTGATGTAGAAATGTGGTTTATGATAAAAGCCTATAAGAATTTGGTTGGAAAATTCTGAATGCTAGTAAGATGAAAAGGATTGACTTATAAAAACTAAAATCGATCACTTACCTTAATGCAAGGCAAATACTTATTTTGTGACCGGATCTTTTATTTTGGATTCTTTTCTAGGAGTTCAACCCACAATATCTCTCAATTTTATGCATACCATTTCTCAACTGAAAACAAAACCTTTTATTGGTTTTACACATTCATATCCACAACTTAATCCAGCTAGTCCATCTCATATCCTTGTCTTATGCCATTATGGCCTTTTTGTAGCTTTATGTGACCATGGTTGTAACCAAATGACATCACTTAAACCATTATTATTTTTACCATCTAGTCTATACAAATATACGATATATCATCTTGATAACTTTATCTTTTATCATCATTTCCCACCAACATATTGCTCTCTTGTTGCTATAATTAGTCAAGATATTAACCCTACATCATATGCTAAAGTAGTTTATTATTCTCATTGAAAATAAACCATGAAATCTTATTTTAAAACTTTGAAAGCGAATAACCCTTGGTCTCTTATTCCTTTTCATCATGGAACATAATATATTAGTTATTGCTAGATTTATAAAATCAAGCACCACTTTAACAGGATAAATGAGCATTACAAAGCTCATTTGGTGGTGAAAAGGTAATACCTAGTTGAAAGGTATATACTATCACAACACCTTTTCTTTATAACTAGAATGAATATTGTTTCTTGTTTGTTGGTTTTAGCAACCACCTATTCCTTTCATTAACTTGATGTCCATAATGCTTTTTTTAATGGCGATCTACATGAAAAAAATTTATGTCTCTGCCTTTCATTTTTCCATAACATAGAGAGAATCTAGTGTGTGCCTCAACAAGTTCTTTATAGTTTAAAGCAAGCTCCTTATCATTGGTTTGCCAAGTTCTCTATAATCATCCAAGATGTTGGTTTTGTACAATCCCGACCTGATTATTCGTTATTTACGTGTTAGTGAGGGAAATCCTTTACAACTTTTTTGATCCATGTTGATGATATTCTTATTATGAGTGATGAATTTATTTTGTATATTTTATTAATTAATTTTTGCGCAATCACTTTTGGATAAAAGATTTGGGAGATTTGAAGTATTTTTTAAGCATTAAAGTCTCTTCATAAAATAAAGGCATTTTTATCTTACAATGAAAATACATTTTAAAAATACTAATATATGGTGGTTTTCTTGATGATAAACCTATAATTTTCCCAATATAGCAAAATACAAAGCTCTTACATGTAGGAAAATTGCTTAAAGATCCATCTCAATATCAAAGGTTTATGGGATGCTCAATCTATTTGGCTATTACTTGACTAGATATTACTTATTCAATTCATATTTTAAGCAAAATCATACATATAACACACAATCCATGTATGAAATCTACCTTATATGTGTTTCATTATTTAAAAAATAGCCCGGGACAAGTTTTGTTTTTCTCTTCATAAAATGATTTATTCTTGAAAGCATTTTCGAATTCAAATTGGGTTAGTTACACCATATCTCAAAGATCCATTACTAGTTATTATATTTCTTTTTGTATTCTCTTATTTCTTGGTAGATGAATAGACAAAAAAACCCATGTCTTTCTTATTTGCAAAAGTTTAATATAGAGTAATGACTGATATGTAGACACTATGATTATATTAGTTACGCATGTTATTAAGTGATTTATAAATATTATATAACAAACTAACATTGTTATATCGTGATAACTAAGCAACTTTGCACATAGCAGTCAAGTCTATTTTTCATAAAAAGACTAGGCATATAGAGATAAACTGTCATTTTATTCGAGATAAAATACAAGATGGTTTGGTAATAACCAAGTATATGGCTTTAACAAATTAACTTGTTGATTTATTTACCAAGTTCACAAGAAAATATATATTTTTAATCATGATACATAAGTTATGAGTTCTCAATATTCAATCTTCAACTCGAGAAGTGTTGAGAAAAGTCAACAATATCCCGATTGTAATGGGATATTTATGCACTTCATTAACTATAAATATGTATTTCATTAGCTATAAAGATTTATATTTTTAAATTACTTTAGCATGATTATATGAAAAATGATGTATTTTTATTAGTTATAAAGATCTACATTTTTAAATTACTTTAGCATGATTATATGAAATATAAAGCTGTATTTTTCAATTGAATAAAGTCACAAGATAAGTTGTTGCTTTTCATGATATTTAGGACAAAAGGAGAGATGTGTTATTTTTTATACGTTGTTGGACTAGAAAACCAAAAATAAAATGAAAAAATTACCATGATCATTATACGAAGTGCAATTTATGGAGTATGGAATTGAAGGAAGTATTTTGACGCTCCAAACATGTAAACCATAATATTTGTTGATCAAGTATTGAATGATTATTTTTTATGAATATATAGGTCAACGCATTTTCCTTCATATCCTATAGACTTGTGTGAACTTTTTCACGAAAGTGTGGAGAAGGTTGCCACCAAAAAATCTTCTATGGCTACTTTCTCTACATAGATCATCTGAATTTTGTGCAAAACATTAAAAAAAATGCTTTGACTTCGTCCCTAATTCTCTTTTCATTATAATTTTATTTCCATAAGGTTTGTTGTTATATTGGTAGATTGTCTCTTTGAGTTTATTTGAATATAATGCTAGGAATTCAATTCATGATAATCATAATAAATCTACTCCAAAACTTGCAAATTATAACGGGAAATTGTCAGGTATATGATACATGCATGCAGGAGAAAGCACACCACATATATGTTTAATAAAAGTTCAAAATAAAAATGGCAATCTCGCTAGTCTAGTATTTGTGTAAATTTTGTAATTTTAATATTAGAAATAATAAAAAGAGTATTTTAAACCTTATGTTAATTTTGTAACTTAAATTTTGCAATGACTTTTGATATAGAGTAAAGTTATTAAAATAAAATCTATCAGGCAAGTTATATTATATATAAAATAAAAGAGAGTGAACTTTAGTATGGATATGAACAATTTTTTAACCAATAAGTTTTTCATAATTAAAGTGTTTTTCACAAATAATTTTAAAATTGTATCCATCGTATCAGTTTTCGTGTCTTCACATAATTTTTTTTAAAAGCTAATCCTAAAGCATGAATTCATGAAATCGAACCATCAAGAGATTAATATTTTGTAAAATTGGCTATTTTTTTGAATCATTCTAAAAAAATAATAAAAAATCTCATTAAAGCAAAACATCAGGCCTAAGGGCCCTCAAATCGCGAAAGCATAGTCGTTATATATAGAGTGTATTTAGTATTGCGGTAGTTATTGTGCTTGTAGCTTGAAAAAAATTGTTTTATAAAAAGTACTTTTAGTTGAGGTTGATTTGAAAAAATAGATGTTTGGTTAAAACTGTGGTTGAAATTGAGGTTGAAGAAAAAGTAGTTTAATGTGTTTGGTTAAGAATGCTTTTGAAATTGAGGTTATAAAATAATTTTAAAAAAACATATATTAATATTGGTGGTTTTAAATTTAAATATTGTAAAATTAATTACTCCTATTACATCATGAAAAAAATAATACTTTATATAAAAATATTTTTTATTATTTCATTAAACTATTTATAATTCTATTACGTACAAAATTCATCTGATAAGAATTACAGTTTTCGTAATTTTTTGAGCGTGTAATAAAATTAGTAGTAAATTTAATTCACTCAATACTAGTTTTTCAAGAAAAAAATATTGTTCACATGTGAACAGTGCAATTCACTCGTGAACAGTGTAGTGAATTGCACTATACTTTATTTTTTATCCGATACAATGCATGAAAAGCAGGTTTTCGTAACTTTTTCTTTACAGCGTTTTAAACACAAAAATCACATGGGCTCCATGCATAGTAAATTAATTTTTTTTATTACCAAATAGCTACAGATTATGTTTTAAATAAAACGCAGCCACAGCCGTGTAGAGGTCATAAAACAAGTAAAGAGGTGAGTTTTTTTAATCTCTTGGCCGCTAATCAAGAGATTTCTAGGGTTTCTGTTCTACGAAGCAATCCAGAATGGTACTCTCACTTCATGCCTCTCCTTTACTCTTCATGGATTTTTTTTTATAATCATGCATGAGATCAAATTCTACGAGATTACCGCTTTATATTTCGTTTATGTGATGTTTCTATTTATAAATCTCAGTATTATTGTTAGCTCAGCCTGTATTCATTTATCACATGATTGATCTTTAGTTTTTCATCTTCGGCCGACAGTTACTGTTGCAGTTTGTTTTCCGCAGGTTTTTATTTGGAGTAACATTGTGTTACTCTGGTGTTATTTTTTATTTATTTATCCTCTGGAATCAAATTACAGATAGTCTGGTGCCTGATTTTTATGTTTTGAATTTCTTTTCTGACATGCAGCCCGAGAGAACCTGAAGGCTGGTATTCCAGAGATTTCGTCCCTAAATTTTCTGAGCAATGTACTGATCTTCCTGGAGGTTTTCAAATTCCATCTGATATAGCAGGCTCCTTGATGGATGTCAATGCTTCTCATCTTGCTGATCGTGATCCATGCCCCAGTCCTGCAAGGGTCATGGACAGGTCTAATAGCGGATCTCGTATAGACCGCCGTAGGAGTGGTATAGTTGATGATGGCCGATGGAGCAAGCAGCCTGGTGCATCTGGTCCTGGAATGGATTTACACTTGGATATGGGTTATGGAACAAATGTAGGTTTTCGACCTGTTGCAGGAGGCAACTTTGGTGCTCCGAGTAATCCACGAGCACAGAGTCCTGTACATTATGGAGGAGGGATTTTATCCGGACCCATGCAATCAATGGGTCCGCAGGGAGGGCTGCAAAGAGGTGGCTTAGATGCTGACAGATGGCAGCGTGCTGCTATTTTTGTCCATAAAGGATCAATTCCTTCTCCTCAGACTCCATCACAGACTATGCACAAAGCTGAGAAAATGCACAAAGCTGAGAAAAGTATGAAGTGGGTAAAGTGGGCATATGAAGAAGCAGCCAAGCAAAGACAACTGAAAGGCATATTGAACAAGCTAACACCTCAGAATTTTGACAAGCTTTTTGAGCAAGTAAAAGCTGTTAACATTGACAATGTTGTCACACTTAATGGCGTTGTCTCACAGATCTTTGACAAAGCATTAATGGAGCCTACTTTCTCTGAAATGTACGCTAATATTTGCTTTCATCTAGCGGCAGAGTTGCCTGAACTCACTGCAGATTATGAAAAGGTAACTTTCAAGAGGTTACTTCTGAACAAGTGTCAGGAAGAATTTGAGAGAGGGGAGCGAGAGCAAGAAGAAGCTAATAAAGCTGATGAAGAGGATGAGATTAAACAGTCTGAAGAAGAAAGAGAAGAAAAGAGAATCAAGGCTCGCAGACGCATGCTTGGTAACATAAGACTTATTGGAGAGCTGTATAAAAAAAGAATGTTGACTGAAAGAATAATGCACGAGTGCATCAAAAAGTTGCTGGGTCAATATCAGAATCCCGATGAGGAAGATGTTGAGGCTCTTTGCAAACTAATGAGCACGATTGGAGAGATGATTGACCATCCCAAAGCCAAGGTGCATATGGATGCATATTTTGAGATGATGGCGAAATTATCGAACAACATGAAACTCTCGTCTAGGGTTAGGTTTATGTTGAAGGATTCTATTGATCTGAGGAAAAACAAATGGCAGCAGAGGAGGAAGGTTGAAGGGCCGAAAAAGATTTGCAGTTTTGCAGTTCCACCTGCTTGTGATCAAATGAATTGTCAGGAACGAAATATGAATTATGTTAACAGGGATCTGAGGAATCTAGATCATGGTTTTAATAGGCCTCTTGGATCACCACCACCAACAAGAGCACAAGGACCACCTCTTTCCCAGACCACTCCAACAGGACAGCTGTGCACTGAAGAACGACTGCGAGATATGTCCAGGGCTGCAATAAAAGAGTTCTACAGGTACCATTTCCTCTCATGCATGCGTTTTGCCCAGTCATCTCTCTATTATTGGTTTTGATTATTTCTAAGCAGAATCATAATCAATTGGTATTGAAGTTAATTATTGGTTTCACCCAGGTTTAACATGTTTCACCCAAATTTAACATGTTTCACAAACTTCAGTACCATGTTTTGCAATGTCTTTTGTACTCAGATGTATCGCATTATGCTATCATACAAAAATAGGCTTAGCTACATGCAAGTCTGCTGGTTGCTACTGTTGAACACAATCTTGTTTCCTAGGGATTGACAGTATTTTCATGTAGGAAAGGGAGACTATTGTCTTTGTGATTCTTTGTATTTGGGTTCTCTATACTTGTGTAAGCTCATCATTATGAGAATAAGACCACCTATGGTTCAGGTGTTATCAACAGGGTTAAAAATAGACTGCTTATTACCGAACTGGGTGAAGGTAATATAGTAGCTTGTGGTGGAAATGGATGGCTCGTCGAAAATGATGCATTGTTTATTATATAACAAGTCTATTCAGGAGTTATTTTTGGTTTGTATTACATTCACAAGACAGGACATGAGAAAAATGAAACGTTTGGAAACCCAAAGACGCTGTGTTTAACTGACAGTTACACAGTTTTAGGGAAACCACAATCAATGCTCGGGCATGAAATCCCAATCTGAGACATGATATGAGTGTGGTAAGCATTAAATGAGTATCATGCACTCCAGGGTAAACCTTTACTCAGTTTAGCTTTCACTTGTCCTTCTTGATAAGCCGAATGTCATGTTGCTGCTGAAAGGGCTGGATGGGATATGATAGTTTTTGTTTTAATTTGAGGAAATCTGTATCTGGCAGATTTCTTCCAGACTGTTGTAAAATTTGTAATCAACCTTAACAATCCCGTTTTGTCCATCCCTCGACCTTTTTGTTTGGCTTTTTTTTTCCCCTTCCAGTTCACCATAATGGTCATAATATTTGTGTTATGGCAAAAGAAGCTGATTTCATGAGGGTTGAGTGTAATATATCATAAGGCTCCGCATGTGGATTTTCTCACTTCGGTTGAAATGTTCTCCTTTCAGTGCCAGAGACGAGAAAGAAGTTGCTCTATGCATTAAAGAATTGAATTCCCCAAGTTTCCATCCTTCAATGATCTCTATCTGGGTTACAGACTCATTTGAGAGGAAGGACTTGGAGAGAGATCTTTTGGCCAAGCTTCTTGTCAGCCTTGCAAGATCTCAGAATGGCATCTTGGATTCAAACCAGCTCATCAAAGGGTAGGAACAATTTCCCTTGTCTTTGCGCTTCATTGAGTTTAATATCTCACTTGTCTACAATGTGATTGCCTTTTTGTACTTTGTTTGACCAGGTTTGAATCCATCCTGACTACTTTGGAGGATGCTGTAAATGATGCCCCCAAAGCACCAGAATTTCTCGGACGCATCATTGGCAGGGTGGTTGTAGAAAATGTTGTCCCTCTATCAGAGATTGGGCGGTTATTACATGAAGGCGGAGAGGAACCGGGCAGCCTTCTAAAGTTTGGGTTTGCAGGGGATGTCCTTGGCAATATTTTGGAGACAATCAAAGTGGAGAAAGGAGAAGCTGTCTTAAATGAGATTCGTGGTGCCTCCAATTTGCGTTTGGAAGATTTCCGGCCTCCAGACCCTATCAGATCAAGGATACTAGAAAACTTTATTTAGATGATAGTGATGCTCATGGTGGTTTAAGTTTGAGATTTCTACTTTGAAAGCTGTGTGAAAGCTTTGAATATTTTTTACTTTGGAAGGTATGCGTTATGGGGAGAAGCGTATGTTCTGCATCAAAAAAACTGTTTTTTTCGAAGCACGCAAACTATTCCTTTCGTATGCTATTCTTGTTGTCAAGCGGTTGATGAAAAAAAGATTTATGTTGAGAGTTATTGAGAGATTTTAAAAAAGATTAGTTGTATATTCATTTTAAAGAAGATTTTAACACCACCTAGCCCCATCTACTTCATCTCAATGTGATCACCATCAATAAACAATCATAATATATCAATACATAAAACTTTGGTTGAGTTTATCATATGCTTTTAACCATACAAATATTATAAGTGAACATTTATGCACCATGAATCAAAACTTCAAGTTAAACTTCCATGGCTTGCTACTTGAATGTAACAACAAATAAGAAGTGATACTCTAAATAGAAAATGAATAGCATAAAAGGAACAATAATGGTTTCTATAATAATAACATTGAGAGTATTTGAGATATTTTAAATAATAGATATACTCTCAATATTTTAAATAATAGATGTTTAAAGAAAGAAGAATCAATAAAAATGACAATCTCGCCAGTTTAGTATTTGTGGAAATTTTGTGAATTTAATATTAGAAATAATAAAAAGAGTAACTTAAATTTTATATAAAAAAAATTGATTAAAAGGTTGATGATGTGTTGTTCCCATTCCCTTGATTTCCACACACTTGCAATGATGGGTACTGCTTCTTGTTTGTTTGCTGGAGCCTTTATGCAGAAATGATTTTGGCCATGTTCTTGCCATTTTCCCCTCTTCTATTTTAACAAGATTTGTTGTTAGCTTTTAATCATTTTAATATTGAATGTGTTTGATATTTTTTTTTTTTAGCATATTAAGATTTTAAAAAATATTATTTAATGTACATTTGATTTTGAATTCATAATTATTAATTTTTTGAAAACATCGTTAACAACATATTTTTTTTTTTAAAAAAGTTTGTATATGCAATGGAGCGCGGGGCTTCTTCTATGATATTTCTAAAATAAAAGAAAATGAAAGAAAAAGGAAAGATAAGATAAAAATGAATGAAAATTTAAATCTTATGGACTAAATTGAAAGGGAAAAAAAAGATGAATAAAATATAAAGCATATGAGAAAGCAACTGGATGCTTGTATGTACTACTGAAATTATATGATTGAATTAGCTTTCATTAATGTACATATTTACTATAAATTACTTTCGTAAACCATAAAATCCTACTGAAATTAATCTATTTCATAGAGGCCCTTGCTGTCGGTCGGGAGAGAGAGATACAGTAGGCCATTGAATAATTAGGCCCCAATAAAGCCCATACAACCAATAACCGTAAGAGCCCATTAAAGCAAAACTATCAGGCCTAGGGCATCCCTCAAAACGCGAAAGCACGGTCGCTATATATAAACCAAGTAAAGAGGTGAGCTTTGATTCTCTTGGCCGCTAATCAAGAGATTTTTAGGGTTTCTGTTCTACGAAGCCATCCAGAATGGTACTCTCTCTTCATGCCTCTCCTTTACTCTTCATGGATTTTTTTATAATCATGCACGAGCTCAAACTCTACGAGATTACCGCTTTGTATTTCGTTTATGTGATGTTTCTATTTATAAATCTCAGTATTATTGTTAGCTCAGCCTGTATTTACTTGGAGTGTATTTGTCACCAAAACTTGCGTCCTAATCCCAATTAAGGATTGCCGCAGCTGCTGGAGTTGCCGACCTTAGCCTGTCTGATTCAACCGGACGGCTAGGATATGCGATTCGGTGCAGCTACTGATGTCCTTAGAATTTATCCATTTATCACATGATTGATTTTTAGTTTTACATCTTCGGCTGACAGTTACTGTTGCAGTTTGTTTTCCGCAGGTTTTTAGTTCGAGTAACATGTTGTTACTCTGCTGTTATTTTTTTAAATTATCCTCTGGAACAAATTACAGATAGTCTGGTGCCTGATTTTTATGTTTTGAATTTCTTTTCTGATATGTAGACCAAGAGAACCAAGAAGGCTGGTATTGTCGGGAAGTATGGTATGCTTTTCTTAACATAGTTTTGTCTTGTGTGTTTTTATGTGCTAAGGGTAAAATGAATCGGAAAAGAAGACATAAAAACACAAATAATTGCTTCCATGATTATAGTAGCTTACCATGCATATAAGCGAATTTGATATTGATGAGGCCGGCCTTAATTTAGAAAAGAAGTTGAATAGATAAGATATAGTTATCGATATAAAACTAGTGCTCATAAAGTGTACATGGTGCAGGCACCCGATATGGTGCTAGTTTGAGAAAACAGATTAAGAAAATGGAGGTCAGTCAGCACAGCAAGTTCTTCTGCGAGTTTTGCGGCAAGGTAATCGATCCACCATAATCACTCTCTGTGTTCTTTTAAAGTACTGCTGATCTTTGCCTAGTCATCATGTTTCTCAACATAACCTGCTGGTTTCGTGAACATGTTATTGATTTTGCAAAATGTTCATAATTGTAGTACGCTGTTAAGAGGAAGGCTGTTGGTATTTGGGGTTGCAAGGATTGTGGCAAAGTGAAAGCTGGAGGTGCTTACACTTTGAAGTAAGATTTCCTTCACCTTTTGAATCTTAATTGTTTCTGTATCGACTTGTACAGTGGTTCTAATTGCTCGCTTTGCGAATTCATAACAGTACTGCTAGTGCCGTAACAGTCAGGAGTACCATCCGTAGGCTGAGGGAACAGACGGAGAGTTGATTGTATTGAAGAACATGTTATGTGTCTTTTGACTTTTTTGATTTTTGAGTCATTTTGATTGACGTTTTAATGAATTTCCCAATTGCATTTCCGGAGACTTTGTTAGTAGTTAAGTAAGTAATGAAAACAGATTATGTTTGAGAAATTTTGTATGGTTTTGTCTGCCCTTTCCAATTTAATATATATCATGCTTTGCCTTGCATGGTCAATCCTGTGTTGCCCACCGGCCACCACTCATGGTTGGAAAATGGATACAATAGCTCCGTGAGTAACAAATATATCTTTGTTGAACATTGATGGATGATATGATGGTGTGGTTCAACCTGCCCACAGTTCTAAGAATCAAACGACCATTATATGATCAAGCTGTTGTTTACCGAGAATCATATGACACATTTCATTCCCGATGTGTGCAAGGATCAAATTGTACCAGTGGATTCTCATAATTTTCTTCTCAAAGGGGGCAGAACACAAGGATCAAATTGTACTACTAAACTTTAATTTGGCCATTTCTTCAATCCAAGGTTGTTTGATTTGATGGTAAAAATTAAAGGTTAAGTGAGGAAAGTTAAACAAGTTAAAACTGTTAGGGATTAATATTTTTATTTTTGTATGGGTTATCATTGAGTAATTTTTTAATTTTTTTAATTGAGTAATTTTTAACTAAACTTTGTGATTTTTTTATTTGATTTTTATAAGGTTATTTTAAATTTATGATAGATTGAATTGGGTTGATTTAATTTATTATTATAGGGTTTTTTTTAATTGATTTTTTTTATATTTTTATATTAGGTTACTTGAGAATTGAATTTCATAATTTATTTTAATTTGTTTTATTTATCATTATTATAGTCTCATGGATTTATTTATTTTTTTATCAATTTTAACATTTAACATTAAATCTTATTAAGTCGAGAATAATTTTAAAAAACAAAGTTATTAAACCTAATATAATATATTATCAAAATCACAGGTTTAATAAGTTAAAACAAAAGGCCTAGGTTAATGCAACATGATTCTGTCTCAATACTAAAAAAGAAATGTTATATTAATTTTTTTTAAATCATTTTTTTTTATCATCTTTCGAGTTATTTTTAAACCCGTCATATTAATTGGGTTACATTAAAATAATTCTTATATAATTTTAATTTAAAATTCAAACTAAATAAAGGATTGAGTTGTGAGTTTTTAAAATAAAGGATTGAGTTGTGAGTTTTTAAAGTTGACTTCCTTGTATTAAGTTGATAACAATACTTCAGAACCCGAAAATTATTTTTAGGTTCAATTTTTTTTTATATACAACCATCAATGAATCGCGTAACAGAAAACTAGTATTTACCAGTAATCTAATAAAAGGTCTGCCAGTTTGTCAACTTCTCTGGAATCCATTACGTGTCTCCAAAGAAAGTAGAGGGAAGAACAATGGGTAAAGCTATTTTAGCTTATAAATCACACTGTTACCCAGAAATTGTCCAATTCTAGAAAGTTTCAGTTTAACGAGAAAAAAAAAATTGATGACTTACCCGATCAAATCAACGAAAGAAGGAAAAATCGTATCGGCGGAGAATTTAACCCACTGTTCCTTTAACCAATAATGGGTTAACTTAAAGAAAATAAAATGGAATAATAATTCATTAGATAAAATTATTTTTTTTCAATTCCAAGGTAATTGAAAGAATGATGGCTTACCTGATTAGTGGAAGGAGATGAGTAATGTTGCTCGAATGGTAAATCTAGAGGCTTTCTTGGTTTCTAAACCCACAGACTGAAAGAAAATGTTTGGAAAAAGTTGTCTGCCTCCTCAAGAGAGAGAAGAAAATGTTGACCTAAACCCTAGAAGGGTAACTTTTAACCCCCTTTTTGTGGTATAAACACCAATCCGGGAACCCTTGCTCTCCTGTTTCAGATTCACACAAACATGTTGAAAGGAGGGTAAAAATTACAAGAGTAGCATTTACTGCTTTTAAGCTAAAACCAAATTCAACGTAATGGTTGGAATTTCAGGAAGTGAAAAATATCTGCAGAAATTTTCAGCAAAATTAACGACACTCTTTGTAGCGTCATTTACTGGATGCCCCTGAATGTAAAGGTCGAAATCGAAATCCATATGCAAAGAGCTCAATTGCAACTGAAGCATGAAGGTTGAACTCGAAAGTAATAACATCGATTTCCATCTGTGCCTTCTGTCCAATTTTACAAGTCAAAAGAAAGAATATTTAACATGCGAAAGGAGCATGATTATATCTCATTGATGATACTCAAGTTCACTTACAGCATTGAGATGGGCTGAGGTTTCACCTGGGCACCACCAGCTCCCTTATACTACAATACATCTAACTCATCTATACAAATCTAAAAGCAAAAAAAAGCCTCGAATAGACAGCCCCCCCACCCCTGCTTGCTAGCAGTATCGTCTATGTATACATGATGTCAAAGCAAACAAGACTCCACACTAGCTCCCTCTGTTCAAACATGGACTCCAAGTTTGAATCTTAGGTTACAGCCTCTTAAAGAAAGAATAGGCTGCAGAGAAGATGGTTGTCCAAGCTATGAAGTTTTTGAAAAGGAACCACAAAGTCATATCCTCTTGTCACGATCTTGGTAGTTTGCCTAATTAATGATCAAGTATGGAAGTCTCACACAAATGGAATCGGAATGTTATCATTGTTACTGTTATGATGCATTTGTTTCTGAACAGCTTTAACTGCTGCCACTCTAGCTGCATTAGCTGCTCTGTTAGCTGCCGCTACTGCCCTATTCACTCTTTCATCAACTTTTGCAACATCATAAGCCTTTTCCGCTGCCCGTCTTGCTTCCTAATTGCATGCAAGAACAAGTAGTTAATAGAAAAGAAAACCGGTATGATCACACAATGCTTATTTCTTCATTCCAAGTTGAAAGACAAGTGGGCTCTGTGTCATTCGTGTCTTATTCACACATCACAATTACTGACTGAAAGTTTGGATGGTTAAAATTAATAAATAAATAAAAAGGATCTTTGAAAGCAAAATGGCAGCAATGTAAAGGTGGCATCAACTAACAGTGAAAAATGCAAAACCTTTCCATATGAATACAATTGCAAGCACTATGCAAGGAGTCAAGCTTAAAAGTGTGCACACCTGCACTGCATTGAGTACTTTGGAATGATAAACAGCAACCGGAGATACAGGATGAGAGGTGTTCTGCGTGCTCGGGACATCAAGAATTCCATTTTGCCAGTGACCAGACTGAGTCTCCCCATTTCTGAATGTGTACATTCCCAGGCCTTGTCTTCTACCCTCATGCCAGGCTCCCTCATACCGATGCCCATTTGCAAAACAATAGACACCAAAGCCATGCATCTTGTCGGCAAAATATTCTCCAGCATATGTATCCCCATTTCTGAATAATTAGAAACCAGATGAGTAGGCATGGGAGCAAAAAACACCAGTTTTAGATGATCGATACAGCAATATGGATATTTGGAGCAGCTAATAAGGCTGTAAAACTTGCTAACATAAAATGACAAGTTTATTGGTATACACATGCACGGGGCACGCCACAATCTACATATAAAGAGATCTAAAGAGGACAAAAAAACCATGTTTAATCAATAATACATAAACCGAAACTGATTGGGATAGGCCATGCGATTTCCTACAATCGATTCCATCCTATCTAAATAGAAGTGAAGCAAGTGAGAAAGAGAACTAGCACAAGCTGAAAACCATGAACAACTTATCCCATTATATAAACTCCAGAACTTAATGAGTTAAATGAACAGACAGATCAGAAGCACCTTAAATTTTTCGCTGTGTTAAAAAAGCCAGATTCTTGTTAGGTGATTAAAGCAGTATCAAGTTCTCTTAAGTATAATGACATCAAATCCTCCTCGAGCACTGTAATATCAACCACAGTAAGTCAAAATCAGCGAAACAACCCCAGATAGTGCAGTTGCGACTGGAGATAAGTTAAAAAGATGATCAATGACAATTCTATAGCCATTACCTATACATTATTTTTTTCATTCTTCAACAAATTTCCTTTTCCCTTATCGTTCACTTATCAACTGCTTTGCCATCTCAGCTTTCAGTTGAAGAAAGGATGAAAAACATTCTCTATTTTGGTTAGTCATGTTAACTAAAGCCAACTAAAGTGTGACAATAGAACAGGAGATGAAATTGAAACTGACCTATAATAGTTATCCCTGTGACCCCAAATAATATCTATGCATGCTTTAAAGAGCATTGGTAATTGCCAAATAATGATGAACATTGTTGAAGTAAAATACAAATACACATAGATAATTTCATACATGAGATAGTCCTAAAAATCAGCTGGAAAGGACATCAGAGTAACAAGCATTGTTATTATTTAATTCGTGCCACTGGATATAAGACAGCTCAAAGAAACATCACTCCCAAAGAAAAAGATTTTCCATCCTATTACACGTGAACAATAACACGGTTTTCCAATTTTTTTCTAACCTAAGAGACCTCTCTAAGATCTTGTCTGACAAGTCCATGAACCTTTGACAGGCTCCATGGGTTATAAGAGATACAAAGATAATAAAAAAATAATAATAATAATAAGCAAGAAAACTACAATAATATGTTGCTAGAAATAAAAATAAAGATTAAAAATTAAGGAGGCGTCCATCATCCTATCTGTCCAGACTTAAAATTTTTATAAGCTTTGTAGTCTGAGTCCTAAGAAAAGAACTGCACACAATTTGTAACTCGCAGAGTTTTGCAATTACAAAGGAAGTTAAGAGTAGTAAAGTAACAAAATTCAACCCAGCTTCCTTATAAATCAAGCAAGTTTGAGCCAACCTTTTCAAGTTTACCCGTATACGCGTCCCTAGTTGAACACTCGGGACTAAACATTGGAGTACACATTGTTAAACTGTGTGCAAGCTTAGGATAATTTATGCTACAAGTGATCATCCACTCATTGCTTCGTGATGTGAGAACCTATTTGAATTATGTTTTTTAAAGGACACAATTTTCCTACTGAACTAGTCCAGAAATCTTGTCTTTATGAGATCCAATTCTAGAATCCAGTTTGGATGACTAAAATTACACAAATCCACAACAACAAGAACAAGAAAAACAATAATGATAATAATTAAAATGACTCAGCCAAATGACAATGCACGAAGAGGAGTATTTCTCCCATTTACAATTGACTTCTCAATAACAGATTTAGAACAATCCATTATGATTTGCTGTATCTAGAATTTGTCAATTCCATCTGCAATATGCTCTTTAAATAGTACTGGGCATTTCCATAAATTATTTGAGGTAGATTGGTTGCATGTTTGCAATACGTTAAGTTGCATTTTTTATGCCCAGCTTCCCGATTCCTTTCATCAAATCAAAATTTATTCAAGGGAAAACCACTATTCAAATAGCTTCCACAATAATATTTCCAAACATATCGAGCTAATGCCATCTTTTAAAAAATTCCACGATCCTGAAACTAGAAAATCAAATGCGATGCCAAATCCACGTGCATTTTCACAAATTCAATCCCAAAAGGCCAGCATCAAATGGAAAAAAATTTAACAGGATAAAAAAAGTAGAAATGCCAAATAGCAAAATTCATCAAATTTACCTGAAATGGTAATGCCCGAGTCCGTGCTTGACACCCCACTTGAATTCACCAACATACCGACTCCCGTCCTCACAAGTATGAACTCCACAACCATGACTTTGTCCATTAGACCATTCACCGGCATAAACATCTCCTGTATAAAACCTATACACCCCAAATCCATGTCTAAGTCCTTGCCTATATTGCCCTCGATACCGACTCCCTCTAGCCCAAGTTTCCACTCCATAGCCATCATATTTCCCATCAATCCAATCACCTTCATATCTTCCACTCATATAATAATAATAAACCCCGCTTCCTGAACACTTTCCCTTATGAAATTCACCTTCATAAACGTCTCCGTTACTATAATCCTGAACAAAACAACCCGAAGTCGCCCTTTTCTCCGGTTTTGGCTTCGATCCAATTGACCAAAACACCGGTAAAGGATGTCTGGATGCTGAGTTCCTAAGCTTATTAATGGCAAATGACCGCGATAAAAACAGTCGAATTGAAGGCAATCTAGGCAAAGCTAAATTAAGAGACAATAACAAAGCAGCAGAAAATGCAAAGGCAGATAAAAAATCAAGCAAAAACGAATGACTCGGATGCGAAACCAGGAAATAAAAGAAGGGAAGCGAGAGCAAGAGAATCAAGCGGAGGTGCACTTTCAGGCGAGCCAAACGGGGGCAGAGAAAACGAAAGGCGGCAGCTTTAACGGCAGTGGAGACGGAAAAGAGAGACTGGGGTTGATGGGTCGTGGAAAAATGGTAAATAGTGGGGGATTTAGAGAGTGAATTGGAACGATGAGGGGTTTGGCTATGAGGGGTCGGGGTCGGGGTCGTGGTCGTTAAGAGAGGTCTTTTGTAAGGAGTTGGGGAAGAACAGGGAGGAGAAGGAGGGGTAATTGGGTCATTTTGTTGTTGGAAGTGGTGGAGGATGAGAAATTGCGGGTTTAACGTAGTTGAGAAATCGGAAGAGATGCCGGTGCTTTCTTTTCCGATTTGGATTTCTGATTTCTTCTGATGCATTACATATGGAAAAAAAATGAAATAGAAATTGAAAAGGAAAAGGAAAAGGAAAGGATAGAAATCGAATTCTATGGTTTTCTGATTCAGAGATTGGAATTGGATATGATTGGATTTGTGTTTTTTCCAGTCTTATTTTAGGGGTGAGAGAGGGAGAGTGAATTGAGGAGGTGTGTGTGCACAGGAGAGAGAGATGCTAGCCTTTTTGAAAGAACAGCTTAATTTATTTCTTTATTTTCCTTTCCCTTTTTTTACTGGTTTTATTTAAATATACTTTTGTTTGTTTTGTTTTTAATAATGGTTAAAACTTTTAGAAAGGTCCCCGTGGCAGTTTTGACTTCCAAGGAGGTACGATAATTTCATCCGAACCTAGTAGATATTAGTTCGAAATAACTGCAAAGGGTAGACATATTTTTTCATGTTCAGGATAGGTTCAGGTAATACTCGAAATTAAATTATTAGGTTTAGATAGGGTGCGACCATTGCTCTATCCAGCACGAAACTCGACCCGGATCTAAATTACATAAATAGCCTTAATATTCGATTAAAATGTGGTTGTTTCGAGGTTGCTGCGAGGTTAATTTGTAATGTTTGTGGGTTAGGGCCGCTGGATTTTTGGTGGTGAAGTTGTGGGGGAGAGGGGCTGTGTTGGCGTTTGGAAAAGATGGAAGAAGGGGCTGATTTCTGTCGAGTTTTTTTAGGGTAGTTTGTGACCGTTGGAAAGAGAGATCGGGTCTGTTGGAGGAGGAGAAAGACAAATTAATCGCGTGTAAAATTCATAATTTAAAGTTCAGTTTGTGATTTACAATGTAAAATTACTTGATTTAATCGTGTGTTCGAGTCAAGTGGAATGCGATGATAGTATTTAATTATTCATACCTAGAGACCTATTCATTCACTGATCACAAAATACAATAGATAGTAGTAGGTACTAGGGAGGTGGTCGATATCACACCGCGGGTTTGTTTTTTTTTTTTTTATTAAAATTTTAGATTTTAATACTAGTCGGACCCATTACTATTTTAAATCATGTTGCTATTTCGATCTTACACTTATAGGATCTAAGTTTATTTTGGATTTTATATTGCCAATGTCCTAAGATTATTTTGGGTGTTGCAACCTCCTCATCATATATCTCTACAGTGCAGTTCACAGCAAAAGCATTTCTAGTCTACAGTACCTGTGCTAGGATCCAAAGCTTATTCGGGTACCCAAGCCTATTTGGCTCATGCACCAAATAAGGACTCAAGGGTATTTGGGTCATTTCACAGCTAGAACCCAAGGCTATTTTTGGTATTGCACACGGATGGACCCAAGGTAATTTAGGTTTGCACCTAGCAGGGCCCAAGATTATTTTGGGTGTTGCCCAACCTAAACGTATGGCTATTTAGGTCTTATCCTGGCTAGAACCCAAGGCTATTTTGGATTTTATTTTTAATCATTTTTCAAAAAAATGTATGATTTCTTGTCGATGGTATTAATATTTTTTTATTTATTAATGATAATAATAACACTAATAATAATTTGTAATTCAACTGTCCAAATCAAATCTATTATTGTTTTTTTATAACAGCAATATTTATGTTATTAATAATACTATTTTTAATTTTAATACTTTAAATTATAATAAAAAAAAATTAATATTTATAATACAAACAATAATATTTCTAACACAAATAATAATATTTTTTATATGAATATTTAGAATTATAATAAAAATAATAATAGTTGGCACTTGCCACCGCAAGCCATTGCGCAACTTGTACACTTGGTTTGCCCCACACTCAGGCAGGCAGTCCAAGCATCACGTGTCCCCACGTAGTAATTTTTAATTTCACCTTTTAATTCAAATATATGATTTTTTTTCAATATTTTTTTTTTTTGTAATCTAGTAATTATTTTATTAATAGTATTAATTATTACAAAAACAATAACATGGAGTTGGTCGTGGTCACGTCCAAGTTCAACATGGCAATGGACACAGTCACATCCATGCCCAACACGGCATTGGATGCGGTCACGGTCACGTCCAGGCCAACATGGGGTTGGGCCTCGACAACGTCCAAGTCCAACCTAGAGCTGGGCGCGGTCGCGGTCGCATCCATTCCTAACATGGTGTTGGGCGCGAACATGTTCAGGCATAACCTGGCATTGGGTGTGGTCGCTTCCAGACCCAACGTAGGGTTGGGCGGGGAAGCGTCAAGTCCAACATGGGGTTGGCCCTAGACACGTCCAGGTCCAACATGTTATTACTACAAAAAAAAACTATATAGTTGATTTGAATGATAAAATTAAAAAATTATTATTATTATTATTTGTGCCATAAATATTATCATTTTTATTATAATTGAAGGTATTAATATTAAAAACAAAAATACTATTATTTATGTTAATTATAAATATTACTATTTGTATTATAGTTCAAAGCATTAATATAAACAATATTATTATTTGCGGTACAAATATTTTTATTTTGATTATAATTGAAATTAATAATATTTATTTGTATTGTAGTTTAAAATATTAATATAAAAAATATTATTATTTGTGGTATAAAGATTATTATTTTTATTATCATTGAAAGTATTAATACAAAAATTACCTGATTAACCGGAAAGAAAAGGCAGAAATTACCCTGAGGTGAAATTTTTTTTCCACGGATGCAATTCAATGGTCAGTTTTCAATTTTATTTATTTTTATTTTGATAAAAATAAAGAAAAATGAACAGATTTTACCGTGACTTTTCTGTATTTTTCATCATGGAAGAGGAAGAATTACCCAACTTATGTCAATATGTACGTAATTCTTGACCACGCTACGTAATTCTTGTAGATATTTTTCAAAAATAAATATTTTAGCTCGTAAACACCACCATCGATTTTTCTTCAAAGCTGTTGAGTGTTGACAAACACAAAATCTCTCGATCTCTGCAAATTCAACAGAATATTCCCATTAATGTTCCCTTTGAATCCAATCCATTGTCACGATAGATATCACATCACCACTTTTCATGGTTTTGTCGAGTAATTCTACGATAAGATACTTAATTATCAACCATATACTGATATAAAAAAAACAAAAGTAGTAGTGGATCTAGCTAGAGAATTCCCACCATCACACATCACATCATCTGATCTTGAAGCCGCAGGAAGAAGGGTGCTGTGTGAATTACGAGACTCTGCCTGCAGCTCCTCTAAAACTTCATAAATACCTGAAGAATAACACGAACCCCATCTCCATTTATCCAGCCTTCTGTCCTCTCGTTGCGTTACAGTCTTCTTCTTTTTATACACGATGCATGCCTTGGGCTGTATTATACCGGATAAGAATCCGATATAATCTACCGATTAATCAAATAAAACGGTGACGTTAAGAATCTGATAGATCCAAAAAGCTGCTATCAGATGAAGTGTTTATTATGTTGGACAACATATATATGATGCACGTAGTTGAAGCGTGTCAACTTAGAAAAGCTTTCCTTGCTGCAGCTTCTAAAACCAGAAGAGGCAGCAACACATGGAGATTACTATTCCATTTGTATTGTATATCAAGAGTGATTGTAACTTGAAATTGTTCTTTAAAATTCGTTTACATTCAAAAAAACACTAAATTGATGTATTTTAAATGGGTTTTTTTAATGACTTTGATACGCATGAAAATTATCAATAAATTTCCTTAAAAAATATTAATGTGACATATTTTTAAAAAAAATAAAAAACACCACAAAAAACAAATAAGAACTACCTATCAAAACACACACGCACACTTGCATATATTCATGTTTACAACTTCTAGCTGGTGATCTTAATGTGCAAGTGGGAAAATGGCCAACTCCATCCACTACAACATTTAATAGTTTTAATTATTACTGATGGATTTTTTCTGTTAACATGAGATTATTATTTTATCAGTGAAAATTTTACGATTAATTCACCAATAAAATACGTTTGTCAGAATAATATTCATCAGTAATTCCATCATCTGTCGCTAATTATGTCAATAAAAAAAAAAAAAAACTTATGATTTTACAGATAGAAAATGCATGCTAAAAAAAAATATGCTTCATTCCATTGATATTTTCCTTGGAAAAATTGTCATATAACAAAAAAAAAAAACGTATTGCAGTGATTATTAAAAAATTCCAGTCAGAATTGAGCTTGGAAAAAGAAGAAAAAAATTGCAACAATAAATAACACAAAAAAATAAAAAATATCTCATTCCTAACATTCATAACATTATTGAGAGAGAAGAAAATAAGAGAAGAAGACAAATGAGAGTAAAAAAAGATGCTGATGTTTTTTACATAAAAGGAAGAGATGGAGAGGAAAGGAGGAAGAAGATTATACTCGTCTATTGTGAAATAATTTTATGATTTTACCGATGTGTCAATGATTATCAAATTTTAGAAACAACCAAATATCATCGATGACTTTTCAATCCATCGATGATTCTGTCTAACACTGATAGCTTTTCAATCCGTCGATGATTTTGTTTGTAAAGAACAATAATTAACAGTGTAATTAAAAAGTGAATAGTTCCAGTGCTCTCTGAAAAATTATTTTTATAATTAACATAATGAACAATGCCAAAAAAAAAAAACCAATAATTTTACCAATGAATTTTACCAACAGGATTAATATCATCGGTAATTCCATTCGTATAAATAATATATCATTGTATTTTTTAATTTTTTTTATCATAATTCCCTTGATATTTATCAAAAAAAAAATTTCAATCGATAAAATTCTTTATAATTTACTGAAAAAGATATTCCGTTAATATTTCCGTTAACACGTATACCTCTCTGTATGTGAAAGAGGACAAAAAAGAAAAGCACAGGTTCATGTAAGAAATGGTAATAATGCAAACGAAATGATGTCACGAAGACCATACAGTAAGGAAAGCACTCAACTCATGAAGCCATCATTTCCTTGTCAAAGGGGAGCGGTTGAAGATATATATATATAGTGACGGACGTAGATATCTTCCACAATTAATATATGATTAAGGGGAGTGGCATTTGCATGCTGGGCAAATTATGATATAATTAAGTCTATTCATGAACTGTTTTTAGTATATAGTTTTGCTTGAAATTTAAGATTATATACTACCTAAAATGCTGTTTCTATCAACGTGTACACATTGTATTGTGTGTTGCTTGTATCATCGATGATGCTTCCAACTTCCATGGATGGAAAAGGGTGCTGCTAGCAATTCAGGAACAAGAAATTACAAGCAAGAACCATATTTCTCGATCAAATGCCACGAAATCCATCTCCAACACCGCAAGTTTAAGGCCTTGGTTTCTTATTTCATGGCTGAGCAACACTTGCATGCCTTGAGGAGATCTGCATTTGTTTGCTTTATTACAGAGGATGGTGATGGGTGTCAGGAGAGTTGAAAAGCATGCCGCAAAGGAGGCAGACTTCCACATCCATCTTAAAGTGAATAAAGCTCCACCATCGGATACTTATTACTAGCAGAAACTTTATCAGAGGTAGGGAAAGAGAAAGGGATGGAAAAATCCCACGTCGTCAGAGAAAAGCTTTCACGACAAATCTCTTAGACAAAATACACGGGAATGTTTGATGTACCGTTACTGGGAAACCTCAAAAATGCTCCCTGGCTATATTTGCAAATGCCAATTTTACCACCAAACAAACTTTTATATCTATTTTATCCCTTAATTAAGTATTTCTTTCCATGTTTGATCGTAGATTCCATTCAAATTGTGCAATTTGTTTTCGTTCAAAAGATGATGTTTAGCAGGGGACTTGAATTTTTGTCAAGAAATTTTAACAAGAAGATGCTTCTCGAGAAATCAATTTTTTTCAAAAAAAAAAAATTAGTATAGAAAATTGACTGAAGGTAAATAGTTACTAATGAATTAGTTAAAAGGCATTTTCGAGATTTTTATTTTTTTGGCTCGGACGACTCTTGTTGCAACTTGCAATCACAGAAAAATACCTAGTGGAAAGTGCAAGCAGGCAGCTTGTGTGTACAAAATAGAAAGCGAGAATGGTTTCAGAAACTGGATTTAAATTCCAGTGGTCCAGTCATTAGCATGACAAATTTTCAGAAATGTTGCTCTACATTAAATGCTTCTTGTTAGTAGAAAGGTATGTGGAGTATACAGCGGTAGGAGATTTCATTTTCACCATTACTTCAAGACAAGCGAAGCCCCTTCCCTCTGTTTCTCTTTTAACACGATACAAGCAAATTAGACTGGCAGGACAGTTGCAGGCAAGGGATCAATGTAATGACAAACTATTCATTCTTCCACAGTGAGGTCTGCAGATAGCAATCAGGATTAAATATCTGGAAGAGCTATCATCAGGAGCTGTAAAAGGCACGAATGATCATAAAAAAGGAGAAAGATGGAACTACAGCAAAAAAAAATAAAAAACTTAATTCTCATGTCCATAAAAACAAAAAATATCTTACAAACGCTCTGTTAAATTCACAGATAAAATTTTAGGCAGGTCAACTACTAGCCCGTGGCGCAATTTTAACACTTTCAATTGAAATTAATTGTGACCATTATGGAACTGCTGCACCTTCACCTTGATTGTTAAGAGTCGGTCTTACTTCCAGCAAACACACAAGGCAAAAGAACGAGCTTTCATTGAAGGGAGAGACCTCAAACAAATCGCATGCAGCTTGCAACTCAGTGTCAAGGTTTGTGGAGTTTGAAGCCAAAAACTCTTGGGACATAACTCTGTGTTGCCTTCTGTGGCTTTAGGTGACCATATGTCATCAAAAATAGGTGAGGAAATGTTGTTCCAAAATAAGCTCCATCAATGTCTAGGCAATGTTAAAGAAATTTTTGTATAGAAACAAAACAGAGTGTAACTTTAAACATGTGGATACTGACATAAAGCAATAAAAACTATGCAATGCAAAATTAAGCTCATAGTTGAACCTAACAGGCCAGGTATCTTATATCACAAGCATTACGTAGTCCGGCACACAGCCTACATGTTTAGTCCAAAAGTTAAAAGTTATGCAGAATCATACGAATGATGCTCCGATGTCAAACTTTAATTTGGTCTCAATAAATGGGAACTTTCATGTCAGTATAAAAATATGACCAGATGAAGTAAAATCTTTAAAGATATAGCAAAAGGTATGAGCAGATTCCAATTATAAGCAATGATTCATGTTATAGAAGGATACTGCCTTGATACTTGGATCGAGGGTAATAGATGTCTTCACATTTTGGACAGTAGATTTTGACAGTACTCGAACGAGGAATGTCTGATTGACCAACTGGGAAGCAGGGCTGTCCACAGCAATAAACTCGTGGGCATCTCCCAAAGTCATAGTTTTTGTACTTCTCCAACTGTAGAAGTTTCCAAAACAACATTTAATAACCAATTAAATAAGACAAGATGACAAACAGATAAAGGAAGGAAACAACAGAAGCAGCAGTAAATAATATTACCATTGCAGACATCCCCTTGCTAGTAAGTATGTAACGCACATGAATAAGACCGTAAAGCATCTCTGCTGCAGATTCCACCAACTCATTCTGTTCTTCAGTGAACATATCACCTGAGAATGTGCAAATGCAAAGAAACTTAACATCAGCATACAATACACAATAAGATGCAAAGGGTCCACACTGAAATAGTGGATTTGTTAATGTGCGAAAACTTAACCAAGCTAAGAACCCCTACTTCTTTTCTATTTCTTGGATATCAGAAAATATGACCACCTAAAGAGGATTCTCAGGCTAGGACTCCTTAAATTATTCAATCACTTGTTTGAACACCAGGCACACACAATCCAAGGACATAGAACAGTCACAAAATAGTATATTTTAAGAGCACTACCAGATGATGAAGAATCATTCATATGGGAAAAGTTAAGCATACACAAGAAGAAAATCTTTCTTTCCAAGAAAAATTCACTCTTTTAAGTTTTCATTCCTTCATCTGGAGTTTTAATAAAACATATTTTCAAACTCAGTGTCATAATGTGCAGAAAAAAGACATGTCCGATATAAATTAAACATTAATCAGAGATTGGTTTCAACAGAATACAAAAGGCAACTGCCCATGCTTAGATTCTGCATTTGTATCTCATGCTCGTAGATTATGGATGTAGGCCATGTGAAAGTTCAACTTATAAGATTACCAAGCAACAGAGAACACATAGAAAACGAATTGGATTCTAAGTAGAAAGGTTGAAGGGAAAAACCAAACTTTCAAAAAGTTCAGTTTGAATTTTCAACAAATAAACATAAATCTATTTACAACAGGGAATTGCTTACCATGAGAAGATTCAACATCCAATATAAGATCAAGAGCATAATCATAGTATGGAACTTGACTGCTCAGTCCACAAAGATTAAAATCATCCTGAATGTACTCATCATCAACTTCACAGAAAAATTCATTTCCTCGCAAATTGCAAAACCATGAGATCCAAGATGTGTCATCTCCATCAGAACCACTAACATCCGACTCCTCACTGTCTGTCTCAGATTCCTCTGCAGTTCATCAAAATAAGGGCCTCATAGCAGATGATTGTTAATACCTTACATAAATAATTAAGTGCATAGAGGGAAGAGAGAATAAAGCATGTCCAAGGGCCTCAATTAAAAACAACAAATAAGAACAGCCAAATTAACATAGACCAAGTAGCCAAACCATCTTAAGGAATCCAAATGCAATAGATTTAAACATCATTTTCTCCTACCACTGCAATTCCACACATGAAAAGTGTAGAAAAAAGAAGAGCACTTATATGGTTACCCATTATTCTTAGTTGTAAAGGACTCTCTATAAACCATCCCATGCAACACTTAAATAATACACTAGTAGTAACAGAATAAATACCAAACCCAGATCCATTTGCCATTAATGTATTGATTAGATTGAATAATGCTCGAAGCCAGTTGCTTTCACCGAGGCATAAGTCAAAATGTAGTTAAACTCCTCACGCTCAGACAACAATATTCACATTAGATGAATGCAAGCACAGCGGAGAGCGAAAATAAAAAAAGTATGTAGTATATCACCCCTCAACCATAACCATACCTCAACCATAACCATAACTTACTAAATCAGACAAAATCATCACCGTTGCTCCACAAACCAAGATCCCATGCACCAAATAAGCTCAAAAACAAATCACCATAAAACCTAAACCCCAAAAATTAAAAGAAAAAAAATCTCTAGCTAAAAAAAGACCAGAATACACACGAGCCACATTGCTCCGAAGAGAACAGCTAAAAACCAAACTTCCAAAAAAAATTAACTGTCCAGAGAATCCCAGATGCCATAACACACATTCACCTCCAAATAATTGTCCACAGCTCCCACAGAACACAAAATCCCTAAAAATAGGGACAGTTAATCAATCCCAGAAAACACAAAAAAAAAAAAAAGATAAACAAAAGCAGCTAAAACCCAGATCCCAGACGCACAAAAAAAAGGAAAAATAATCAAGTTGAGCATAAAGAACCAAGAGAAAGCACTAGTACCATCAGAGCATTTGTTTTTGGAAAGCGGAGCGGAGCGAGAATCAGCACGATGATGATCAAGCTGCTGCTGATGGTGCTGTAATGATTTACCGGTAGAAGTAGAAGGAACAGATAATCTCTCCTTATCCTTACTACTATTATTCAATCCTCTCGAAGTTGAAGGAGAAGACTTCTCTAGATGCTTGTCTAGCGCATCATTTATACGCTTTCGATCAAGCGGTCCTCCTACAATATCCGATCTTGATGACCCGCCACCAAACCCGCCTCGATCTTTGTACATGATTCTTCTCTCTATCAGTTTCGAAACCCCGAAGTTTCGATCTTTTTTGGCAAATTTTCAAGCTTTGAGGGATAACATGGTGGGAAAAAACCCTAGATTAATGGAGAATTATGGGTTCGGAAGGATTTGACAATTTAAAGATGAATTTGAGAAATTAGGGTTGGGTTGAAGAGAAGGGTGTGGACGGAGAGAGCTAGGGTTATTTTTTTGGTGGGGAGAAAGGAAGGAGATTTACGCGAGAGCGCTTTCTCTCTATGGGCTCTCTTTCTCTCTTCGTTTTTTCTTGTCATTCCATTCTTTTTGAAGATTTGTTTTTTTCTTTGAGATTTTTTTATCCTATTCTTATTGTTCTTTCTTTTGTTGGGCTTAAAGAATACAAAGTGAAGAACACTAGATCTAGCCCATCATTTTGAGATATAGTTTCTGCAATGAGGAAATCGAGCCCAGTGTAGGAATTTGAGGTGCTTGCTCAGGTGTTAGGTTGCATGTTTTGGTTTTGGGTTAGAATCTAGAAAGAGATTGAGATGCGTTACTTTGGTATCAACTAAGTGTTCAAAATTAAATTGAGAGAGGTTTGTTTTCATGTACGAAAAAATAGTGCAAAGATGCATTAATAATATTCAATTCAATGCTTGTTATAAAAGAAATTTAAAGGAGTTGATCATATAAGGGAGTAAGTGTGTATATCTCATGACAATTAAGATTTGGGCGTCGATATTAATGTTATGAAAAGTGGTTTAGTTTTAATTCCTAATCAAAATTAATTTTTTTTAATGCAACAAAAAAAATATCAAGATTATAAAGAATTATTTAACATTGTTATTATACCCTGCTCAGCTCAGTATGTCAACCTTAAAACTTTTCGATTTGATTTTTTATTTAACTTAAGTTTTAAAACTAAACGTGTGAAAATTATTCTAACGTAACTCTATTGACTTTGAAAATTATTTCAAAGACAACCCAGCTAACTTGTAAAAATATCTGAGGATGAAGTTAATATAAAAAAACCCTCTAAACTTGACTTTTTATCTAATATTGGTTTAAAAATAAATCATGTGAGAATTACCTTGACATGATCTAATTAACATGATCAGTCCAAATATAACCCAAATGATTGTTAAAAAAAAGTTAGAAATGAAAATGAAGGAAAATAAGGAGGGAATTGGAAAGGAAAACAAATAGAAGGGTTGAATTGAGAAAAAAAAAGATTTGAAGGTAATGTTCTTTTCCGATAAGAAATAAGCAAGAAAATACATATAGATTTTAGGACATGTTCATAGTAAATAAGTGCAAGGCTATATACTTTGCTGGACACGAGGCCACTGCTATCACAGCTTCATGGTGCCTCGTGTTAGTGGGCTACTCCCCAAGAATGACAAGCTCGTGCTCTTACGGAGGTGATTCAAATCACCTTCCAGATGCTGACAGGCTTCGAAACATCAAAACTGTAAGTGTTGCTAACTACATGCAGGGAAATTCAACCAAGTCTGTCTGAATTTCTAATATTGACTTTCAACAATTTACAAGCAGCTTATAATGGCAATCCAAGAGACAATGCGTCAATACCCGCCTGTGGTGTTTGTGATCAGATATGCCTTCCAAGATATGAAGTTCAAAGACATGACAATCCCGAAAGAAATTAACATTCAAATTTCAATCCCAATAGTGCAGCTGAATCCTGATCTATGGGAGGCTGATGCTCACCAGTTCAATCCGAAAAGATTCGCCAAGGGAATTCTTTGGGCTAGCACAAATCCCCAGGCATATATGTCGTTTGGGGTGGTGCTTGCATCCGTGCAGGTCAACACTTTGCATGGCAGAAATGTTATTTTATTACTCATCATATCAAAGTTTAGCTTCTCATCTCACCAGCATACCATCATTCCCCACGGTTCAGGCTGGTTGTGCATCCTTGGGACGGTGTTATCCTCCATATTAGAAGAGTACCTTGACATTCAAGCTTTGAGCAACTTCTGTGAGGAAATTACGACAATTCTTACATTGTTTTGTGAAATAAATTACATTCGGACATGCATTATGCAAGAATTCTTTGAATCCGATGCTTGGTCGTTTATCTCTGTTATTGTTCAACGAGATTATCAATTCATAGCCTTATGCAGCACATGTTGCAATTATACAAATACACAAGCACATTTTTTGAGCTTCTCTGTATTCCCCGACACAGTTTGATAATTATAGTTGGAATCCAACAGCTTACAAGGCAAGCTCTATAAACAAAATGGGGTCAGCACAGGCATGATTTCCTATAAGATAATCCGTAGGATCACCACAGCAGATTTCATGAAAAGAAGGAGCGGCTTTTATTGCGTTCCAACCGAGCTTCTCTCTATTAAGACAAAAATATAGAATAACATAATGTGTATATTAAGAAAGTTTGATATACAGAAGAAAATACAACCCTCCCATCATTTCATGTATTTATTTGTTGAACCTGTTTCTTAATAAGAGTATAAAGCTTTAAACATCAGAAGAAAAACATACCTCCTTTTTCTTGCATTCCTTGTAGACATCAAAATGCTCTTGACATTTGCTTTTGTCCGAGCCAAACTCTTCCAAGCCTGAATAAAGAATTCTGCCTGTAAGTTAAGAATATAGTATTTTGGCTGATGCGTTTTACAAATAATGAAGAAATTCTTGGAAATGTATGCAGAGCAATAATCTAAAGGTAATTTGAATCAAGAAAGCTCCAATATGCCTCCACCAAGCAAATAAACCACAACTAACAGTTATACAGCGTTTTCCTTTTGTTTATCATCTAACTTTATGAAAGCTCATTACAAATTAACCCAGCAATCCCTCCAATTTAACCATAATCGGAACTTCTAGTGAGCTCATACACAACACGACCATTTAGATGTTACGGTTCCCCACTGCTCAGTACACACTAAAATTCACAACTAAATCACGAGTGTCCAACTCCATCTACTAGAAGGAATAACAAGGTACACATAATAAAGGATTTGCAGTACTAATTAGCACAAGCTGCACAAGTCTGCAACAGAGTAGAGGTCAGCCACGGCTGGGACACAACATACACTTTCAGATCAATATAGGGCATCCCAGCAGGTAGATGCTGCAAATTAAAAGTAATATAATTTAAACTTCGTTTTTTTAATCCCTTCAACTCAAAATGACATCCCACTGGCATATTTCAAGACACTCATCTTCTACATTTTTCACTTGGCATAGCTCATATAATTATCTGGGATGCTACCAACTGGATGTGATTCTAGTTTTGGGTCAAAATATGATTTACTTAACAGGAGTTCATTAATTTTTGTGATTATTTATTTGCTTCGAAATATAAGCCATCAAGCCAATCCAGGAACAAGCTCTCATTTCCAATCCCACACCTAATTAAGATCAATCAATAAATCTTATAGGAAAACGATCCAAGATGGAAACTACAATCATACTGTTCAAAGTCAGACATATACATGCGAAATCAAGTATAAAAGATGCATTCTTGAACGTTAAACATGCGGTAAAAAAGCAAAGCCAAAAAAAGAAAAAGAAAAAAAGGAAAGTATAAAAACAGAGAAAATGGGAGAAGGAAGTTGTTGCTTTACATTTGAGAGATGTATTGACGGTAACATTGAGAGTCTGCGAATCTTGCAGAACTTGGGTATGGAGGTGTTGCTGCTGCTGCTTTTGATTCCATCTTTTATTTTAGCTTCCCTTCCCTTGCCTCCTTTCGCTCTGTGAATAAAATCTGATTATTTTTTTCTTACATATGTTCTCTAAAGCGAACTGTCCCCAGCCGACAACGTGATCTGCCAGGTCAGATTCAATGACGTACTGGTTACGAAATGATCACTGCCGAACTTCATGCATGTATTGTATTTTAAAAGTATTTTAAAAAAATATTATAAAGTTTTTAAAAACAAAATTTTTTTTTTAAATTAATATTTTTTTAGTATTTTTAAATCATTTTAACATGTTAATGTTAAAATTAATTTTTTAAAAATAAATAAATATTATTTTAATATATTTCCGAGTTAAAAAACATTTTAAAAAATAATCGTAACTATATTTTCAAATACATGCTTGAAGAGCTAAACTGACAGGTAATATTAAAAAAAAAATGTTTTAAATTACTCTTAATATATCATTTCTATATATTACATTTAATCTATTATTTTTATATTTTTTAAATTAAGGATATGAATTTTTTTATCTTCAAATTATTTTTTTGTATTTTTAGATCATTTTGATACGCGTTAATGTTAAAAGTAATTTTTTAAAAATAAAAAAAAATATTATTTTTATATATTTTCTAGTGAAAAATATTTTAAAATATAATCAAAGCTATATTCTAAAAACACGCTTAAAAAGCTAAATCAACAAGTAATATTAAAAAAAAAAAATGTTTTTAATTACTCTTAATATGTCATTTTTATATATTACACTTAATATATTATTTTTATAAATTTTTAATTGAGGGTATGGATTTTTAATTTTTTTTTTCAGAGACATTGATTTTTTTTTCAAAATTTTTAATCAACTACTTTCATTAATTTTTATATTATTTAACTACATATTATTTACTCTTAAATCGTTATTGATATTTTAACTGTAATTTTATATCAATCAAGTACATTAGCGTTAATTTTGATATATCAACGTTTTTTTATTGTTCCAATAAACTCTAGTGAGTTTTTTTTTTTAATATAGGTCTATTTTAGTGAAAATAGCCTCTAAAATAATATTATTTTTAATAAATAAACATATTTAAAAAAAATAGAATAAATTATTCAGGGTGTAAATTATTTTCACCGGTAACTCATCTACATAAAGACTAAAAATATTTTATATTTAACTAAATTATTGATATAGTTAAAGTATTTTTGTGGAACAAAATCAATAAAAAAATTAATTGGGTTTTGTTTATTGTCCTTTTAAAGTTACTTGGTGCTAATAACAATTTAATTTAATTTAAGTGAATGAATATTTATAAAGTAAAAATTAAATTTAGGACATTATATATTATAAACAATGAGATATATACCTCATAATATTAAATTTAACTGACAGCATTTGAGAAAATGAGATTTATTGAGTTAGGCTAAGAAATCACATCCACGGAGAATCGGAGAGGAGAGAGTAAAAGAATGTTGGGGTAAATTATGAAATGTTGAGGATGTGATAGTAGTTATTTTTAAAGTTTATTTTGTTTAGTAATATATTAAAATAATTTTTTTATTTTTTAAAAAATATTTTTGATACTAGTACATCTAAAATAATTTGAAAATATCTAAAAATAATTTATCTTGAAATGAAGAAAAAAATTCAAAAAATTTTAGAAATAATTTTAAAACAAAAAAAAAACAAGTAAAAACATCAAGAAAACTTAGCTCGTGAAGGAAACCTAACATTGTTCATCCAATTCAATGAATCATGTACAATGAAAATAATTAGAAATTATTAAAAATATATAAATTTAATATTTTTTAAAAAATAAATTAAATTTTAACATGATTGAAAACAAAATACCAAATAAACACCAAGTCTCTTGTTACTAGACGCTGTCGTATCATTTTAGTTGAACACAAATTTAATCCCTTTATCGGGATTTTATTTTATAATTAGAGGGGTCAGTTTGGTAAAGAAATGAGAAATCTCTCTGTCTCCAACCTTTAATTATTAAAAAAAAAAAAAAAAAAAAGAAGAAGAAGTTAAACCACTTCTGTCGCGTGGACCCGCCACTTCAGCCCGGTAATCATGCACAAATGATTTCACTTTTAAACTTTCTTCTATCATCGAAGTTCTATGTATAGTGGTTTTGCATAAAATGAAGGACAACAATCAAACATTGCTTTATGCATAAGAGTAGCGATGAGGGTGTAAATATTATCAAATTTATTCTAAACCTAACTTAAGTTGTATATTTTTATTAATATAAATATATATAAAATATTTATATTTTTTTATTCAAATTAATATATACATATATCAATACTGATATAATACACACAAATATATATATATATATATATAATTTTACTATTTAATATATATGTATATGCTTCAAATACATTTTATTTTTTATTAAATAATAAATAATAATAGTAAAATAGATAATATATATGTTAGAGAATAATATAAATTATATATTGAAAATCACTTAATCAGTTTAATTTTTTGGGTTGAATTGATTATTTAATATGATATCAGAGCTTTGATAATCAAACAGTCATGAATTTGAATCTCATTATCCCTGTTTATTTGATAAAAATCAAATGGAAAGTAATATAAATCACTGCAAGTTTTAAATTTAAAGAGTTTTCACTCGAAAAAATATGTTATAGAATAATATAAATTATATATTGAGGTTTCACCGATAACTTAAATATTTATATTGAATTGATTATTTGACAATATATATACTCAAAACTCGATGAATAAAATAGAATATAAGTATCTAAAATTTTTCACTTGAATAATAAATTAAATATGAATATAAAAAAACTTGACATGTAGAAATTCATTTGCAATCCCTGCATAAAACTTAGAGTGAAAATGATCGCAGGACCTCGTCTTTAACAATAGCCACCCTTTCCCCGTGAGGCAATTTTGGCACTTCTTTACTATGCTCTCGGCGGATGATTGATCTATGGTGTTCTTGTTAGAAAACCAACTAGACGCTAGACTTTCCGGGCCACTTGTTGTGAAAGGACTTTACACTGAGGTTGTCGGCTTTGTTTTGTTATATTTAGAATGTCAAGTATCTTTTATTTTAGTTTAAAAAACAGAATAATCAAATAAATTTTATTTTATTTTATTTAGAATCTTGGCCTGTTTTGTAAATTCTATCTAAATTCTGGTTGGAATGCTTTGGTTACGTTACAGTTAATTGTTTTTTTTTTTACTTTATTTTTTAAAAAATATTATATAGTTTTATGATATTGATCTCATCTTCCAATTTAATGCTTTGATTGGTAGGTATAATTTTTTTTATTTTTTTTTAGATTGAATTATTTTTCAATTTCATAATTCAATAATTAATTTTCAAATACTGGGTCAATCTAATATGTTGCCGTCTTAATATTTTTTATAAAAATATATCATCTTGAACTTTTTGAAGTTAAACTAGATTTTTATTAGTTATTTAGGTTTTATTTGGATTTATTAGGTCGATTGAGTCATATCTGTTTAATTTTTACTTTTATATTTGTGTTTGAAATTTAAATGGAATAAATTTCTCTTAAAATTTGAATTGAAACTATAATATTTGTTATGTATATATATTACAGAAATGGCACGCTAAACCCTTCAAATCCAAAATATATTTTTCCAATTAAAAAAGCAAAACGCCAATAGTAACATAATTGACAATCTTGCTTTACATGTTTCTTGGCTTTAATTTATAATTTATAGGTTATTATTGTTTAATTTATAGGTTTATTATTGTTTAAAAAATAAACAATATTTGCCGGTGGGTCTCTGAACTCAATTATATTGAACTAGGAACCAAAGCCAATATAAAAAACTCATCTGCGCAACTTCAAGTTTTTAGCGAGAGTAAAAGACAGCCTAACCACCAGGGAAGCAGCCTAACCACCACAGAAGCAGCCTAACCACCACAGCAGGTTTGTGCTGATATTTTAAATATACATTGCCAAACCCTGCACGGTTTAAACTATTATTTAGAATGTGTTTGTTTTTTAAAATAGTTTTTATAATTGTAATTTTTTTAAAAAAATAAAATTTTTAAAAATATAATTAGTTAAATTTAGATACGTATTTGATAAAAATTATAATTAAGATTTATGTACAGTAAAAAGCATGTATAAAATGTTTGGTGATGGTTGCTTTTAAAAAATACCTTTTACTTGGAAATTCATCAAAATAATTTTTTAAAAAATTTATTTTTGATATCAATGCATCAAATAACCTGAAAATATATATTAAAAAAAAATAAGTAAAGAATTTTTTTTTGAAAAAAATACTTTTAAAACGCAAAAATAAATAGAGTTTTACAAAACTCAGTTAAAAAAAATATAAAAACTGCTTCACAAAAACTGTGTTTCAAACTCAATTTTTTGACAGACCTCATGGTATAAAATATAGTTTGGTGTATTACCAAACACCTTAACTATATTTTTTATACCGCAAATGTAAAAGCTAAAACTAAATAAATGGATCCTTAGGCTTCAACAATACTTGATGTTTTATTCTAATATTTTTTAAAGTCCAAATAAATACATTGGATCTAATGAACTTATATTCCGAAGGTTCTTATTAATTATAACCTGTTTTTACTGATTGTTTGGGTTATTTTTAAATTTATTAGATTAATCCAATCATATCAAGTCAATAACTATATAATTTTAAAAATAATACTTATTAAAAAAATATTAATAACACCTAAATAATTATTTTGAATGTTAATTAAAAAAAATCCAACACATAACGGGTACATATCAATTATCTAGTGTCTAAAAACAACTGGATTGAACTTTGAAAAAAAAAACACATGTCAAGATATAGGAGATTTATATTTATATATTTATAAATGGTATATATTTTTTTAAAAGATGGTTACTCAATCCTTGTAAATCTAAATTGATATTTATCATTTAATTCAATATGATTCATCTTGTCTCATGAAAAAAAATATTATCGAACTTACAGTTATATTTATTTATTGCCAATGATTATGTTCATCAACTTGCAATATTTAATCTTTCAAAATTGTATTTATCTATCGAGCTTTCTAATTATTTAACGTATTAAAATTAAATCCGAAATTTTTATATATATAAAAATATAAAATATCAAGTAGCGTAACCTGAATAATTTTTATTAAACTAGCTAGTCTGAAACGCAGAAATAAACTCTTCCGGAGTTTACGTATCTAGTTTTGGCTTGATTACCGTACCAAACTATGATTACAAGTCAGACAACCTCGTATGTTTCGTGTACATGTTGCATGGCCCGTATATTCTACCTTAATGTAAATGACCATTCTACCCTACACACCAAACCTTTCCATACATGACTTTTTCCCTCTTCTCTCTGTCATCGGTAAATCACACCGATCCTTGATAAATTATACCAAACCTTCGATTATCTTTAACAAAAAAAAAAAGAAAAAGAAGCCCGACATGATCAATATGGACTCCTCAAAGAGCGTCTCTGTTGGAAATATAGCACTCGTCTCAACTCTCTTTGCTGGTGTACTTTACCTCTGCACCTGGTCGTCTGTCTCGCGATCAAGCCCTTTATTATTCTCGTCGACTCGAAGATCATCTAACCACTGGCCATCTCACTCGCAATCTGTAAGTATTATTCATCTGTGTATGTTATATAGCATAGTTTCATATGGTTTTCCTTCGCTGCAGAAATCATTTATTTTTTCTGGTAACAGGAAATGAAAACGTTGAAGTTTCCAATAGACGAGCTTGAATTGGCTCTGGAGAAGGCCTCAACGCCAAACAAAACAGTGATTATAGCTGTTGTTAACAGAGCTTATGTAGAACAAAGTATTCGTGCTGAAACAACAATGCTTGATCTTTTTCTCGAGAGTTTGTGGCTAGGAGAGGACACCAGGCCACTTCTCGATCATCTACTCTTGGTTGCCGTCGATCAAGTTGCTTATGAGAGGTGCTTGTTCAAGCGGCTGAACTGTTACAAACTGGAAACGGAAGGTTTAGGTCATTTTGGAGGAGAAAAGATCTTCATGTCACAAGATTTTCTCAAGATGATGTGGAGAAGAACCCTTCTGTTGTTGGATGTTCTCAAGCATGGATACAACTTTATTTTCACGGTACGTTTCTTGCTAAACTCCATTGATTTCTGTGTTTTAGTTTGAATCTTCCTCGGCTATCATTCCTTGTCGGCAGGTAAATTAAAGGTCACATAATTTTAATTAATTAGTCTGACCTAATTTAGGAAAAAAAGTCATTAGAGTAGCTGAGTCATGGTGTTTGGGGCCATATGTGGCGTAATGAACTACGTGCCTCCTCCACTGTCAATTTATGAAAATTTTACTTTCCTACAACTGATTTGACTTTGTTAAAGAACAGTAATCTCGTATTTATTTAATCTTTGTGTAGTTTTATAAAAAATAATTCATATTTTTTTAATAAAATAATTGAAGTTATGTTATTTTTAATAAATTAAAAGTATTTGAAAAGACTACTTTAAAAGCTCTTCTTCTTGCCAAAAACAAGTCACCTAGAAGGAAATATTTTAAAAAACCCATCACCTTTCCTATCACCTTTAACACCCAGCTAATAAAGAACTCTAAAAGATAAAAATACCTATCTACCCTTTCCTAATTCTCCCTCCACCAACACTGAAACCAGCCGCCCCAAGCCAGATAATTAGTGAATCTAACCGTGTTTTTGGAAATTTTAAGTTTTTTATTTAAAATTAATTTATTTTATATATTTTGAATTATTTTAATATGTTGATTTTAAAAATAATATATATATATATTTTTTTTTAAAAAAATATTATTTTAATATAAAAATATTTTAAAAAACAATCAAAATCACATTATTAAATAAGCCAAAACTCGCCGACGGCATCAAATCAGCTGAGAACCCACAGCTGCCCTGCCTGCCCCTTCCTCCTTTCAACCCAGGCACTCAAACAGACCCGATCTCCTCCTGGTCACATGATAATTCGTTCTTTTCTTACAACAAAAAAAACAAAACAAAAAACTTGGTCACATGGAAATTTAGGTCCATAGGTTGCCGTCCCTGACACGGATGTTACCCCGAGTCTTGTAGTGGGATCTAGCTTTGCTGTCTACTTGAACTGAAGGTCGTGGGCTCGTCAGGGACCCAATTCCTTTTTCTGCCATGTCATTTTCATGGAGGAAATGGAGAGAAGATTTTTCACGTTTTTGGGGTTGAAAATCTTTTCCAAGAGAGAGAGATTACATATCAAATGAAAAACATTGTTTGTTTTCATTTTTTTAAAAAATAAATAGCCTTCATGATATTACGTAAGAAACCTCAATTCACCTTGAGGATTGCATAGGGGCAATCATACTTGCGGTGACTATCTTTAGTGGATCACAAATTATTCCCGATTATTTCAGTGGAACTGCTCCTAGCTATAGCTTTAATATTTTTAGTTATTTTTTATTTAAAAATATATTTAAATAATTTTTTATTTTTAAAATTTATTTAAATAATTTTTTTATTTTTTAAAATTTATTTTTATATTAATATGTCAAAATAACTTAAAAATAAAAATAATTCATTTAAAAATAATAAATACATATATTTTTTTTAAAAAAATAAAAATACAAAAACAGACAAGCTATTTAAATATTATGATGATGATTATAAAAATACAAAAACAAAAAACTATTTAAATATTATGATTATGATTATGACTATCATCTTGAGAAGAATGTGATGAAGATGCGGGAAATCAGGCACTGTTAATTGCTTTATACTTCTTGAGATGTATTTTTCTGCAACCAATCATTTGACATATTATTTGACTGTTCATGAAAAAAGTTGTGTCCAGCTGGCATTAGATGCATGCCCGCATTAGGAAGCGGTTTTTTTTTTATTGTCATAAAAATACTATAAAAATTTATAATATAAAAATAATATATTTAAAATATTAATAATAATATTTTTTAAAATTTTATTAATTATTTTATTAATAATATTAATTATAATAAAAATAATAATATTTATAGAAAAAACAATAATATTTTTAATATTCATACGATTAATTTTAATAAAATAATAATATTTATAACTCAAATAATACTATTTTTGGTATCAATATTTGGAATTATAATAAAAATAATTATATTTATAATACAAATAATTATATTAAGAATTTCAAGAATATTTATAACATGAATAATAATATTTATAACACAAATAATAATATTTTTGATATGAACACTTTGAATTATAAGAGAAATAATAATATTTATAATACAAATTATTATATTAAAAAAATCTAAGAATATTTAGAATATAAATGATTTGGGTTGTGGCGAGGAGTAATGAGTCTTGATGAACCGGACTTTTTCCATATGATTTAACTTTATATATAATATAATAATAATAACCACCAGAGAAAAATCATATAGTTTATTTGAAGGATAAAATTAAAAATTATTATTTGTGCTATAAATATTATTATTTTTATTAAAATTAAAGGTACTAATATTAAAAATACTATTATTTTTTGTACAAAAATTATTATTTTTATTATCATTGAAAGTATTAATACTAGAAATAATATTATTTGTGGTATAAATATTATTATTTTTATTATAATATGTTTGATATTAATATTCTCAGCTAGAATAAAAATAAAAATATTTATAAGGGAAATAATTATATTTGAAAATGTAAGACTCAATAGCCTTGGGTTATGACAAAGGATCCAAGAAAATTGGATCCCGACGCAGGATTCATTAGCTTATAGCACAGGGCAAGCCAGCCCAGTGCCATGTGCGCGCACGAGTCTGACCCAGCACACAAGTAGGGCTGCCCAAGCTTCAGGTGTCCCCACGTGGGGGCACAGGTCTGGCTCACGCCCAAGGCAAGCCCTAACGCCAGGTATCTGTATCCCAAGATCTACAACCCCACTAAAACTTGAGCTGATTATTTTATCCTCAATTATCATTTTAATGCCAAATGCATCCATGCAAAGAGACAACCCCATCCCTCCCCCGCTACCTTTGCAGCTCTCTGTAGCAAGAGTTGGTTTGCCATTACATTGCTTCAATGCACGGTGCTATGTGTCTAGGTAAATAGTAACAGGGACACTAAGCCTTTTTAATATATTGTATAATATAGCCACAATTCATAATCTTATTGCTTGCTAGAATTTCTTGAATTACATAAAGAAATTGTTTATTCTTTTATAAAAATAATATGTTAGTTGAGTTAATCTTTAAAACTTGTAAATCAACATATATATTCTAGACTTAAGCTCAATTTCAAAACAATTTAATGTTAAATAATAAAATTTTAAAAAAATCAATTTTAAAAAATTACCAAAGTAAAAAATTGCAATTAGAAAAATGTAGATCAAATTTAATAGGAAAATGAACCCGATGATGATGAAATTGTAAAACATAATCAATTTTAAAAGTTATCTCAAACAAAACAAATAACAATAAAAAAAATAAGGATTAAATTTGAAAAATGAAAAAAAGTAAGAGAGTTGAAATTGAGAAAGAATTTTAATTTTATAAATAATTCAAAATAAAACAAATAATAAATATAAGAATACAGACCAAATTGAAGAGCTAATTTGAAAATTTGAAGGGCAACATGAAAATCGAGGAGAAGAGAGAAACTAAAAGGAAAAAAAGTGGTCAGAGCCAAACCTTATTGCTTTTGGCAACACATACCATCTTATCATGGAGTGGGTGCTGAGACAATTCAAACATCATCACAGAAGGTGGCGCTTCATCACTCTGTGCATGTAAGTACAAAAATGCCCCTCCATGTGAATTATAAAAAATTAAACTTTTAAGGTTATATGAGTCATTGTATTGTTTTTCACAAAATAAAAAGACGAAAACACCCATAAAACTAAGCTTTATTTTTTTTGAATCTTGAGGTGTAATGGTTTTTTTTTCTGTGCATAATAAAATTGAAAAGACATCATTTTCCTTTTTAAATTTGACAATGATAAATGGACCACTATAAAATTACTTAACTACCCCCAATAACAAGTTTCTTGATTTTCTTTCTAAGGGCAAAATGTGCATCCCACCCTAAAACTTGAAAAGCCATCCATTTCCTTCGCGTTTTCACTTTGATCCTTTATCTTTTAATGTTACTTTTTAGCAAATTAGCTTAAATTGACCTATAATTTGATCCTATAATTTCCTCTGCATTGATGGTGTCTTGCAAGGGAATTCATAGTGTATTTTGTATTGTAAAACCCCTGTATCTTTTGATGTTTTACTTAGTTAGTGCTTGTTTGATATTATGTTAATTGTTATTTTTCAGAGTGTTTATGTATAGAAATGTTTCGAAATGTTTTTTTATTTTTTAAAATTTATTTTTAATACCAGTACATTAAAATGATATAAAAATACAAAAAAAATATTTAAAATAATATATATATATATATATAAAATTTTAAAACACAAGAACAAATCCATGATAATTTCCCCAATATCATAGTTGGAATTATCATTTCGCATTCTCTTGCATACAAATCTTCAGAGTTGAGAAATGTGCCGCGTTTGTCGCTCCCGCTACTTGGAGAGACTTCTGCCACAAATTATCGCACAAGGCAAGTTTTGAAAGACTTTTGTGTAAAATTATTGTGATTGAGATTAATATTTATTTATTTTTAGAATACAATTTTTTAAAAAACAAATAACTATTATCTTTATCACATAATATCTATTTGTTTTTAAAATTTAAATTTCAAACTAACTTCTAATAAAATTGCACTTGCTTTATTTTTTTAAGCAAGTCAAAGATATATTATTTTTAAATTATAATATCTATATGACTTTTAAATTATGCTATTTTTTCAATTATTTCTTCAACTATATTATTTTCCCAATATTCCACTTTGAAAAGAAAAAATCATTTCTTCCGTCTCCATTTTAGAATATTTAAATTTACCATTGCTTTTCCACCTCGTCCCGATCATAACAGGGTTAGTGAAGAAAGTCCTCCTAGCCAATATACCCATTCGGTGCTTGACTTCATCTCTTTTTATTTTTAAAAAAATAAATAAAATATATAAAAAATATATCTTTATAATCCTTGAATCATAAAACTATAAAATAAAGTTGATCAAAACAAGGTTGTTCACGACAATGACTTCAAGGTCCTTACCATTACAATTTCTGACGGCATCGAGTGATTTTATCAACTAAAGTGGCTTGGTTGCTTAATTTTATGCTATGCTGGTTAAACAGCACAGCATGATTTTGAAGTTTTGTTTACCATTTGAAAACTTCGACAATTTGTTGAAATTTTAGCTTTGCTAACGAATGATTTGAATTCTGGTGACAGGATACTGATGTAATGTGGCTAAGGAATCCATTTTCAAGGCTAGGCATCTATAACGAAAGTGTGGACCTCCAGATCAGCACCGACTGGTTTAACGGCGACCCACGCTCAGAAAAAAATGCCATCAACACCGGATTCTACTACATCAGATCAAACAACAAGACCATCTCATTGTTTGATGCATGGTATGGCAGAAAAGACAATTCCACAGGCAAGAAAGAGCAAGATGTGCTCTTTGACCTGATGATGGAGGGCATGTTTGAGCAACTGGGCCTTCAGGCAAGGTTCTTGGACACTGTCTTCTTCAGTGGGTTTTGCACAGATAGCAAAGATATCAAGGCGGTGATCACTGTCCATGCCAATTGTTGTCGGAGTATAAATGCCAAGGTTAAGGATTTAACTGCTGTTCTTCGTGACTGGAAGAAGTTCAAGGCAACTAGGGCTAAAGCAGCTGCAGCTCGTAGTAATATAACTGTGCCTTTCAGTTGGACAGGACATTTTGGATGTTGGGATTCTTGGAAAACTAAAGTTTAGTTTCAGGTTCCTTTTGCTTTTCACTGGAGGAAAAACACAAACACAAACACAAACACAAACACAAAAAGCCAAAGTCTATTGTAGATCTTTAATGAACTATAACCCCGTCTTAGTAATATGATATAATTAATTAATTAATCATCATTGTTAGAACATCAATTTGTACTTTAATATCAATTCTATATTAATTTTCAATTTATTTTAAATAACCATCGATGATGCAATATTGGATGGAACACGTGATAATGGCATGTTTTTGCACCCCTTAATTATACAATTTATACTTTGTCCTGTCCTTTATCAAGCACATAACATAATTAGCTAATTGTATTTTTTTTATGACATATTATTAAATCAATATATTTTATTGAAAAAGTTATTTTTTTATTATAAAAATTACATTAAAAGTACTACAATAATACTCTCATGATTCAACTGAAATCTAGTAGAAACTCAGATCTTATCCTTACATACAATTTTTTATCTAACACATAATATTTCAGAGTGAATACAAATATTATCAAATAGGATGATAATTATCAATGAAGTGTTGATTTAATGGTAAGACACTGCTATATTCCTTTAAAAGTAAGAATACAAATTTGATATTTAGGAAGCGTATTTATTGGAAGGGGCAACTACAAACCCCGAATAAAATTAGTCTAACCCTATAAAAAGATATGAGGATACCTAGATAAGAACAAAAAAATAAATGATAATCCAACTTAACTTAATTTATTATGATCCTTACCTCTAAACAAATAGTTATTAAAAAATAATTATGAATTCATTATGCGAATAACTTTTTATTTTTATTTTTAATTATTTATTTTATATTATTATGAACAAAATATGGGGATTTTTTATGAATCGAAAAGAGAAAAACATGAAAAAGTAAAAGAAAAGAGATGAAAAAAGTGGCATTCAATTAGGTATTCAAGGTTAGGAATCAAAGTGTAACGTTTCTAAATCCTTAGGGACTAAAAGAAAAGTTTATACTTTTTAAAGAAACAGAAAAGTTCAATCCAATTACATTTCTCCACGTGCCGCACATTAAACACCCGCACGAGCACCAAACTCCGCCTAAACTCTTTATCATTCACATATAAATTAAGACCTAGGGTTTTCAAAATCCCCAATTTTGTTCTCCCGTTGCGTTTGGATTTGGGGGTTTTATCTTCAAAATTCGTGATTTTTTTTGTGGCTATTTTGGAGATCAACTGGGTTTTTTTTACGGAAATCTGGGTATTTATATTAATCCATCTATAAACAATGCCTCCACGGGCGGTAAAGAGAGGAGCGGCGGCGGCGGCTGGGAAGAAGAGAACGTTGAGGAAGGTGCTGAGTCAGCAACATCCGGAAGCGGCGGAGGATGTGTTGAATTTGGAGGTGAAACCGACGGTGGTCGATGAGAAGCCCGTGGTCGTGGAGGAGGAGAAGAGCGTGTTTGTTGAAGATAAGTTAGTTATTGATGAGAAGAAAGATAGAGAAGGTGAGATTGAAGCGAATTTGGTCGTCAATGGACCGGCTTCTTTGAAAAGTAAGTGTTTTTGTTTCTAATTGTTTTTGTTTGGTTTGGATCTAGTGAAATATAAGTTTGTTGTGTGTGGCTGTGTATTTTTTCCCTGGAATTTGTTAAAATTTGTGTCCTCTCCAGAATCTAATTGGATTTGAGGTCTTAATCGAGTGTCTGCTTTGTTGAAATTTGTTAAAGCTTCTCTTTTTAGTATAATGATTCTTTATTTGATTAAGTTGGGGATTTATTGGTATCTTTGTTTGATAATAATTGTTTAGATTTTCTGGTAATAAAATGTTTGGGTTGATTGTTTATCAATTTTATGTTATGTAGTTCTATTATCATTAAAACCGAACAAAATAGACATAAAAATCGATATTGCTTCAATTTTATATTTTTTTGCTGCTTTAGTCAGAATTGGTTTTATTTATATTTAGCGGTGTTTGTCAAATTTGAAGTTAAAATTATTTAGGTTACAAAAGGAAGTAACCAAGTTCCACAGGGTATTAATTTGTCGAGAGAGTATCTAACCATGGAAGGATTCAGGGTTATACGGAATATTTCTTAATAAAGTGGGTTATATTTTTGTTTGAGGATAGTGGAGGATTTGAGTGTTTCATGGCTGGTCTGGATCACGTACCTTTTTTGTCATGGCAGAAGAAGAAGAGGGCAAGGAATCTGTAGATGAGTATGAAAAAGATGAGAGGTTAGATTTTGATGATAATGAGCCTGAATATGAACCTGAAGAATATGGTGGGGTGGATTATGATGATAAGGAAATTGAACAGGAGGATGTTCAGGAGGTGGAAGATGAAGTGGAGGAAGAACATGAGGAGGAGAATGTTGGTGAAGAGGAACAGGGTGATTTAGTAGAGGAGGAAGTGGAAGAGGATCCTGAAGAACATGAGGGTGAAGAGGATGATGAGCATGCTGGTGAGGAGGTAGAGCATGCTGAAATGGCTGATGTGGAGGAAGAGGATGAGCATCATGAAGTGTTCAAGGAGAGGCGCAAGCGGAAGGAATTTGAAGTATTTGTTGGGGGTTTAGACAAGGATGCTACTGAGGATGATCTGCGGAAAATATTCAGCCGTGTTGGTGAGGTTACTGAAGTCAGGCTGATGATGAACCCCCAGACTAAGAAAAACAAAGGGTTTGCATTCTTACGCTTTGCAACTGTTGAACAGGCAAAACGAGCTGTGACAGAACTCAAAAACCCAGTGGTAACTTTTTGTTCATGTAAAATTTTGGAATATCTAGTAAGTTCGCATCACTACTTGCATATGTAATTTAATGACTGAATTCCAGATCAATGGGAAACAATGCGGTGTTACTCCAAGTCAAGACAGTGACACCCTTTTTCTGGGTAACATTTGCAAGACATGGACTAAGGAAGCTGTAAGTATATAGCGTCACTGTCAAGCATCAAGTTTTCCTCAGCAGTGATTATTGAGAGTTGTCATTTTCCTCACACTTTTGGTTGTTGACTGTGGTTCCAGTTGAAAGAGAAGTTGAAACATTATGGAGTTGAGAATGTTAAGGATTTGACCCTGGTAGAAGATAGCAACAATGCGGGAATGAACCGGGGATTTGCATTTCTTGAATTTTCTTCTCGTTCAGATGCCATGGATGCTTTTAAGCGTCTTCAGAAGAGAGATGTTTTATTTGGAGTTGATAGGCCTGCAAAGGTGTCTTTTGCAGATTCCTTCATTGACCCTGGTGATGAAATCATGGCACAGGTAAAAATTTACTTAACTGCAATGCTAAACTGTATATTTCACCTGTGGCTGTATCAGCTGTAAGTAATTCTCTGTACGCCACTTCATATGGTGCTGTATATCTTGGGTGGTAGTAACTGCATTCATTTGTAGCCTTTGCGCTAAGCGAGGAAGGATTGATGTGCACTAAGGGCAAGTTTGTACTTAATGCCACCTATGATGGCTTGAGCAGTGGATCATACTTCTCTTGATATCTACATGAGATTTGTTTTATACAGTACAGTGTGATGTATCTATGCAATTTTAGTCTGAAGGTCATGCTATGGAGTTCATGCAGGGTGGTCTTTTGCACTCTTCTTTTTAGTTTTATATTCGGATCCTATCTGACTGTGTTTTTATTTGATGCCTTTTTGGCTGCCACAGTTACTGTGGCAGCGAGAGAAAATGAGGCACAAGAGTGCTTATGTGCTTACATGGTGGTGTACACATAATGTATTGTTTTAACTTTAGAATGGTTCAGCTAACTTTATTGTCTAAGTTCAGGTGAAGACTGTGTTTATTGATGGCCTGCCTGCCTCGTGGGATGAGGATCGTGTTCGGGTGCTTTTGAAGAAATATGGAGAGATCGAAAAGATTGAGCTTGCACGGAATATGCCATCTGCCAGGAGAAAGGATTTTGGTTTTGTTACCTTCGATACTCATGACGCTGCAGTGACATGTGCTAAAAGTATAAACAATGCAGAGTTGGGTGAAGGAGACAACAAGGTTTGTCAGTTATTTGGAGGAAATTATGATTGTATTACTGCTTCATTGCCTTCATATGGTTTGGCTTGGTTGCATATTGCTTTTTATAATGGTGTTACTTTCACAATTCAGGCTAAAGTTAGGGCCCGCTTATCAAGACCCCTTCAGAGGGGAAAAGGAAAGCATCTAAGTCGTGGAGATTTCCGACCTGGGTATGGAGCTAGTAGAGTTGTCAAGGGTCCATGGGTTCGTCCTATGCCGCATAGCTACTCTACTCGTCCAGTCAGAGGAATTGCAACCCGTGCTCCATCTTTCGGTCTAAAGAGTTCTACAGGATTGAGAGAGAGACGTCCTCCCGTGATGTCCATGCCAGCAAGAAGCAGACCTCTGGCTCCGCCTTCTAGGTCCTTTGAGAGAAGACCACCTCGTATGCTTCAATTTTACTATTACACTGGCTGGTTTCTCTTACTGGATGTATTAATGCTTAAGTGTTACCTCTTGTTTTGCTCTTTTGAAAGCTCCATCTTACGCAAAGAGCTTGAAGAGGGAATATGGTCGGCGTGATGAGCCTCCTCCTTCAAGGAGCAGACCTGCTGCAGATTATGATCCTAGGTCTATCCCTGAGAGACGCCCATCTTATAGAGATGAATATTCTTCTCGTGGTGCCAGCTACGCTGATCTTCCCAGAAGTACACCTCGCATGTCTGCAAGGAGAGCTTATGCTGATGATGGCTATAGTCAAAGGTATGAGAGGCCTCCTCCAAGTTACCGTGAAGGGCATGGCCGTGATTATGATTCTGTTGCTGGTTCAAAACGTCCATATCCGGCTATGGTAAGTTTCAATGTTGACTTTATGCTTGATGATGATGCAACATTTCTATCCTCTATCCCATTTATCATCAAATCTAAGTAATGACGAAAGTGGTATTGATGTGTTTTACAATTCAAGGATGATATTCCTCCTCGTTATGCTGATGCTGGTGTGCGCCATTCGAGGCCTCGTTTGGACTATGAACTTGGTTCTAGTGCTTCTCAATATGGGGATGCATATGGTGATAGGTTTGTTATATTCCTTTTCTTCATTGTTGCAATGAAATATTCCTGCATTATTGTGGTAACTCTTCCTTTTCTATTGTGATTGGTAGACTTGGGAGATCTGCTGCTGGATATGGGGGCAGCAGAAGTTCTATTTCCAGTCAGGATTCACATGGGATGTATAGTAGCCGTCAGGGTATGGGTTATGGAGGTGTGTTTTTAGTTGCTAATAAATTAATATGAATAGCATGTTATCATTGAAGTTGTAATACTATACATAATGATGATTACACTCCAATATGAAATTATTATCAGGTTCTTATGGAGGCAATGATGGTGGAATGTACTCATCAAGCTATGGCGGTGATTACATGTCTCGCAGTGGTGATGTATGCTCTTCACCCTTTCTCAACATAAAGAATGCTGACAATTGTATTTTATGTATCTAACACTTTTTTTCTGCATTTCAATGGCAGGTTGGTGGTAGCTCTTACTCGTCAATGTACTCCAGTCGTGGAGGCATGGGCAGCAGCAGCAGCTACATGGGTACTGGTAGCTCAGGATCATACTATTAGTGTGAGTAGAACTGCTTCTTTTATGTTATTTCATTTTATGAAGCACCCAAGGAATTATATAACCACTGTGTCTTCGTGTTTTTCCTGGAGACAATGGTTTCTGAAGATATTGGCTTGTTATTGATTGCTAAGAGACATAGTTGGTCAAAAAAGTAGCCTATGGTCACGAGTTATTTCTTTATGGAACAGATTTGAGATGACAAAGAGGCTGCTATAGTGCTTACATGCTTACAGTTTTGGAGGATGTTGTCAAGTGTAATAGGCCTCTATAGTGGTGGAAAAGGATGAGCTTAAAGTTCTGTAGAATGAAAAGGTCTGCTTTTGTTCAAGTTTTTTTTTAGATCTGCAGACTGGATATTTAACAAGTCTCAAGTCCACACTGTAAGGAAACTTCACCTGTTTAGGAATGGAAATAAGAATGCTTTGGTATGATATGTATGAATTTGACCTTTTATTCTCTTTTAAGTTCTCCATCTCATGGTTATTGGGAGTTTTTGCTGCATCTTCTACTTTAGCGGACAGCCTAAGAGATTGATGACTTACTCGGGAATGGTAAGGAATTTGGTCCTTTTTCTACGTTAAAATCATTGGAAAAGCTTTGAAATAAGACTTGGAAAGCATTTAGTTGTGTTTGTACCATGCCACATCCATATGTTTCGCTTAATGGGCATAAGCAGCATCTAAATGAAACTAATGCAATGCATTAAACTAGCATAATCACAAAGCAAATGTTTTTGGAACTGTGGTGCCTCAAGCTATTTCTGGATCTCTAACTAATGGTCTAGCTCTATTACTGGTGGCTGCGGTCATTGCCAAATGTACATGGTTTGCTTCAGGGTCGATTCATTGCACGCTGCTTTATAAAAAGGACTAATGTCTCCATTGTCCTGATGGCCGGCACCCCTATATGATATGTTTTTACTTTGGAAGTGTTTCTAAGAAGCAATGGAAAGCTGAACATATTATCAAGAGTGTGTGGACTTTGTGAAGCATCTTTGTTTGACGTGTTGTGTAAAAACTGGGTTTTGTGTTTCTTGCATTTAGTTTTGCTTTGTCAAGAGCTGGAATATGTTATACATAGAGTATGTTTGGCAAACAAGATGGTTTGTTAATGATAGAAGCCTTTTCTGTCACCAGCAGTAAAATGATAATGCTGCAACTGACGGACATTTGCTATTTTATTTTCACTGTCATTGCTTGATAAAACCCCCCCTGTTGCTGGCTCTTCTGGTTTATTAAAGTTAATATAGGTTTGACACCAACTGCCTGATTTGGTGGTGAAAGAAAGGAAATTTGATTCACAAGTGCTTGGTGCCTTTGTGGGATAGTTCCTTGCAAGCGGATTTCTTTTCTCAGAAACCAGTACAGCTCAACAATACTGGGTTGGAGTTTCCTTTGAATTTAATCAATGTTCAGCTTACTATGTTGGGTAATGCTTTGGTAGTTGAAATGAGAGGGGTAGCTGTTTCGGTAGGTTATTGTGGAATTCATCTTGCTGAAAAGAAAAAGGTCTTTTGGACAGGCTTGAGTTTTCATCACCCTTGAGATTGCATTTTGCTGTATTGTAAAGCAGGTGAATAACCGAAATAGAAGAAGCCTACTCATTCAGAATGAAAAACCAGATTTACTTATTCACTTTTGTTGAGGATGCCTGTCGCAGCCCTTCTGGGGTCTTCAGTGTCAATTCCTTGTTGTGATATTGGCTCAAGATAAGTGTTACATATGCATATGCAGATTGAAGATCTCTCATCAGGATAGTACAGATTCCGGAAGGAAATAAGATTCCTGTGGTGAGGAGGCTGTCCATGAGGATGATCTTCATTTTTCATGTACGTCATGTGTGGGTGGCCCTTTTGAGGGGTCGGGTATTTTTCTTTTCAACTAACAACGAACTTGGATGGTAGGTTATTTGCTTGTTTTGTAGAACTGGTGTCGGGGTTTGCCTTTATAATTGGAGTCTCTCTGGGTTGTGCTATTTTCATTTGAAGCAATTTTGAGCTACTCTTCTCTTGTGCCAACAGAAACCAAGTTTTCATCTTCGTTATGAATCAAATGTAAGTTCTTTGCTCGTCATCTGTGTTTTTTTGGTTCCCCTGTAAATCGTTTTGATTCCATTCTGATGTTGTCTTGGATAAACAAGCTGTCTGGCATTACCTCATTTCATGCATTGGTTGACGCTTGTATTGCTTTTACTTGTAAGATACCTGAGGAATGTATTGTAGCAGCCTCTTGAACCATTTCTATATCATCGGCCTTATAATGGTAGTTTGCATCTAGTGACTGCTGATGTTGATCTCAAAAAGGGAAACCAAGTTAACAAACGCATGCTTCAAAGCATGTTTTGTGGCTCTAGTCTCGCTGTGCTCCAGCTTGCTCAAACACTGCCTGAGGGAGAATGATCGTGTTGTTGAAACGTTACCAGCTCATTTACATACAAGCACTAAAAACAGATAAAAAGTCCGGCTGCCGTCCACTTTTCCAAGCCTCGGCCTGTGATTTGCTTCACCACAAATAACGATTCTTTGCTCGTGAACAATTCACGATTAAAATTAAATGGATGATCTAGCTCAATAGAGAGTTTAGTTTTTTGTTTTTCCTTCTATCTATTCGCTGAAAAAGAGATTTTAATGTTAATTTAAACTTCATCCAAGATTAATAATATTTGGACGTATTCTCTACATCTATGAAGAATGAGTTTCTCAAGTGATTACTAGGTTTCGAATTCAATCAGTCATCAGAGTAAATTTTCCTTGCTATTTATTTGCCCCTTAAGATTGCATGATAGTTTGTGAACAATTAAGTGGTTTCTAAAAGCACGAACTATCTTTGCTTCTACGTGATATTGAATAATAATGCATCTCGTTTCAGCCGAAATAAATATTAAAATCCAGTGATAGTGCGTGCCTACACGCGTTGACCAAGGACAACTGGTGCATGGTTCACTCTGATCATTAGTAGTGATATCGAATCTTTTCATTGAGATGGTGTTGTAATTAATGTTTTGATGTGTTATGAGATTATAATTTTTAATTTTTTTCTCTTGTTTTAATTGTTAATTTTTTTTTAAGTGATGCATGTTTCCCTTTGATTACCATGATTTATTTATTTTTTTGTGTGTTATTGAATTTATTTTATAGAGATTTTTCTAAAAATATTGAGATTGTTAATATCAGAGTTTTTGCATGTCTCTGAGTCTCATTATTTTTTTTCTTTTCTTTTCTATGCTCTCTTCCTTCAAATTTGTGTCACCTTGTTTTAACAATTTCTTTAGAACCAAGTGCTAAAAAGTTTTTATTTCTAACCGCAACACATACCAAACCATGCTATTTTGATTTTTTAAAATAACAAAATAACACATTGTGGTAAATGTGATTAGAAAACGCGACATTCAAAGTTACAACCAGTGAGGAATGCACCATTTCAAAAAAAATTGTTAAATGGATTGCACAAAATACAATGAAAGAAGAGGATAGTGAAAAAAAAAAATCTTGAAAGCACGTTGAAACTTTGGTTATGACACTAGTGGTACCAACCAAAATATTATTGATGAGATGAATTTAATGACAATAAAAAAGGTCATCAATGGTTATCGGAGTGGGGCACACTTTCCATTCAACGGCAAGTAAATAATTACAATGAGTAGATTTGAGAGAGAGAAAAAAAATAAATAAAAAAAAAGAAAGAAAGAGACTTCAAAGACACGTCAAAGTTTCAATTATAACACCACCAGTACTAGAAAAAAGATATTGACGAGAAAAATTTAATGATAACAAGAAAGATCACCAATTGTGATCGAAGTGAGTTAGATGTAACAAATGATTCACTTACCTTTCGATGTAGAGCATGACTCACTATAATTACCGTTGGTTACTTTCATTCTTGTTAATGGATTTGTTTAGTTGAGATCTTTTTAATTTTACCGGTGATGTCATAATTAAATATTTGATTTATTTTCGAAGTCTATATCTTTTTTCTTTTATTTTTTTCTCTTCTCTTTTCTCATTATAGTTACTTATTTGTCTTTGAATAAAAAGTGTGGTCCACTCTAGATATTGCTAGTGACATTTTCTAGCTTTGTTGGATTCGTCTTAAGATTTTTTTATTTTTTTTATTATACTAATGATGTTGTAATCAAACTTTAATATGCTTTCAGGTTTTTTTTTTTCTATTTTTTTTTTTCATTGTAGTTCATGCAATCCATTTAACAATTTCTTTAAAGTATTATGTTTTCCACATGCTACAATTTTAAATGTCGCATTTCATTTTATACGTACCAAACTGTATTATTTCATCATTTTTTTAACTGTGCTATCTTACTAATTTTTCTTTAAAACACTGCTAATAAACAAAAATACTCTCTATTTTGCCAAATATTCTGCTATTTCAAAAACCTTTTTAAATACGTGTTAAAAAGAAAAAAATACCAGAGATTTTCATGCCATGAACATTTTTAATAGAAAAGTCTTTCTTTCTTTCTTAAGGGTAAACGTGTCCACAATAAGCAAGCGTATCGTTCGATTTCTGCTCCAAACTTCCCTGACAATTTCACGACAACCAGAAAAAACAGAGTCCCCTGTTTCCATTCTCACCAAATTCCAATAAATCAAGAAACTAATCAAGAATCAAATTTAACCGGAACCCCATTCGGGTCTCTTTAAAATTTTAAATGGGTAGCAAGCAAACCTATCTAGAAATCAGTCGTTATGGATTTCTGGTTCTTTTCTCGATGGGTGCAATCTCCTGTTGCATGGTCTACCTATGTTTCTCAGCACTGTTTAGACCACCTATTAGTAGTACAAAGTTTTTGGACTCAAGAGTTAGCGATGATTTGAAGCGTGAAGATACAAATGGAGATTGTTGTAGAGGGATTGAACATTTGGAGCTATGGGGTGATGCTGTTAAATGGGGTTCTGAATTTAAAGTCAATTCTTCTAAAGATTGTTGCTTGGCTTGTAAAGGAATGTGCAGTGATGATAGTGGGCCTTGTTTGTGTGATTCTTGGGTGTTTTGTGGAGATAAACTGGCTTGTGGTGATCAATTTGGTGAGGTATGGTCCTTTCTAATTTCATTTTGAGTTTCAAGTTATAGTATTTTTAATGAATTTGTTATTGCTTTCTCTGTCCTTTTTTTTTTTGTAATTAGAATGAAATGCTGATTCATTTATGCAATTTTATGATATTTTGCCATCAAAGTGAATTTTAAACACTAGCAGACATCGCCTCTTGTGTGCTAGGCAGAATTTTAAATGAACAGAAAAGCCATGCAGAAAGTGACTTGGTCTGATTGAGAATGGGTTAAAAATGTTTTTTTTTGGTATAATTTGTGTTTAGAGTCGTGTGCATGTGCATGATTCTGAGACAATTTTTCCTTTTCTTGCTTTTAGTGTTGGCTGAAGAAACAGAAGGATACCTTGGAGCCTGAAAAGCGAGACTCAGGAGATCATGTTATGTGGACTTCTGGAGTTGTTTTTGGGAGAGGAGAGGTATATTACTTAGTGAAGGTCTTATGGATGTTGCAATGTTCGCCTAGCTTCTCGTTGAGTACAGTAGCACCTAACATCGATGCGTGTGCATTTTCACAGTTATCCAAAGGCAACGGCTAAGTACACATCGTGTATTAAAAATAAAGTGGAAAACATTGACGATCAATATTCTCAGATATGATAGTAGCTGTGTTTGAATGGCAACTCCTTTTGTTTTATTTCTAAAAGTGTAGGAGGATCGAATTATCATCCATGTTGGTTTCCTCAAGAAAATTCTTTGGGCCTTATTTGATTTTTCCTTTGGATAATAATCCACCAATATAACTATTAGTTGGTCACATGAAGGACCTCCATTTCTTAATCATCAACACATGGGTGAAATTCTGAAACATATCTGTTAATTCATTTTGCTGGTTTCCACAGCTGTGAGCATTAACATATCTACCTTGAGTTCTCAGTTGCTGATTTGTTGATCATCTTTCATTTTTCCTTTTCCTTATTAGGGCATTGTTGGATTTGAAACGCAATATGGGACATTTCATGTAAAAGTAAGTGTTCACAAAATTCCTGTATGCCTGACCTTTCCTTGTATGGTAGTCGCTGGTATGAGTTTTGAACACAACACTCTTCATACTTTATAACATATGCTTATGATTCCAACCTGCACGATCCTATGAATAATTCAAACATAAAAAGATATGCTTTTATGTTGTCTACTAAATTTGGTGATCAACCCCTTGCAAGATTTGTTGCAATGGTTTATAAATGTTCTCCGTTATTGTTACAAGTTAGAATGAATGGCAGCATATCCAACATAGGAAATTGAAGTTCGTTCTGTAAAAAATGCACAACAGTTATACTGTCTCATCATCTCATAAACTCCAGCTGATAACTGCCCTCTAAAGCATTAACATAGCGAAGACCCTCAGTGTTAGGGCAGCTGATTGCAGCAACACACTTACGGACACCTGTGTGGTGCTTGCTATCTATGGCTGTTGATGTTCAATTAAAGTGCATGGTAATGATATATACTGGTTTGAGAAATACTGGATATCTGACCTAACATAAAATGCACCAGGCATGCCTATCTCAAACTTGTGTGGCAGTAGGCTCATCTACACTCCTAGAAGCGGGAGAGATAAAAGTAAAAAGAACAAAAAAATCTCCTATTGCTCTGCATGTTTTCTTTGGGTTCTTATTGCCATCTAAGTAACTAGTTGAGTATACTGGAAATCATCAAGTCAAGTAGTCAACTATCATTTGATGTTTGCACGTTGCAGACTACTAAATGGTGTTTTTTTTAACTCTAGTATTAGCTCTAACCAAGCTTTATTGTGATGCTATGTGCAGCTATTACCTGATTGTGCCCCACATTCTATTTCGTACATTCTTGAGTTGTTGGCATCACGCCATTGTGTGGGTTGCCACTTTTACCGTGCAGAAAGCAGGGGAAAGTCTTGGGATCCAGAAGGAAATCATATTGAACATGTAAGATCTAAATACCAAGTTTTAAGTAGGCCCATTGAAGAGCCTGCCTGCCTGCCAATTGATAAAGTTCCATGTTTGGCTTGGGATTGCCATAATTTCCGACAGATTTACTTAGAACAGGAGTGATCTTGACACAAATTGCGTTGGAGTGCTCTTCTCACATAGTAGTCTAACAAAACCTCATATAACATAACATGCAAGGTAATGTGTTTTTCCGGATTTTGAATTTTCTAACTATAAATCTCCTGCAGGCTCCATACGGCCCTCCATTTGCACTAATTCAAGGGACTCTTGGATCCTATGGGACAGTATTTAAGGATATTCCAACAGAGGCTTGCCCTACCATTAGAAGAGGTTCGGTTGCATGGGTTGATTCTGGTCCAGAATTCTTCCTCAGTTTAGCTAACCACAATGAGTGGAATAAGGCATATACAGTGTTTGGTTTCGTTCTTCCTGAAGATATGGAGATCATAGAGAGGATTGCACAGCTCCCAGCCAAGCCAGAAGTGTGGAGTAATATTAATGTTGCTGTCTTGGAAAATCCTTTCCCATTACATGTCCGAAGAATCAAGAGAAGTGTCGGAAACTTAAAACCTTAAATGCGAACAGAGGCACCAGCTCAAGCGGGTCTTAGTTTTTAGGTGTTTATTGTCATGCACTTCTTTGATATATTTTAGATTTTCACAATTGGACTAAAGGGATGATTTGGACCCCAATTTTTGGTAGCTCCTCCTTGTAGTTGATCTATTTTGTAGATTAAAAAAAGAAATAAAAAAAAGGAGAGAAATACGAGAAATGAAGGAAGAAATCTATATTCAACCGTGCTGCAAAACAGTTTTTATGTTATCCCCATCTTGAAACTTCATCCAGAGATAGATGGAGAATGTTTTACTCGTCCCATGAGGGTTGTTGGTGGTTTACTTCAGCCTGTTTAAATGCCTGTGTTTTTGGCTGCTTGTTCTGTATCTTTAAGACAGCTTCACATGGTTTCATGTCGAGCAATGCTGTTTTGTATTTACACACACCCTTCCTTCTCGTTACCATCAGACGAGAGTCATGTTCCAATTCGAACTTAGCCTCTATCCTAGTGATATATCAATGTCAGAATCCTAAACTCAAGGTTCTGATACAGCATTCAAAGTTCACACATCGAGTGTGGTTTGATGTCGTTCAAGTCATGGTCTAATTAACAATGATTAAATACGTATTTACAACATAAATTGTCAGTAAGGATCCGTGGCGCAATGGTAGCGCGTCTGACTCCAGATCAGAAGGTTGCGTGTTCGATTCACGTCGGGTTCAATTCCCAAGATAGATCCATTATTTTTTTTTCTCTATATTTATGACAACTAACGATTCACGTCGGGATCAGTTTTGACAACAGATGCACGGGGGCCCAAAAGCCCACCTGACTCGGTTTTTGAGCTGACAGTGACACTGTGAGCATCACCTTTTTATGAGTAAGATGCCATACAAACAAGTCGCATTCCTTCAAATGTACAAGTAACATGATCATCTGAAAAACTGAAACCTCAGTTTCAAAGAAAAAGCAAATAACCCTCTCGAACCGTGTAAACAAGTCAGGGGAAACCTCTGCAACTTCAAGACGCGATCCCTTTTGCACATCTAGCTTCTGAGTTCTATCCACCAAGTAAAAGTGCACTACTTCAGACGTGCTTGAAAGGAAAAGTGTAGCAAAAATCCTAAAACTAATCATACAAAAAAAAGTAACCATCTCACATAGTCACTTGATGCTAAGGGAATGCCCAATGTTTTGATGCCCTACTTAGCAAATCATTTGGTTCTACCACCACTTTCGAATATCCATTCAATAAAAACACTACAAACACAAAAACCATATCGAGCATCTTGGACACACGCATCTAATCTCACTAATTTAAGTCTACATTGATTCAAAAGTTAAGTTGAAAAGACTAACAAAGTTCCACATCTTCCCAAGTTGCTAAATAAACAATCGCAAAACGAGTGGATTAACACTGATCTAAACATGAAGATGCAACCCTTGACTTGCTCATCTCCATCTATTCATCCAAAGATGAATGAAATCTGACCGCACCACTCGATCCCTACCACAAACAATAGTCAAACACCAAAAACAAAAACAGAAGACAGTCGCATTCACCCGCCGCCTATGACTCAGGTGAAGGCATCCTCTTAGGCCTCTTCTTCTTCTCTGATAAAGCTTTAGCAAAAGCTTCAACAATCCTCTGTTGTGAATCCAGAATCATCTCCGTTCGCTTCATTTCCATTTCCATCCTCATTGTCTCCATCTCTCTAGCCATTTCCATCTTCATTTGCTCCATTCTAACAAACCCATCTCCCAATACCTTTACCGCCGCAACCAACTCCTCCATCGGCTCCCTTTCCCTTTTCTTCCCCATTTCCTCACTCCCCCTCATAACCCTACTACTAGTCCCCACCCCACCTCCATATTTAAGCTTCGGGTAGGGGTCTGGGCTCGCATTAACACCCATATTAGGACTCCCACCATGCTTCTGCTCTGCTTTGGCATAGAATTTAGGTCCCGGCTGCGCTATGCTAACTCCTGTCGGTATTCTAATTCGAAATCCACCAGCATTACCCGAACCCAAACTAGAATTTCCGCCACTCAGGCCATTATTATCGCCACCATTACCCGAATTCCCAATCCCATTTCCATAAAGCTTTTGTATACTTCGCGTATTCATAAAATTTTTAGCATTCCTATAATTCTCTAAATAAGATTCACGAATATCACCATCATCCTCGTTATCATCGTCATTATCATCGCCTTCGCTCTCTGAATTATTATCATCAGCCTTAGCTTGAGGCCCTTTTTCCATCGCATCCATTCTCTTAAAATGGACCCAAGATGACGTAAACCTCGAGACCGGCATGGATCGAGCCCTTTGGATCTCGGTCCGGTACCGTTTCCGGAGCTTTTCCATCTTGTGGCGGCACTGCACAGCTGTTTTTGGTGGCGAAGCAGCTGGACACCGGCGAGCTACAGCATCAGCTACTTCTTGCCAGTGGTTCGCTTTGAGATTACCGCGGCGGAGCGTGTACCATTTGTCACGGTAAGCGTCAATTAAGGCCACGGTTTCATCTGGGGTCCAACATGGTGGTGGCAGACGCCGTGGGTTGGTGGATGGATGCGTTGGCGGTGCAGGGAGAGTTTGTTGAGCGGTTGTTTGGAGGGGGGTCAGGTCTTGTGGTGATGATGGAGATCCGGTTTTGATTGGTGCGGCCATGGGTGCGGGTGTGGATTAAGGGCTTTCGTGGTGAAAATCGGCTCACGTTAGCAAGGGAAGGATTTTGAAAGTGGGGAAGATTAGGGAGAAAATGGAATAGTGGGTTTATTGTGTTTGTCGTGGACGTGGCAGCTAAGAGAGATTGACGAGGTTGGGCAAGTTAGCCAAGCAGGGATCTTGGGGATGGAGAATAAGAGAGAAAGAAAACTGAGTGCGGTGGTTCTGGTGGTGGTAGCGACAGATAAGAGAGAAAAGAGAGGCGGCGAACGTTAGGGGGGATACTTGAGGTTGAAGAGCGAGGGAGGATAAGAGAGAAAAAGAAAAGCGGTTGTGGTTGTGGTGGATGTGGATGTGGTGGTGGAAGGGGGAAATTGGGGTTTGGTGGCATATTCAATAATGGAGGGAGGGAGGGAGGGGTGTGCGGATGAGGCCACCGCTTGGGTGAGTGAGTGGGCGGGGAGGGGAGGGCTAACGTGCGCCGTAGGATGTGGGTTGTGCACACCCTTAGTCTAGGGTCAAAAGAGAGGTCCACTTTCTGACTTTGGCCATGATGGTGGCTGTGATGATCATAGATGATTAAGATCATCATCATCTATTTGGGGAATAGTAACCCACCGTCTAGGGTGGTGGGTGGTTCAATGACTCGGGAGGTTATTTGGGTTGGCATTATTATCGAGCAGCAGTCACTTTTTAGTGGTGTTTTTTTTGTGGATTGTGGTCTTTGGTTTGATTGAGGAAGTAGGTGCGGGCGATGAGGTGGCGTTTACCAGTAGTGGGCAGCTTTTGAAGTTTTATCGGGGAGATAATAGCAACTTTTTTTTTTTTTTTTGAAAAGAATCCGATTCCCGGATTCTTTCTTCCTTTTCTTTCCTTTTTTTCGGTGGAGGTGATCTGTTTATTGTGAGTTGTTTGGATTCTAATTTTGGAAATTAATCCTTTGTAGGGAAAGCGCCAATGCGCATGGCCATAGCCAATTGATAATAAATCTACCACGACTTCCAAATAATTATCAGTTTTTTTCTTCTAATTTTAATATTTTATATAGTTTTTAGTTATTTTCTTGAGATATAGATAATAAAGATTAAAAAAAAAACATATACCTTGCATTTTCTATTTTAAAATAACATAAATTTATTCAAAATTATTACAAAAATATATTTATTTTGTATACATTTTCATTTAATCAAACACTTTTTTGTTATAAAATATATTAACAAAATCTTGGCTCTAAATTTCATTTTTTTTGTTGGTTCTAATTTTGAACAAAATTAAGCATGTGATGGTTAATTATAATCTTTTTTTTTTCTTTCTTAAAACGATAATAGTAAGCCTTTAACCCAATGTATACTTCATTGGTGCTAGCTCTAGATGTCATTAAATAATGAGGATACGCTAGAACCTACCTCCGATAATTTAATTTCATGTGATGCAACTACAAGTCTACAACTTTCATGAATTACTATTTAAATTTCTCAAATATTTTCAGAGATTATAATTTTTTTTTAATTATTTTCTAGATTTATAAAAAATATCCATAATTTTAATGGCATGGCATTTTAATATATATATTATTGACAAATGATTGCTCTTGAAAATATTCATTTGTGTTTCATAGCCTGATGATTCTAGCCAGAAGTTCTTGAAAACATTACTTTTCGGGTTTGATTTCTGGAAACAAAATTGATTAAGCATTTTTTAAATTGATACAATTTGCTAAAATCTTAATTAAACAGGAAAATAGGTAATTAATTGCGCGTTGCTTATCTACCAAACCACCAAATCAGTAGCGGCTTATTCTCTATTTTGGGTGTGGTGGGCAGCAGTGTGTTGAACTTCTGGGATGGACCTAGAGACTGATCCTCCCTGTTGTGGGATTGACTCCAACAAATTAGGGATGAAATTGTGCTCGAATCGAAAGCATAGGGACTGAATTGACATTCATTTTGATGTTATACAGGACGACTTGAGTCGCTTGACTACGTAAATTAAATTGCTTTTGTGCCTTGACGACAAACTGCAACAAAAAATTTAAAACAGCAGAACGGGAGATGGGTTACAGTCATGAATTAGGAAGAGTCAAGGGCATAATTCCTTTGCTGAGCATGTCTTTAAGGACAAACATCTGTATGAATACATATCATGCCACACCAGAACTTTCAAAATTTCAAAATCCCAGCCACCATTGGCATTTAGCAGGACTCACAAACTTGGCAGGAGATGATTGCCACGAAGAAAAGCATCTTGTGACCTAAGTTCTGATAAAACCTCCTCCACAACTCAAGGTCCACAACAAACTTCCTGCATATAGAAGCACTCCAATGGAGTTGTCACAGACTACCCTGCAATTGGCTGACAAGCATTTCAGGCCCGTTGTCACCATCATTTTCCTCATTGTCAATCTGGTCTTCAGTTCTCTCTTCCTTTCTTGATAGCTCATCACCAGTAACAGGCATGCCTAGGAGTAATGCATATGCTTTATCTTTTAGATGTCCTGACTGCCTCAAAAAACTCTCTAAAGCTTCCTTGCTTGCCATGTCAACTTCTTCCTCACAGAGCTTAAAGAAGGAGGATACATTTGCAGGGTTTGGCTTCCAGCTCTTTGATCCTGGAGTAGCAAAAGCTTCTTTCAAGCAAGACAAAGCCTCAGACGTTCTCCTTTCTGAAATATGCCCTTGAGCAAGAATTTCCCATGTATGTGAATTTGGCTTTCCTCCTTCTTCAAGCATATGGTCAAAAAACCTCTCAGCTTTATCCAAATTTCCCTGATAAACAAAAGCAGCCATAAAAAGATTTGCTATTCTGGGGTCATAAGATGTCTTAATTGATAGCCATTCCTCATAAATCTTTTCTGCCCCTTCAATGTCATCCATCCGAACCAGAGATGAGATCATAGCATGGTAACCCAAATTTGGAATACTGGGAAAAATAGATTTGTAAATATTCCATACACGATAAACCTCTTCTTTGTTACCAACATTACCATATAGAGAAAGGAGATAGTGATAAGGTATCCGATCCCGACCTGTGATTCTACTCTCAACCCTCCTCAAGCAGTCTTCAGCTTTTTCAAACTTTCCCATCTTAATGTACATGGTAGCCATCGTGCTAAAAGTTGTCCAGTTGGGATTGATGGATCCATCCGATTTCATTTGCTCAAATACCTGTTCCATCTTATCAGCTGATCCTTGTAATCCACAAGATGATAACCAGATATTATATGAATATATATCAAGCTTGATGTTTTTCTCATTCATTTCTGAAATCATCAAGTCAACTTTATCGTACTCGTTGATGTTCATGTAGAGAGTCATCATCACATTATAGGGAAGCGCATGCGTGACATAATCTTTACCTCTCATTTCATCAATCAAAGATTCTGTTTTTTCTCTCATTCTGTTTCGCACATAGGCATTCAGCAAAGCTCCGTATATCCTCCTATCCTTGAAAGTGTTGGGAAGCCTTTGGAAAAACTCTTCAGCGCTAGAAACTCCACGCACTTTGGCAATAAGGTCTAATTGAATCGCAGCATCACTAGGTGATAATCCAAACCTCTCTTGTCTATTGTTCATCCAATCATAGACCTGCAGGTTTAAAGAGTAAATATCGATACACTCTAGTCTACATTCTCAATGAAATCTAAAATCCATCTCACTTACAGGCAAAATTGTAAAATGGCAAACCGTTGAATTTTATTTTTTCAGCATAAGCAATACCAAACATACCAGATTCGAAAGATTCGAAAAACAACGTAAGAACTCAATCATCTAAAATAAACTCAAAATAGAAACTGAATGCCAACCCAATTAACACTGGTACATGAACTGCTCATTTAACAAAATAAATTAAAAAAGAAACCAAATTCAAACAATACAAAAAGGAGCCAGCTCGAAAGTTTAAGAACTCATAATTTTTAAACCCATCTACAAAAGCAACAAACTTAAGCTCAAAAAATACACCCAAACGAGCTATGTTTTTATTACCTCAAGAGCTTGTTGGTACCTCTTATACTTCCTCAACTCCTTAACAACCCTACAAAGTTCCCATTTTGTAAGCCTTTTTCCTTCATTTTCCCACTGATTCAACACACTACCAGAACCCAATTCAGGATTCTCCATCAATGAAATCCTCCTGTATATAGCATTCCATTTCATCATTGGTCTTCTCTCATAGTCCACTGTTCCATAGTTGTGGATTTGTGATATCGAGCAGGTGATCACTGGGAGTTTCTTGTAGTTTACTGTCTGGTGCAGGGTAAAGTTGGGATTTTTCAACGGAAGAGGGTGAGAGTAGGAGATTGTGGATGAGAGGGAGACCTTGTGGTGGTGAAGGGAAGGCTGGAGGAGCATTTTTGCTTAGGGTTTTGGGAGATTGCAGCAGGGTGGGGTGTCAAGCAGAGAGGTTTTGGTCTTCTGAGATTCCGTCGTTTTGGATTTTGATTTTTAAAGATAAAGTTGGTGAAATTACCTGAAAGTCCGTGGTTGCGGATCTTTGCATTGCCTTCCAAACACACACCCTTTTACCAAAAAAAAAAAAAATGCGAATCTTTGCTCCGTGTTTAAAAGTGTAGTTATTATTATATTTTAAAATATTTTTTATTTTAAAAAATATATTAATAATATTTTTTTATTTTAAAAAATTAGTATATTAAAATAATTTAAAAATATCAAAAACATATTAATTTAAAATAAAAATTTAAATTTAAATTTTTTTAAAAAATAATTTTTGACCACAATACCAAATCCCCTACTATCATTTCGATATTTGTGTTGGAACATAGGATTTTGTTTTCTTCTTTCTTTTTCCATAACCGAACATCACTTTCGATTCTGTTCAAGAATCCAATCAATGGATTCTTAACCACCAACAAAAAAAAATGGTGGTCTCTGTTATAAGGCATTTCTACAGTGACCGGTTAAAAGCCAAAGCCATTGCTTTCTCCAAAACAGATTCACAAACACATTTCCTACCATATTCTTCCTCTCTCCACTTGATTTTTGAGTTTGTCTTCCAATTAATTGATTTTTCCTTCTTACTTGGTTTTTTTTAATTAGTTTTTTTTAATTTTGATTGAATTATGTCATTAAAATTTATTTTTAATTTTATCTCCTTTTTATTTTTTTTCTGATAAAAATTTGATATCTATTATTTTAATTATTATTATTTTTTTACGTGGAATGATTTTAAAGCTGAATTTTTATAGTGATTTCATCCCTCTTTATTTTTTTATATTAAATTCGATTTTTATTCTTTTGATCGTTTTTATTTTTTGCTTGGAAATTTTTTAACATTGATATTTTCTTTTTAATTTCATACTTTAACATCAATTTGTTGAGAATTGAACTTATTAAATGAACCAGGTCATAGTTTCATAGGTTGTGAGTTTGAGATATTAACCAACGTTTAGGAGATTCGATTGTTTTTTTTTTTAAGCTCATATATTTTTTGGTTTCATCTCTTGATATTTATTTGATTGAAGATTGAACTCCAATTTTTATTTTATATTTTTTAAATATTTTTACTAATCTTGAAAATAACTCGAATTATCTCAGGTTTTTTTATATGTTTTAAATTTAGCTTTTTAATTTTTTAAATAGATTAAATTAATTGATTAAATATAAACATAAAATATTAACTTCATAATAGTTTGTTTGATTTATTTTCTTGGTTGTTTTGACTATGCTTATGACCTCTCTTGATGTCGTCTTAGAGCCTTTTATAATGATATTAGAACCATTTGAGCGAGCACTTAATGGTAAAAGGCTTGTGTCCTTTGCAAAGTGACAGTCTATCACGAACCTTCCTTTCATCTCCTCTTGAGAATAATGTTGATTTCTTTTTGTTTTTGTGGTTAATTATTGCCCCCTTTTTTTTTCTTCCTTTATTTACCATTGATATCTTTCCTTTTTAATTACATTGTTAAATTAACCAGACTTATTAAACCCATCAAATCAATAATTTGAATCTCGGATCCTTCGTGCTTTCTTAAAATTGAACACATTCCAGTTGGTGCTTCAGAGAAATAACTGTCATGAAAAAGATGATGAGAGAACCCGTAACCAGTACATTGTCTCCCGTAAGAGAAAACAGTACAACTTGGCATTTGACAAAACGCTATTTTTTTACGAGAATCGAACCTGTCAATACAGCCAATCACAATGCAGCAGCCCTCACAAAACCTCTGTAACCAGGAGACGGGTTCTAAATTTGACCAATGTCCCGTGGCCAACAAGCTGACAACCAAAGACATTCTGCACAGATGGAATTATGGATGATATGAAAGGATATTGGATTGAACTGAAAAAGCAGCGCATCACTTACAGCCAGATTGCAGAAATCTGGCATTTTCATAACAAGCAAAAACTACCAATGCTATAATATTTGTACGCGAAATAAAGTTGTTACATTTCTTGGAGGCATGCTGTTTGCTGGCTTATGGAATGAGATGAGCAAAACTCAAGCACGATGAAAAGAAAAATGGAGACCAGGATGATGAGTAGAAAACTAAGCTGAAGGTGAAAGAGCTTTAAACAAGTGGTTTGAGGTTCTAGTTACAAATCATTCAGGACAAAAAAAATGGAGTATTTGTCAACGTCGCTCCTATTTAACACAAATCCTATCAACCTCAAACATGGTTAGCATTGCTATTAAAGCTGGATAAGCAAAGCCATCCACCAGTGGAAAGGTACTACTATTCATGACCAGGCATTGCATGAACAAGAGAATGTGCAGGTAGGATTCATGTCATGCTACAGTGTTCCCCATAGAAACAAGAACCAAGCATCGTGTGAAAGACTCAAGAGCACCCTGCCCAATTTATTTGCATTATATCCTTGATTTTTGTATTTCCATGAATATATAACTTGGGTTCCTTGACCTGAAAAAAGTATTGAAAGTTAAACCCTATAATGAGAAAATGCAACTAGTCAAGGAGAATGGTGTTGATTTTCTACCAGGATAATAGGTGGAAGACTACTTTGAAGACGAACCCGTGAGAAGCCACTTACATAATGCAAGCACTTGAATCCATCAACGGCAAGCTGTTCACTGTTAAATAGAGTTGGAAAAAAAAAAAAAAAGCTCATTGATACATAATAATATTAAAGAGCTGTAATCATCCAGTGAACATCTCGCTTTCTTCAAATGTCAAACAGAAAAGTGGCCTTCTGTCTAGAAATATAATGATCTAAAGTCATAACAATTCATCAAATCCATATTCTACAAAGTCCATGTGTGAATATAAGGATCAGGCAGTGAAACAGGCATGATGATGTTGGTGTACATCTAAGGCACAAATCTCTCTTGGTGAAGAATGCAAACAAAAGCTCTTCAGTTTCAAGGCATCTTTCAAACACCAGTGACTCATTCAAGTAAAAATGCAGTACCCTTCACTAAATTCACATAGCATGTTTTAGAAAAATCCTGCTTCTTGTGCAAGAAACATTATTGACAGAAAAACTCACCTCACAAGATAAGTAAAATTCCTCGTGCAAAATTCTTCCAGAGGAATCCCCTCTTCTTTGGAATACCTACATTTTATATGATAGATCCTCATCAAGTGATATTAAACCTTCATGTTAGAAATCACCACAACTAGTTACTTGTAACAGAAAATTAAAAATAATTGCCTGAAAGAATCACAAGAAGACCAAGTATTACCTCCATGGTGAATCATTTTCACAAAACCTTGATATTCCATTCATGGCTGAAAAAGTATCAATGTGAACCCACAGTTCATTGGTGTTATTAAGATGGCCTGTCAGAACAGCTGAAATTTAGCTTTTTTTAATATCAAATGACAAAACTCACACAAAGAAGAAGGTCCAAATAACAAAAATACAATCTCCTGCATATTTGATTTGGTAACTATACTCTCCACTCATAGAGATAAAATCACTGACTGAAGGATCATTGGCGTGCAAAGACAATCATACCAGTCCCCATGTACACAACAAACCTTGCCCCACACACACACCAAAAAGAAAAAAAAGGGAAGAAAGAAAGGGGAAAAAGAGAAAGAAAATAAAAGAAAAGGGACACTAAGCAGACAGAAAGCTTGCCTGCACGGTTCAAGTTCAACAAGGATGTGCAACTCAAAGCAACTAATAAGCTTTATACCAACCCAATATGAGCATGCACATGCTAATGCATGTGTCTGCATGAGAAAAAGAAAGAGAAAGAGGACTCACCAATCTGGTGCAAATCTTTTAATGCATTACCACTGGGATAATTGTCATAGGATGCCAAGAAAAACACTATAGTGCAACCTAGACTACAGAGGCAAAAGAGTACATTAGGATGCTAAACATATTTGTGGCAACAAATAAAATGTCCATCCAACCTGATAAAAAATAATCCCAGCATAAATAAATTCAGAAATTTCCATAGTGTCTTCTTCCTATTATTGTAGCTGCAAAAAGTAAAGAAGAGAAACCATAAATCAATGATCCAAGAAAAATCACAGATCAGTTGACCATTCAAAGTACGGAAAGGTTTAGCAAGCATATTGACGGGCTATCAGAAATTTAGACAAAGACATTAGTTACATAAAACAACAAAATAAACAACATAAGTTCCGTTAGAAGTACATGTATTTAATACCAGAAAATTTTACGATTCTCCTTGTGAACCAGTGGTGTTATAATTTTTAAGACAGGCTTGTATTATTTCCAGAGAAAAATCTTATCCATCTCAAATGGTGGACAAGATAAATGCTATTAAAAACTCAAGCTCACGATTATTTTCTGAATATACTCAACAAATAAATGCAAAAAAAAAGAAGCTACATACATTCTGTTAGCTGCAACTGCTGCAGATAAGTTCAGCATTGGAACTGAGCTGATGATAAACCGGAGTTCCTGCTTCATCCACAAGTATGATTCATCCAAAAGCAATGTTTAAATGAACTAAGCTGCTGAACTTTACATTTGACATGACTTACCTTATGTGGAAGCTTAGAGTAAAGCAAAATGAAGGAAAAAACTGGAAGCACAAAGATTAGAACCCTCCTGTCAATCAAAACCCCAAGCTGCAAGAAGGAAAAACATCAAGTTAAGAATCACAATGGAGCAAGAACAATCACATGCAACTAAAGGCCTTAATGCTATGGCATTCTTTATGATGTTAGCATTATATCTCTGCATTTGCTTTTATTATGATCCCAGCCATTTTCTCTCCAAGTTCTGCAATGACTAATTCAAGCTTTTCTCTTTATTTTTGTTCTTTTTTCATAAGAAATAGCTATTCCTAATTTTCAACATAAATTGACTATTCCAGAAAAAAAAAAAAAAAAACTCGAAATATAAAAAATTGTCAAGAAATTCATGGAATTATAACACTAGAAAAACAAAAAATCTAACTAATCATATTCAGAATACCTAAAATACAGTTTACGGAGTAATAATATTTATTGAATGTACATTGTACCAAAGTATTTTACTTGAGGAAAAAACATTCTTAAGTTATAAGTTGCACATCAGTTGGTAACACAGACACATTTGGCTAGGTATGTAACACACTGGGCAGCAAAAACGTAGAACACAGCAAAAGCTACAGCTTCTTCTTCTTCTTCCTTTTCTTTTGACAGCAATAGCAGGACTTGTAAACTCCCATTGGTCAAAAGGTACAGATACTTGAGGTTTGATTAGTGACATAAAATATTGTCTTCTTACCACCCTTCCAAGACTTACTAGGCAAAGAGGATATGCAGCAAGCAATGACCGGGGGAGAGCTGAAGTGAAATACCAGTGAAAGGAATGTGTCTAGAGAGGAAAAGTAAGCGTTAAAGAACGTAGTATTTCAGATCATTATCCAGAGCAAGTGAAGATAATTAATCAGAAATCAATGTGACTAGAAAAAAACTAGAAAAATATATCAATGCACAACAAAAGGTAAAGAAGCATCGAAAATCTCAATGTGACTAGAAAAAACTAGAAATTTGATGGTAAATCCATATGCCATTAATAATAACATACCCATATTAAAGTCCACATTTTACCTACCAACAAGCAACAATCTTGCCTTCATATCAGTTATAGTAATATTATCGACCAAGTGCTAAGAAATCCAGGCAAGTCACATAATCATCAGAGAAAAATAAGTTTCCCAAGATCACCCCAACTCAAAAACAACTATATTTGAGTCCTTACTAGCACTAGTAATTACTAATCATTCCACAATGTTAGTGAGAGAAGCTAGCTATGCAAGCTAGAAAATACACAAATACCAGGCCATAGATAATTATATAGCTAGATGTAGCTGCACCTTTATACCCACATGAAGAAAAAAATTCCAGGTAGATAACTTCCTAAAAAGACAATGTATAGGAATTTTTCAAATTTTCAAAACACATTAAAAGATGCAACAGAAAAGTTCTAGAAGAGGATACACCCCACTCAGAACTCCGATTGAGAACAGAGTTGAACCAGAAAACTTCAAATTCAGGCCACAATATCCTGTTCCACATTATTGAATCAACCATTATGGTAAAACCTGTGTTGAGGAGGATTTCACATAAAAGTCATACTAAATTAGCTGACATAAACAATTCAAGATAATTACATGTAATTAACATAAATGTAAATAAAAGAATTGACCAACCTATGGACAAAAGCGCAGGTCCAATGCAGTATTTAATAGCTCCCCACAATGAAATAGATTTGGTCTGTATCATTAAACTCAAGTTATTACAATGGGGCATAAATATCATCAAGGTAACTGAAAATAAGATTGTCAAGATACATTTCCAAGAAAGCATCACTAATAATATTGGATTCTGGGGTAGGAAACGAGTTAAAACGTTACTAATGAAAAAAGGGCCAAGATCAAAGAGGAACCTACCAACAAAAGCTCCAGAGCAAGAGGGCAAAGAAGTAACAGCATATCGCATCTAAATACAACTGTGGCGAAAACCTAGCCATTATAAAACAAAACAGCTGTGAGAAGACATTGTGCATACCAACACAAGGAAAACCTTGTTGTGCATTCAAGTATCAAGACAAGTATTTTTCATAGGAAAAAGTTGAGAATATTGACTTGCACTTATCTCCAATAAAATGGAGACACAGATGACATTAGTTTTCGTAGCATGAATAAGCTCAGCATATAGGAGCTTGCTACATTGAGTGTAATTCATATTGCATATTGTAATTTTTGAAATATGAGCAGTCATACCAGACAGTTTAATGCTGTGTAGAAGTTCCCTCTGAACCAAAATGCATATCCCATGTTAACTGCATAAGGTTGAGGAAAGTAGCATTACTTCCAGATATTGAAATATATGCTAGATAACTTATTATAAAATATATGTTATTGGATCAACAATGAACCATCACACATGTAAAATAAGAACACAGAAATGCAGAAAACTCTGTAAAAGAAGTCAAATTAGAGGTATACTATGGTATAATAAAAGCTGTCTAAAAGCAGATACAGAAAATAATCTAAAGTTTGTGAGGGAGTAGAGCGAGGTTGGGAATTGAAATGATAAGATGGGGTTCATGGTGGTTCTGGTGGTGGTGGAGGATTCGAGGATGATGATGCTTGGTCTCACAACCAGATGAAGAACATTATAGCATTTGAAGTGGTGCATTCGTACACATGTCATTGAAATATAAGGTATCCATAAACTTCCTGTTCAGTGAGGTGTGCACATTCTAATCGATCTTCACCTGGACCCTTTAATTGAAGATTGGCTAGTTGACAGTTGTTTTGCATAACATGGTTAAGGATCCCCTCAAAAACTCACCTAGTTGATTCAGCTGCTTAACACTTGCAACATAAGAATTTACGAGCTATAATTCAAACTAGCTGGGTGCTTTTTCAAATTTTGTCACATATTCACCAGAGCCAGGTATTTCACTCATCTCCTTCTACCAAATGCATGTGTTCATTTAAAATATACAAACTAATAGATATAATGGGAAAAAAACAAACAGCTCAATAAAGTACTTCCTTGACAAAATTTACTTATATTACCATACCAAAATTGATCAAAATATCAGAAACCATCAAGAGAAATCAAAATGGAAAAGAACCTTATATATTCACTAAGGCATATATACAAAAGGAGCAGAGACAAAATAAAACCGCGAGAAGTGATCACCTACAGCCAAAGCTAGTATATTGGGAAGAGCACGTGTGCAATAGAACAGCATGTGAAATTGAAGTGCTGTTAATAGTACAAAGAAAGCTTCTACTTGATGACCAAACTTATGTCTAACCTGCTCAAAAGAAAAATTGCATGTATTCAACTTCCCACCACAACTCATCATTCCCTTGGACAAGCAAATTAATTAATCTTGATTGAAAAAAAAAAAACGAGTACATACCTGAATCCGGAAAAACCTCAGTGTAGATAATACCACACAACCCAACACCAATCGCACTAACCAAAAGCAACTAAATTAAGTGAGCCATTGTTAAAACCTAGACAAAATTGCTGTTAAAATAAAATAGAGCCCCACAAACCATCCAAATATCCTACCTGCAATGAGAGTGTAGATCTTCGACAACTGCAGCAAGTTGATTACCACCACAATTGGCGACGTCAAAATCGAGACAATCAACGCTCCTATGAGAAAACAATAATGAGTAACATGCCTTCTCAGAGCAAGATGCACAGTTCATCACTCCCTTCACATGTCACATCACACCCTAACAATCCTCATTTTCAGTTTTCATGAAAAGCTAAACAGTAACTAAATGTCTAGAATAGCATATAAAAGCTTTCCCAGATGGCGCGGAGAATTAAATTACCAATGAAAGTGCGAGGCACGACCCCCGGGAACTCCAAATGATCATACTAATAACAATAACAACAAACAAAAAGGGTATTAATAATTAAATTACAGGAAAAAAAATCAAATTAGAACACAGCGGAGAAGGTAAATAAACTTACATTTTCTAGGCGATGCCTATGGTAAAGAATATCGTGCATTGCCTTGACCGATAAAAAAAATTCATAAAATCAAAATAAAAAACAAGCTCATTTCAAAAGTTCTAAGATTGTTTTATGGAACAATTGGAGAACCTGAATGTTGAAGCTTTCCTCGACTTTAGTGTAGGGTACAGCGAAGACGTAAAAAGCAGCTATTGATCCTAAGAGTAGATCGTAGCCTGCAACAACAACAGCAGCAGCAACAGAAGCAGCGATAATTTCAATATCGGTAATCATCGATACAAAAAACGAAGCGTCTCTGTGTATCTTTTTTGGGTTACCATGAGAACGCAGGAATTGAGGGGATTTTGACGCCATTCTCAGTCGAGAGAGGTGAGAGTCTTTCTTGCGCCGCGCAAATGAACCGGGATGTCTTGAGGGTTTGGGCTTTTAAACCAGCACCCCTGCCTGTGTTACCGAAAGGCCTAAAAACTCTTTGGGCTCGGTTCGTATTACCTCCAGTTTTCATTGAATTGGGTCCAGCAACACGAGTGAAATTCTAAATCATTCCCGATGTTTTTTTTTCATATTCATTTATTTTCTTAAATTCAGGGTCCTTTTTTTTTTTTTTTTTAAAGAAAAAGAGATTTTTCTGATAATCTAACCACATCAGGAACACTTTGAATTCTGGACTTAACTATAAGCAAAGTTCCCAAAGATTGATATATAATACCCCACCAAAGAAAAGTCCACGAACAATTTGCAAGTCTTCGTCAACGTTTTATTTATCCTTACGCAACCCGAGATATTAATCTCTTCCCCGCCATTTATGCATCCACCACCAGTTTATGGTTGACTTCTCTTCTATTGTATCACAAGCTCGTATATTCAGGTCTCTGCTGCTGGTGCTAATGGTGGATAATTTTGGCAGGCAGGAAAGTGACCTCCTTGAGAATGAGAAGGTAATCTATAGGAGCTGCACGTAGTTCAACCTTTTCACATGTTCAATTTTTGTTCCTCTTAACTTTCTGTCCTTCCCCTTGATTAGCATGTACGCAGTAAGGGCAAGAAAACAAGAGAGCAGCGAAAGATCCTGCAGATTTTGGAGGAGAAGCTTAATTTGTGGCGGTTTAAAACGCAATATCCAGGCTTGGAAACGATAGCAAGTTATGCTTCAAGGTTGCTTATATGATCGGTGATTAATAATTACGTCGATTACGATGGCAAGCTGCAAGAAAATAGACAAGGTTCCGGACAACACTCCATCTGGTAATTATAATTAAGGTACGGGAAGTTTATCCTACAGGTACTGAAGAAAAAAACATTGTTGTTCAAGGTTTTCAAAGGGAAGTTTCTGGCTAGGTAGCGGTGAAATGAGGAAGTTAATTTATCCTAGTATTTCGTTTGCCTTTCAAAAGTGAAAAGGCTATTTTCTTTAATAAAATAAAATAAAATAAGCTTTCGGAGAGTTGTGTTGTGAGTTTTTTTTTCCTTTATTTTTATTTTAAAATAATTTTTTATACTTTCATAATAAAAAAAAATTATATACTCTATCTCTACTATTTCTATCTCTAAGTAATAAATTAAGGTCATAGCTAAACGAGTGGAATTAAACTTGAAAAAAAGTGGAATTAAAGAAAAAAAGAAAGCCCATTTATCTCTAATAATCATTTTTTTTTTCTAAATTAGAGTTGAGGGATTAAATTTTCCTTGCATGAAGTTTAAAACCTGAAGGCTGAAGAAAACTGGTCGTAAAGAATAATTGTGAAAGATCATTTGCTTACCAAAACCAGCTTTCCCTCAACTCAAACTGAAGCATAGAATCTTGTAATTTGAATTTGTTAATGTAGATTGTGTTGAAGATTTTCACCTCATTCCCCAACTAGACAACGAAGTTTGGTTTTATGTTAATAGCAATACATAAATGTCTGGCTTTAAAACATCCATCCGAGATATCTAGTTAACTCTAGTTGACCAAGTCAAAATGCAGTTATAATTTATTAACTATTTATTTTTGTAATAAAAATAACATTATTTTGTTTTTATATAAAAAAATTAGAATCAATTCAAAATCATAAAATTAACCCAATCAAAACACTATGTTGAAGATTTTCATCTTTTTTAAAAAAGAAAAAAATTGCTTCCTTGCTGCTGCATGTTCTAAATATATATTTCGCTGCCTTAGGGTCCGATCTCGAACGATATCTGAAGATGTCTACTCTATGCTGTCATCTTTATTATCCATAACATGTTTATCTCCCTCTTTCTTTCTCTCTCACTCTCTCACCCTCTCACCAGTCCCTCTATCCAAAGTATTTCTTGTTTCTTTTCTCTTAATACTGGTTCGCCATTAATTTGGAGTGTTCAAGTAGTCGTCTCCGATACTTGATTTCCCATTCTATAGATGGCAACCGATCCAAACGAGAACCCATCTGATCATCAACGACTCGAAGGTATAATTTAGAGATCCATCGTCTGCAGGTTTTAGTTTTGAGTCTTTTGACTAAAAAATTAATTAGGATACATGGTTGTACTTGACTATGCTCATCATTTCTTATTCTCCACCAAACTAAGAAGTTGCTTAACTTCTGTGTCGAGTAATTCATGGGATTGTTCTTGATCAGATTTTGATCTTTTATTTCTCTCATGCTAGCTGCAGACGCAAAAAGGAAAAGGAAACAGGAAATCGACAAGAAGTCTCGTGAAAAGAAAAGGGTATATCTTGAGGAATTGATATGCAATGAATCCCTCAAAAACTTTCTATCCCTTCTTTCCTTGTTACCTTTTTCTTTGTAACGTGATCTTCCAGTTTTTCAAAATCAAAATTTATTAAATCTTTGCTGTAAATCTCTTGTACCTACAAAACATCTTTGCTTTTATACTTGTATATATATGTCCTCTCCAAGTTAATTTGTGCTTTGCCTCCTTGTCTTTTAATCAATCACTGGCTTATGTAAATATGAAGAGAGAATTGAATTTGCCTCCTAATATATAGGTTGTGAGATTCCTAACAGCTTATACCTAGCTGCTGGAAAAGAAAATTACTATCTCAAACTCGTTCAGTGCATTCCCCCCCCCCCCCCCCTGCATAAGTAATTTACCCTTTATTTGCTAATCTATATCTCTAATGCAGAAAAAGCAGGAAAACAATGTGAAGCAGTTGAAAACTCTTCAAGATGAGTGCAGCTCCTACAAAGGACAATTAGATCTTTGTAAGTCACTGATGGAACCTTTCGGAAAATTTGTTCAGGAGCTTGGAGAAAGTGGAGGGCACACCAGAGACACTGTCGAGAAACAAACTGATATGGTGAATGAGTGTTGGGATATAATAAAGGTACTTCTTTTTCTCTATTCCTGTTATTTTTTGCACAAAACTAATTAACGCACAAATCAAAGTAAAACGTTCCTGTAAATTATTGAATCTCCACGACAAAATAAACCATATATTGGTGATATATGCATGCAGTTGTATTTAAATTATAATTAACCAGATACTGAAGTATAAGTGCAAAGGAAATAAAGAACAAACAACATTTTCGTGGCTCTGAACAATTTAACGGCCAAGTTCAATTTGATACAAAATTCAGGATAATTCTGAACAATTTAGCCTTAACCTTGGCGATTTTGGTCTGGCGGAAGTTTACGAGGCAAAGAGTGAAAAAAACATTCACTATCGATTACAAGCAATATCCAGTGCATTCTGGGAGAAGCTCTCAACCTTGTTTCTTTATATCACCGAGTACTGATATCACGGGTACAATGCATATATAGGCGCATGCCCCATTTCATTTGTTTTATCCCATGCATTTGCTTCCAGCTCCCTCTTTATGTTCTTGAGGAGATCTGTAAAAGCTCAATCTGTGATTTCGAATCCTCGCTTGAGACTTCCTAATGGAAGCCTCATGTGCATCTATCAAGATCACAGGCTATACGATGCATACACCCTTTCATTAAATGGGCTATAGTGGTGGGACTGTGCACCCTGCAACTTCAGGAAACATGCGAGTTCGTTTGAATGAAGATATGTTATTGCAGGCATGCACACACTCATACATGGATGCAGTTACAAATACAATCCTCCATCAACATCACATATGTCAACGGATAATACCTCAGGGTAGAAGGTTATTCTTATTGATTAAAATGGTAAATAAATTCTCAGAGATGCATGCATGGACAGCTTTCTTCTCTTTCAAGAGAGTCAAGAGATCCTTAATTTTGAATGTCATGAGCATACACATGGCTCCCATACACTTAATCGATCATACAGATCAGGAAAACACCGTTTACAAAGTATTAGTAATTTTTTTACTTCTCCCTTAATTGATTGTACATCAGATTTCATCTAATAACTTTTGTAGGGCAAGAAAATTATGCAGCCACTCCCTGGTGGAAGGACTTGCGGCAGCGTATCTGCCTCCACAGACAAGGATGCTTACCCACCACTAGAGCTAGCTGTTGCAGCCATTAACTCAGATGGATCAGTAACGACAGAGTCATTCAAACCATGCCAATCACTCCCCGAGGAGTGGACGCGGCTGCAGGTACTTCTCCATTTTCTTTTCTTTCCCTCTCTCTGTTCACTAAAGATATATTTGGCAAGGGGGTAAACAGGTTGTGATTTTTCATCTTCTTTACTAATTTTTGGTAAAGTTTTTGAGAGAGGGGTAGATTTTAAAAGAGTTAACATTTAAATGTTAATCTTGGAAATGGAGGGGAAAGGGTTTTTAAGGGAGACAAATGTGTTTTTTTCCTTTTTTAAAATTTAACTTTTTTTTTATTCCAGATCCCACCTTTTGATTCACGCATATAAATTATTTAATATTTTATAATTACATAAATTTAATTTGATTTGATTTATTATAGGATTCACAAACAATTATTATATATTTTTTTTCAATTTCTATCAAACATTTTTAACTCCTCACCTCTTCAAAGATATTTTCCATCCTTAACGAGATCTTAATATTTCTTCTCTAAATTTTTAACGAGATCTTAAAATTAATTGCTCGTAATTTTATATGGTTTCAGGCAACGGGGGGACAAGAGCGGCTGATACGGGCCTTTTTTGGGCTCAGGGAGCATTACACGGCCACAACAGCACGCCATGCACGGGAGATAGCAGGCCGTGACCAAGAGCTGGTAATATATTAATTCGGGATTCGAGTGATTTAAAACCTTCAAAAGTCTGTTTCATTAAAGCCCAAGTAAGTAGTTGGCCTGGAAAAAACCATTCCACCTGCTGGGTAAACATAGAATTCAAGTGACTCAGCAACACTCTACAAAATTTTTTTATTTTTTTTACAAATATGTTTTTTCTCTTCATGAGACTTTATTTTTTATATATTTTTTAGTTGGTTATTAACCAGTTTCAAAGTTTATTATATAAATATTAAAAAAATATTTTATGTTTTTAATGTATAACTTAAAGCTTTTTAGTATATATACTCAATGTTTTTTAATGTGAAATAAGAAAAAACCTATATTATATATAATAATATCATAATTTTATACAGACAAATTTGAAGGAGGAGCTTGCGAGGGCTCAGGCCATGCCTTATTCGATCTTATTCGAAGAAAATGAGCCACGAGGTGCTGTCATGGGTGCTGGAGGAGAAGGAAACGCCAAGAAGCTTTATGGGAAGTAATCAACAAGCAGGACTCAGGGGGATCGATTGATTTAAGAACTTAATTAGTTTATTTATCATATGGTAATCTCTTCAATTCCTAGTTGTTGCAGTGAGGAAGTCATAAAAAGCTTCTGTCCGATGAGTTATAGATGTTAGTTGTACCTATTAAATAAGTCCATCATGAAAAACGAGATGTTCTTTGTCTTGTTGAGTGTGCTTTTTGTGCAGTGAAAATATGCTATAAAATTGTTAAAAAAACATCATTTTTTCTTTCTCAAAACTCAAGAATATATAGCATTGGAAAAAATCTAGAAAAATATGCAGAAAAAAAAATCTAGAGAAAACTACTATTCATGAATAATAATATGTGAAAAACTACTTCTGTCATGATTTTAAGGTGAGTTATGTTTTTTCTCAGTGTTTTACATTTTAATCCTCATCTTTTATTTTTGTATTTTCACTATAATTTAGAATCTAATTTTATATAATTAGATTGTAAAAAGATACAATTAAAAAAATAGTTTGAGAATTATAAAAAATTAGTAAATGGTTAAATCTGGTCAATAAATGAATTAAGAGTGTGTCTATATATATAGTTCGGTGGTATCGTGGAGCTTATAAAATTAAAAAAGAATCTATTCCCCGTGGCCTTGCCTCACTGGTTTGCCTCACAGAATTGTACACGTGTCATCCATTTATCCATACAACACGAGGTACGTATAGGATCTAAATTTGTATGCAGCATTTGCGAGTCTCATTACATCGAGACTAACCTCGAACTTACAAGATTGAAATGACAATACCAGTTTTACCTAAAATTCTTTGGACTCCTGAAATATAGTTTCCTCCATAATCCATGATTAATTCGAGTCGTTTAAATGAAGTCCATAAAGAGAACACATCTTTCTCAGATCGATATCAGAATAAATGAATTTCAAGAATTGTCAGAATTTGTTGATCTTGGGACGATGAAAACCCCTCAAAATCATGTACTAGCAAATATTGTCACAATTAAGCTGATGACACGACGTTATACAATATGATTCTAATATTACAACAATGGTCTCTCTTAGTACTTTAGTACTAAAGCATGTATTAGAAAGAGGTAAAGCATTCATGTTCTGATGAATTTGAGTCGTCGCATGGAGAGTGATTGTGTCTACCTTCATAGGTTGTTATCACCATTCGACAATCCTCCGATAATCTTTCAACCCTCTTCTTCACTCGACAGTTGTTGTGAGTACAGCGATAGTAGCTTCTGCGGCCAGCACGTTATTACAAACAGAAAATGAGAAGAAAAAAAAAAGAAAATCGTAATTCATCATAAGTACTTTCCTGTCTCCTAAATGCATGATAACGTGAGGTATCACTAGGTTTAGCCCGCCCAGCTACTCCCCTCTGAAAATATATATATACAGAGAGAGAGAGGAAGCTTTGCCTGCTCTCTTTCGCCTCTTTCAATGGAAGCATTTACCATTGCAAGATCTGATTAAACACTTTGCTCCATGTGATAGCTCAAGTCTGCCTATATATCACAGGCAGCAACACATGTGTTACTCAGCCTAAATTAACACTTGCCACGTTCTTGTACAATTAAATGATTAAGAATTAGGATACTATTATCTTGTACAATTTTGTTGCTCCGATCGATTCTCTAGCAAGTATTAAACTATAGAATTTCAAGTATTTTTCGGATGGCAATGTCTCTGTCTTAATTTGTGCGTGAGTGTGTTTGGACTGATTTATCAAAATGTAGCTAGTAGCTAACTCTACTTCCAAAAGCTTGAAAGAAGCTGTTTATTTTTATAAAAAAATAAAATAAAATATAAGAGCATTTCTTTTTTCCTTGAAAATATTATTGAAGAGTATAGAAATGGTTGCAAAGTAATGTTTGGAAGATGGAAAAGTTAGGATGGTTTCTAGTTAAAATAGTGGTAAAAACATCTTGCATTATAATTATTAATTTTTGGTTACAATTGTGCAATATATTAATTAAATATAAATCTTTAATAAAATTAATTAGTGGTTCAAAGAACAAGTGAAGTACCATCAATCCTCAATCAGTTGCTTGCTTGGTTTTTTTTTTTTTTTTAATTATCAAGAGTATATTAAAAAAAAAACATAAAATTAATAGTCAAAGTAAAATACAGGAACATGATAAACAAAAAAAGATTAAAGAAAAAAAAAATTGATTTACTACAACAAAAATAAAAAGATTAAAAAAAGTATATTAAAAAAGTAAAATACAGGACATGATAGAAAAAAAAAATAGAAAAAAAAATAAAACTAAGATTAAAATTTTTTTTATAGCATAATTTAATAATATCAGAAAATTTTAAGATCTAAGATTATTTTTTTATATACATAAAATTTGAATAAACTAAAAGGCAATCCAATAATAGTTATTAATTTTTGGTTATATATTCTCTTAGCATCCCCGACAAATGATTGAAAGAAACGGCTGACACACCGTAGTACTATTACTCTTTCTTCTCTACTTGTGGATGACTTTGAATGAAATTATTGGCGATCACTGCTTCAAGGTGTTTGTGAATTTTGCTATGATTTACTACAATAATGCCATTATCATTGTTTCCAAAAGAATTAACCTAGGCTAATAAATCAAACAGTTACGCATAACTTTCTTAAAAATAATACATTATACACGATGTCACTCACTAAAATAACTGTATTTAATTAATTATTTATAGAATTATTAGGTCGAAAGGGTATTAATGAAGATTATATATATATGCTGGTTATTTTATAGAATATGAGAAAGTTTGAAGTTAAATTAATACTTTTAATAAACGTTATGTTGAATATATTGAAACTTGAAAGCGTTGCTTGAAGTAAAGGTTCAAATTGCAACAACCATAGCTAATATTGGTTCAGGTGCGCATGGAACCTGTCTGAGATTGTAAGCATTAACCTTGGAAAAATGACAGGGATTAATTATTGACATATTTACCTTGGATGAAGGCTGTTTTTGACAACTTTTTGGCCATATTTTCTCCACTTATAGCCATCATCAAGAACATCCACATCGCTCCTTGTCTGAAAACAAAACCTTGGTTCTCTAAGCTTTCTCCTCACTTTCAACCTGTTTTTCTCTGAGGGCGAGCTCCTCCACCTGCAAAAATATCATTTCAAATCCTAGCTAGCTCAACCTTTTTGTCTTGGGGGGATTCAGATTGAAGAAAAAATGAACAAGTATTTATCTAAATATATGTAAAAAGACAAGGGATCCATTGATGGACAGGAAGATCTAAGAATCAAACGGTAGCAAGACTTCTGTGACTCAACAGAACAAAAGAGAGGTTATGTACTATTGTATAGGAAAACCATTTATCTCTTCCACATATATGATGCGTAGATCTCTTTGGACTCTGCTGAAATTTAACCTCCTAAAGAATATTTTCTTCCATGTATATGTTGTGTGCGTGCATGTTTGCCCTTGTTGTGGAGAGAGACAAAATAAAGTGCCTATAGCTCTTTGAAACAGAACAGTAGAAAAGAAACACGCCATAGAGAGAAGGATACCATTACCATGAATTGTTGCCGTCGTTGTTAGCATTACCAGTGCAGTTCTCATCACTGGAAGGCTTTGGATCCAATGCCCCCACCTAAATTTTCCATAACAATAATATAGTACGAAATCAACCGACCAAGCTGTACTCCATATACTAATATTACAGAAGAAGATATCTGATAAAATTAGGATCACTGACACTAATTGAGTAATATATATGATGAGAAATGGTATCCAAGTTTTTTTCAAAAAGAAAAAGAAGAAAGATACATAAATAGTATTAAAGATCTAACAACCCTAGTCTTTTTTGTACAAGATTTTCCATTACAGAATAGTAAAAAATACATACCTGCTCATCATTATGACTAAACCCCGTGTGAATATTGGTGGTTGTATTAGTATTGAGCGGTTGAGATATCTGAGAAGATTGTGAAGGGGCCAAGAAGCTCAAGACCTGGTTTTCTTCAAATTGAACAAAACCCATCTCATGGATTGCTTGTGGTGTAGAGAAAGAGACTTGTAGCCCGTAATTTGGAACTTCTCTTTCTCCTTGATCCATTCTAATCAAGAAGCTTTGCTCCTCCTCCTCCTCCTCCTCCTCCTCCTCCTCCTCTTCTTATTGGCTTATTTGGTGCATGTGTCAAGCTAACACAAGCAGAAATTGGCCTTGCTCCTTCTGTGTACGTTTCACACCATGTACTAGTCCGGTCAACAAGTACGGGCCGAAAGGAATGTTTCCTGGAAATTATTCCTTTCCATCTTTAAGGTTGTACCAATAGAGTTTACAGAAGTAAAAGACTTGAACAGTCACAGCTTATCTCCCTCTTATACACTAAATCAACTGTACGGACCACTAATTAAGGGAATATCTGAGCTGTCTATCAAATAAGATTATTAGGTTTTTTTAGGTCAATAGATGAATTGAATAAATTAATAACACTGAGGGCTAATCTTTTTCACCCTGTGTAAGTGGGAGAGGGCTATAATAAGTAAACCTAACCCTACCATATATATATATAAAGGTATAGGTATTTTTATTTTCTTTCTAATAATGTGAATCTTACTATATATATACAACACTAGTTTGGAAATGGATATATAACTGTCTGAAACTGTACATGAGAGGAATTAAATACCTTTGTGTGGAAGCTCATCAGAGGATATATATTCTAATTGTGAAAGCCGGGAAAAAAAAGTAAACATAAATAAAAATAATATAATTAATTATGATTTTTCTTATGCCCCTTTTTATTAATTAAGGGTATTATAAGTAATAATGGATTTATTAGTAATTGATTAATAATTTAGAGACTACAAAGAAAATAAAACCTTATATTAACTTACGCTAGCATATATCTTGTTAGAATCACAAATGAGATTTAATCTAGTATCAAAATCTTTGTTTTTTTTTTATTATTAATTTAAGATGTGCGTTCTCTATTCTTCCTTTTTAATTGAGTTTTTGTTTGTATATTAAGGCTATTAAAAAATATTTAGCAATTAAAAATTGAAAAATATTTACTAAATTGAAAAATATTTAGTAATTAAGTTTTTTTATTCGGGGTGTGAAATAATAATTCGTATAGAAAATTGATGCAAATTACCACATATATGTGTATATGTGTGTGTTTTTGTGAAAGTATGCATTTTTGCATTTTGTTCGGTGTTGCTAGAAAAGTTCTGAAATAATAATGTATTTGCCTGACTATTTATCTAATGCACGTTTCTCACATTAAATTTAGTGATATATTCTTATTAATTAATTATTAGTTAGGTTTTAATCTTGATAATAATCAATAGCAATCAATCAAGTTTCAAAAGCTAATTAACTAGTAATTACTATTATGAACTGAATGTGGAATAAAAAAGGGAAGGGAGCCTCTTAATTATCCTATATCTTAATTATCCCTTAAGTAAAATTTATTCTTTTGTGTTAGATATTAGCAACTTAAATGGACTAACTGTTCGAAACCAAAAGGGTGGATCCACATTATATATACCAGGCATATTTAGCCTGATCCAATGTTATTTGTAGCTGGTAGGAATATTTGCATGAATATATTCCACTGCTTCTAAAACCTCTGAAGTTCTACATTTTGAATCACGACCTAGCACTGTAATTAAATCAAAATTAAATATGGAAATAAAAACAAAGCAATTCTGATTGTGCATGATTAAAATTGATAGTGTTTTTCTGGGTTGCCATGAAATAAGGTTTTTGATGTGCTTTGGCTATGTTCCTTGCGTCGTTCAGACTCCATGATGCTGCAATTCTCAGTTTGCTTAATTATATAATGGAGATGTGGAGCTATGGGCATATAAAACAATATCAAAGAAAGTGGTCACGGTACTGGCTATGTTGTCCTTTTGATAATACCAATCAAGCTATGATAAGTTTAATTTTTTTTTTTCATTTATTTAACTAAGAATCATTAAAAGAAATTCCTTCAAGAGTAGAATATTTGAATGGATAAACATTTTCTTTTTCATTATAAAAAAACTGTCAAAAGAAACATCTCAACCTAATAACTTAAGCTATTAGGTAAGATTTAAAATATAATTTATATTATTTTAACACATCCCTTCAAGTGAAAAACTCTTTGGACTTAAAACTTGCACAGGATTTACATTACCTTATACTTAATTTTTATTAAATAAATGAGGATGATAAAATTTGAACTCGTGACCGCTTAGTCATTAAAACTTTGATACCATGTCAAAGAATTATTTCAACCCAATAATTTAAACTATTAAATAAAGTTCAAGATATAATTTATATTATTCTCTAACAGAAATGGCATTACATTAATGGAAAATGAATTTAAAATTTAGTTTGTATTTAAAATTCATCTTTAATAACGATGCAAACTTAGAAACTCATTTTTCTAGTTGTTGATTTCTGTAGATTAATACAGCATTTCCTTTCTCTTTTCTTTTCAAAATATCATCTCTCTTCTTGTGAAGAAGCACGTACCAAAGCCTTCAATTCAAGCCCAACGGGGAGTATATATGTCTACCATGTTTAAATTTCGATAAACAATGACGTACGGAGCAAGACATTAGTTTTACATATATTGAAGAGCCGATAGATCTATGAAGATGAAACAATCATTTCATAAATATAAACAATGAGATTAAAAAGTTATGAATTAGAGACCAGAGAATATCTTTGTTTTTTCCTTCTAAAAGGGTGTTTTACATACGCATTTTAAGACTTGAAATAAAGATTGCTTTGAACTTCTGGAGGGCTGAGGCGGCGGCGTCTAGTTCCGCCTCTTTTGGTGAAGAACGTTAAGTCGCCAAAACAAAGAGAAAAGAAAAAGGGTTACGTCAAACGAATATTATATTAATCAAATATGTGAGAGAAAGGGAGTGTCTGCAGCTCAAATCGATTCTTGAGTAGCTGGTATTGATCATGTCCGTTCTCATAAGAAACAAAAGAGAGAGAGGTGTGGTGGGTTGAGAAGAGGAAGTCTTCGGGAGCAATGAGTGGTGGTGGGGTACATGAAAACTTCCATCAATGTCAACATATGTATACGGCGGTTGAAAGAATGAAAAGGATAATAGCCTCCGGAATCCAGCCAAATCAAGCTCCAGTATAAGCTATGTCTGTATCTGTGTGTATACAGTAAGTATATCTGTCCACTCCGGCCACCCTTACCTAACCTGCAAAAAACGAGAGAAACGAAAAACTATCATGGCCGCCGTCCCTTCCACTCACGATCTCACATGTTACCACATCCACAGTCTCTCTCTCGCTCTCGCTCTCTCTATCTATGAAAAGTCCCTCCCAACTTCCCCCGCAATACCTACATCAGCAACAACTAGAATCTCCCTGCTATTTCAACGCCCCAACAACAACAGCACAGACAAAAGTGTATGTGAAATGTGACCAGGCGAGCTTTTTTTATGTTAACACCATCAAGTTCAGGTGCTCTGTTACTATCACAGTCCCAAATAATTTCTTTAACCTCATCCAATGTGAATGGTACCTCTAGAGAAATAGACAAAAGATGACAAAAGTTTCTAGAATTTCAGTTTTGAGCAAGATGGCCTCTCCTATTTTTCAAAAGGCAGGTCCCTTCTTTCTTTAATACTCTCTAAAGTCTTAACTTCTTTCTCTAAAGCTTTAAGTTTTTTCACCAGTGTTGCCGACAATATCTCTATTCCACCATGTTCTCAGAGCTTGTTCAAGGACTTTATAACTTTTTCACAACCACAGATAGAATTCATAGAAAACCTCTAGAAGCCCTGAACCATTCTTCTAAAATTAGATATCATCAGGTTTGAGTATCCAACACCAAATGAATAAGTCTACGATCAGAAATAGACTTAGAAAAACCACACAAAAAGGAGGAAGGGAATTTTTTCAACCATTTAGAAGAAAAATCAATATGACTAGCTGAGTTACCCTTAGACCATATCAACTTTTTACCCATTAAAGATAATTCAAACAAATCACAAGCATTTATACAATCCCCAAATGCTTCCATGTAACATGTGATAGTAATCCCACCTTTATATTAGAAGGAAATATAGTTTTATTAAAATCTCCCGTAAGACATCATGGCTTAGTAATATTAGCTTTAACTTTCACAAAATGATTTCATAAATCTTTTTTAAAAGAGTTATCATTTAAGGCATACACCACTTATATAACACATTCAAAGCCATAATGAGAAAACCCTCCTTCAATATGAATTACGTTTGTGCTGGTGCTACAAGCAACCAAATATAAAAACCTAAACTTTTAAAAATACACGAGTAAAAATTATTTTCAAGTAAAGTATCTAGCATAGTCTACGTGAACAAGGATAAGGGGGGTTCAAGTATAACAAAAACAATTTAAAAAAAAAAAAATAGGAAATAATTCTAATTAAACGATTGAAATTAACTAGAAGAACAACCATTGGTCTAAGTCAACATCCACCATTAAAATTTTATAATTGATCTTCAATGCAAGTATATATTGATTTACACTTTGAGTTTTCACCAATGGAACTATTTTCACATCTCTTTTTAATTGCATTTAATTAGAAATAAGCAATCTAATTAATCCTAACTACTAAATATATAACCCAAGACAAATGTTGAAAGTGTAATCTAGTTGTAACCTTAAAAATTAGAGAGATCAATAAAACTAAATAACAGAATCACAAGTAATTACGTTTAATTTAGTCGAATAATCTTCTTAAGATTTAATAATTTACAACATTATAAATCACTAATTCTTAGTTACTTCACAAATTACGGATATTAAGATTAAATATCTTAATATATTTGCGTATGTTTCTTAGCTTAAATTTCAATTAAGAAAATGATAAAAGAAAAACAAATAACAATTGAAAGAAGAAAGATCAAAGTTGATATAAAAATCAAATTTCAAGAGATAAAATTGAAAAGAAAATAAAAAAAATATTTAAAACAAAATATATAACAATAAAAAAATTGAGGATGAAATTTGATATAATTAAAAAATTAAAAAATATTTTTAAATTTGTAACAACTCCTGAAAAATATTTTCTGCCTAAAATAAAAGAAAAAATCTTTTTCTAAAAAATCAAGCTTAATTTTTCTTTGACTGAAAAATATTTTTTCATAAACTGAGATGTACACAAAATCAAGAAATTTTTTTTTCTAAAAACCAAGTTTAATTTTCTAAAATTTTTTTTCATTGATCAGTTTTTGTAAAGGTAAACAAACATATGAAAAATTTAAAAAATAATTTTCAGAAAATACTCTTCATAAAAACAAACTAGGTCCGAAATAAATAAAGATATCTCAATATAAATTAAATTAATTTTTAAATTAAATAAAAATTTAAGTAATATTCAACGTGGTTAAAATGAGAAGTTTGAAAAATAAATTAATTAATAGTAGATTTTAAAAATAGAGGGAAAGCACAGAAATAAACACCCAACAAAAAAAATCCATATTCTCCTTCCCAAAAAGTAAAACCCTGTACTTGTGTACCCAAAACAAGTACAGGGTTTTAAGAATTTTCCTTGTAGTTCCCCCCTGTCTCCATGCCGAACATATTGCTCGAGTTAAAAGAGGTCACCGAATAAGTAAAGAGTGGCTGCTACCTGCAAATCTCGAAATTAGATCGAAAAACTAAGAATAAGAATTCAAATGAGACCTGTCTTCGGCAAAGTCAATAAGAATTCAAATTAAGATTAGCTGCTTGTGAGACTCTCCGCCGACGGGAGGAAAATGAGACCCCCGAGGGTACCTCAATTTCCAAACTTGTCATCATCAATGGAGTTCAAGAAATATTCTATGGAAGGTGCGATGATCCAAGCGTGGAAACTGGAGGTGAAGAAGGTAAAATAGAGTTTCTTTTAAGAAATTAACTACCAAGTTATTTAACTATGTTGTGAACAAGATTAAATTTTCAAGAAAAACTGGTTAAATTATGATTTTTTATTAAATTTTTAAATGTTTTTAAAAATTTTAAAATTTTAATCTCAAGTCAAAGCATTATATTAAAAGATTCCACATTTATAATTTTTTAATACCTCAATTGAGAATTACAAATTTTCTTTACATAAAACTAATTAAAAAATATTAATAAAATCTTGACATGTGTCAGAGTTCACCCAAGCTCATACATGCCTCCACCCTTGTTTAGGATATTAAATGTTCGACATGATCTAGAGATAAAAAGAATTTAATTTATTTAAAACTTTTTAACTATTAAGATTATGATTATTTTTTTAAAATAGATTCTTGCGAGTTTATAAGGATATGATATTTTTATCATAATAAAATAAAAACTGGTTAATAACCTCTATCAATTTTCAAGATTCAACAGTGAAGAGATAGTTTCACAGCTCGAAGAATACTCTTTCTTTACCTTTTATATATATATATATATATATATATATATATATATATATATATATATATATACTGAAAGTAAGACCTCGTTTAGTTTCTTTAATTTTATCAATATGCAAACAAGGACTTGTTATTTGATAATGCACTATTTTTTTAATTAATTAAAAATATATAAAAATAAAATTTTTTATATTATTATTATTACATTAGCATCATAAAAAAATCTAAAAAATATTTATTTAGATAAAAAAAAACTAAAAAAAAACAAGTTGAATGAGAAAAATAACAATCTCTTGAATAACGCTTTTGCTACGGGAAAAACTCAAGAGAAAGGGGAAAGGTACGGATCCGACAAGATATCATTGCTAGAATTCAAGTTCAAAAGCGTGCTCAATAAAAGATCGAGAGGGTAGGCAAAGGTTGCATATGCTGAATTCCATGCAATCATCATGGTCTTTCACAGTGACGGAGCAGAATATTTTAAATGAGGGAACAAATATATTATATGGATATACATTAAAAATTAATTCGAAATAAATATACCAACTCATATAAAGTAAAATTAATTTAAAAATATTTTTAACATAAAAAAACTTACATTATAATCATTTTCTTTAAGTTTTCATAATAATAAAATTAAGTTCAGTTACATAATAATTATAAATCTTCCATATAAAATGCATGATAAAATACACATTAATTCATTACAACTCATTTCACACACCCATTACCATATAACATGCTGTATATAATGCATGAATATGAATTAACATTAATAGTTTAAATTTATCATGATAAATCATTTTTAAAAACAAAAAAATAGTTTTTTTTTTTTAAAACCAACTTTTAATTTTGTAAATATCAATTTTTATTCACTGACAATAATTAAAATGTTTGCTTATTCATCGATCTCATGAAAAAATTTAATTCATATCTTTATTAATTCAATTAAAAATTGATGATAATAATTAAATAAAAATGGATTAATAACGTAACTTTTAATTAATTAAAAACAATTAAATTAATAACTATTATTAAAAACAATTAAGGGGGCAATTGCCCCCTAATATACCATGTGGCTCCGCCACTGGTCTTTCAATCGATTCCTAAAGTCTTCCAAGTTTCATGATGACAGAGTAAGGCATCAGATATTTGGTGGATCCCACTGCCTCTCAAACCTTGTCCGTTCTATTCGATTTTTCCTTTTTATTTAGCTAATTTCATAGATTGGTTGCAACTCTGAGGGCCTGAGGGGGGTGTTCTTGCAGGTGAGCCTTCGATATCTTCACCAAACTTTGCTATCAGTCTCTCAGTCGTCATTAATTCACCAGAGATTATGACAGCTTTGTAAAATAGTCACTAAGTCTGTTACACGCCCTTTAATTTCTTGTACGATTAAGCTAAATATGGAAGAAAAAGAAGTCAGTGTCAAAAAATCATTCTAGCCAGATGGCAAGGGAGCTCATAGCAGATGCTTGAGCTTTAGGTGTTCTAGATTCAAATTGATTGTCAAGAAATCAGCCTTTTTTTTTTATTTGAGGTTCTGGCGGGTTTTGAACTGCATAAATATTTATTTAACATATGCCAGTATCGTTATTTAGAGCTAGCATCGTTAGCATTTCACCAGCCACTGCAATTCCGGCAACGATGAAGATTGTCAAACCCAGACGACCCCAGTTGGGAGCCTTCGCACAATATCATTCCATTGTTTATGTGCTTGCTACGTACTCCCTGCGTTCGTTGCCACTTAAAGTTATCAATCATGGCAAAGTCTGCAACCATTTCTATCCATTTGATACTTTTTTTTGCGATTAATTAGGCTTTGTAGGCCAATTTATTTTAATCATGGGTCTAATTAAATTTTGAAGTAAATTTTGAAGTAATTTGGGTCAAATTAAAATAATTAATTAAGTAGAAGGACTTAATTAGGCTTTTAATAGGTTAAAATTAAATTTATAAGGGAGTTAGAGGGTAAAACATTAAGTTTGAAAGTCTAATTTGGATTTAATTAAAAAAAAAAATTAAAATTTTAAAGGATCAAATTTCATTTTTCCAAACCCAGTTAAGTGAAATCATGGTCAAAACTGCAAAAACAAATATCAAAGTTTTGAATTAATTAAGGTCCAAATTGAAAAAATTCAAGACAATGAACCTTTTTGAAAAAGAAGCGTGAATTTAGGGATCCAATTAAGTGAAATCAGGGGGTTAAAATTGCAAGAAAAATCAAAGCTTGGGGGTCAATTAAGGTCCAAATTAAAGAAATTCAAGACTAAGAACCTTTTTGAAAAAAGTAGCGTGAATTTAGAAACCCAATTAAGTAAAATCAAGGTTAAAATTAAAAAAAAAAAAAAATTGAAGGTCAATCAGGGATTAAATCAAAAAGATCCAAAATTAATTAAGGATCAAATTAAAAAAAAAACACACACACTAAACTCGTAAGGTCATTTTAAGATTTGACAGGGGTGAAATTAAATTGATTCTAAAAATCAAAATTTAATTGAGGAATTAATTGAATAAATAAAAAAATTGAGGGCTAAAATTAAAATAAAAGATTTTAAATCTAAATTAATTCATGTAACTTTCTAGTCAAAGGTTTCCTTACCTTGTGAATATGAGCCAAACTACCCATTGATTTTTTGCTCAAGGCATTATTAACAACATTCACCTTGTCCGAATGATACTGAATTGTATAATCATAAGTACTTAATAGTTTTTAGCTCTAGGCATCATTAATAACATTTCAGGTTTTATTAGATAATTTTGATTTTTTTTTAATTTCAATCTTTTTAATTTGTTTTTTTTTTCAAATTTAATGTTATTTCTTTTCATTGCTATTTAAAAAAAACTATGGTTGTAAGTTTTTTTATTTGAAAATCTATTTTTAATTTTATGTTTTAATATTAAATTGATTGAAGATTAAATTTTTTAATTGAATATGTGTATGCAATTTCACAGGAAATGAATTAAAAGAATTAATCCAAGTTTTATTTTATTGTAGCTAAAAAAAACACCCTTAAAAGTAAAACAACGCTTAACTTGGGTCTAGGGGTTTATTTTTTTAAAAAAAAAAATTCACTCTTCAAAGCACAATGTTATTGTTATATTGCCCTTAAAATAATAAATTATAAAGCATGGCTTTAGGGTTTTTTTTGTAATCTTATATTGGTTTTTTTCATTTTAATCATTTGGTATGTGGCTATTCGATCTTTTAATTTGTATCAATAATATTTTTTTAAAAAAAATTATTTTTTCTTATTTCATACTTAAATATTAGATTGATTAAGAAATAAATTATTTTTTCTACTTTATATAGGATTATCACCATTTCAAGCAATTTAAATTATCAACTTTAAATCATAACGAACATATTGAATTAAAAATATAAAAAAATCAATTGTGATCCATAGTTTTTTTTTTTGTAAAATATAACGCCATCAAATTCATATTTAAAAAATATCCTGGCATCTTGATATCTTTTATTTTTTGACATTTAGTTAAACAATTGTTTTTCTCAAAAAATTCAAGTTATTATACTTTATGGAGTCAATGACCAGATTTATAAGTTTTGTGTGGTCAATCATGTTTCTCGGCTTATGGGTTTGGCGTCATACTTTTTTTAAAAAAATCAAACTCGATTTCGATCGTTTATTTTTTGTTATCATGTGGTTAAAAAAATTATTTAAAAAAAAATCATGTTATTGAACTTTAAAAAATTCATACACATGTTTGTAGGTATGGGGGTTCACTCGGTTCTTAATTTTGGAAGGTTTGATTTTGTTTTTTTAAAAAAAAAATTAACCTGATCAATCATATTTAATAATATTCTCAAAAAAAAATTGCACTCTTAATATTTTTCAACTCTTCAAGAATTTTTTTTTCCCAACTTATAGGTAAATGTACTAGTTTTTTACTAAACAGTAAGAAATACTTTAAAATGCGTCTTGTACATTAGTTTCATTTATTGTCTATAAGGAGAAAAGCCCGGAAATGATATCATTTTTCACATTAATCTAACACTTCAACAGTATGCATTGGTGTAACTTAACAGGTCATATGGCATCCACAATGTGATTAGCTCTAGAAAAACATTAAAATTGATGTCTTTTATAGATTTCTGAACATACTAACCAAAAAAAGAGGAGCAAAATCAAGTGAATGGGTTCTGTATGTTAAAATCTTGAATCCATTAATTTTATTGTGGGTGTAAATATATTTTCAAAAAAAAAAAACCCGCTCCTTCTAGAATTGTTTTAGCATATATTTGGTACATCGTGTAATAATTAGACCAGTTCTATAACAAAGAAAGAAAATATATTTTTGACCGAATATTCTCTACCAACTAGGGTTTGCTTTTCTTTTGCTACGTATAAAAGCCCGCTATACCTCTCTTTCTCCGTCACTCATTGTTTTTGCTCTTTCACTGCAACAGAAGAGGAAATGGAGCAAACCTTCATTATGATCAAGCCCGATGGCGTCCAGAGAGGACTCGTAAGTTTCTCTTCTTTATTTCCTTGAACTGGGTTTCTTCGTGCTATCAATTTCTTGACTGACTTCTTTATAATAAGTTATAGATTTAGTGCCTCTTAATTTGTTGGGAAGAAAGAGAATGATTAGATTCATCATGGGTTTGAATTATTTTACTATATAATGAGCTTTTAAGCCCAAACGAGATTTTTTGTGTTTCAAGTGTATGATAATTGGTTTAAGTTTTCTAGAAATATCAATAGATTTCCGTGCTTCTCAGGTTGGTGAGATTATTTCAAGATTTGAGAAGAAGGGATTCACTCTCAAAGGTAATCAATTTGCTATTGATTTGTTTAAAATGCTGTAAACTTTTGTGTATGTAGTGATAAACAGAAAATTATCATTTTTTAGTTATATCTGAGTAATGATTAAAATATCATGGTCGTTACATTTATTATGAACTGTTTGGGTTTAGGTTTGAAGCTACAGACTGTTGAGCAATCTTTTGCTGAGAAACACTACGAGGACCTGGCCAAGAAGCCATTCTTTGCCGGTCTTGTTCAGTATATTATTTCTGGCCCAGTTGTTGCTATGATTTGGGAGGGAAAAGGTGTTGTTGCCACTGGCCGTAAGATTATCGGAGCCACAAATCCTGCAGCTTCTGAACCTGGAACTATCCGTGGTGATTTTGCTATTGATGTTGGGAGGTTAGTTATTTTTCGAATTCGAATTTTCCTATCGATGATTCGTGATAGTGTGTCTTCTGTGACAAAGATCGGTTCTTGGTAAAGAACGTGGCAATAAATCATTCATGTTAGAATTGACTCGGCATTTTAATTTTGAAATAACTATGGCTGTAGCATACTGATCACTATTTGCAAACCATAACCCATATATCTCTAACATCAAGTTTCATCTGGCATACCCTATTAAAATATGCATGGTTGCATCTTCAAATCAGTGATATCTAAATATCTAACATAGAAACATTACTGCTGCGTTGCAGGAATGTTATTCATGGAAGCGACTCTGTTGAGAGTGCTACTAAGGAAATTGGACTGTGGTTCCCTGATGGCCCTACTAACTGGCAGAGCAGCCTGCACCCATGGATCTATGAGTAAAACTTGTGCCGGTTTGGAAGTCGTTGGCCATCGGCCTTCCTTCTTATTTAGCTTCTCATGTTTGTTCCATCAGTGAACAATAAATGGTGACTTCTAGTGTGTTCAAGTCTGTACTCTGCTTGCTTAAGTTAATCAGCATTCTTATCAACAATCATCATCGGTAACAGTTTAATTGAGTTAATCTTGAGTTCTATTTTATATGGAGTGAATATTGAAAGACAAATGTTAGCTTGCATGCATAGCATGTTTGTTTTAACAAATGTTTATACGTTAATATGTTATCATCATGTTACACAAATGGATTTTAACCGCCGACCGATTGTTTAAGGCCATTGTTTAAGCGTAGGAAGCATGTTTTTCCCAACATCAAATGCTTTTTTTCGAGGTGAAAAATCCTTGGATTATGCCATATCTTAGGTTAGGATGGAAAGCAACAGTGAAAGTAGCATATTTCAAAGGTCTGATTCCAAGTAATCTTTCTGAAAATTGTTCACATCGTTCCGCGTTCATTTGTGCACAAGTAGCCCTTTTATCATTATGTAGCCGTTTTGAGAGAAAATCGTGAGGGCTAGAACATGCTAACAACTACTAAACGAGCTCTCAAAAGTCAAAGATATCAATCAGACTTGATGAAAGCAGTTGTCAGTACTGGATCTCCGATCCAAATGAACCAGAAATTTCAGATATCAATCAGCAACAGTGTATTATCCAGAAGACTAATCCACGCCCATCATCGAGTTCAGACTGAGCGAAAGTATCCAAACCTAACGTTGGTTCAGACTGAGGGAAAGGATGCCCGCTGCTTGAACTGTGAGCATCAAAATGGTTGGCGACTTTCACCCCCCTATTTTAGAAATTCAAGCAGCCCGGCGTGGCCAATCCGTTCCCTGGAAGAGAACCTGGAATTATAAAAGAGAGTAAGGATGGGCAAGAACCAAAAGAGCTGGATCAGAATTCCCGCTCAATTTCTTACAATAGGTAATGAACAATTCAAACCTACCTAGAGTAAAATGGGAGGCTCTACTGTTTTGCGTGGGATGCTAGAAATGAACCACCGCGTTCGGAACCTAGAAGGAACCACACCTGTCATCATCCTTAAAAACACATCAAGTTTCTTCCCTTTTTCCGCTACAAGAAAATTGACAAACTCAACAAAACCTTTTTTTGAGATTAAATGGGGGATTCACTACATAGCTTATGCTAAAGTTTTAATGAGAAGCAACATATCATGTACAAAACACCATCCAACTAAAAGGAACAAGGAGAAGAACGTGGCAGGAACCCAAATGTGCCAAATGCTGGCAGTGGTTCTTCTTTTGCAGGAAAATTAACTCTACAACTACTATCCTATCGTGTAAGGAGGGTGTAAGAGGGCAAGTCTTCTAGCCGCATTATGTCTTCGGACAGAAGCTCCCTCTCTAGTTGACGTCGTGTACATTTCATAACCGCCTGGTGAAAATATCATAGAAAGCAAATTAAATTAAGGTCTACGCAGATATCAGAGAATCAATTTGATAGATATCTTAAAGAGCCTCGGTGCATCCTGAACACTTTCAAGCACAGCATTCATAGCATTTATGCAAGACCTTAAAATTGCCCCAAAAGTTACACTTTCATGATAGTATGCAAGATCCAACGGTAAATCATGCAACATGGTAGTGTTCAAGTCTTTCCCTATCTCTACAAGGAATTTTATGATGCAAGAAAACATACATTGAAGTCCATATAGGAGGCGCGCATGGTAAGCCATTCATGATCCATAAGCTTGAATGTTATGCAATAGAGAAGGTCAAATGCCGAGTCATTCTCTGCCAAGGCAAAAGGCAAAGATTAGTTAAAAAAAATAACCAGGATAGATACTTTTGGTGTTAATATTAGTTAAATCAGAGACTCAAGAGCAGATTTTCTAGACTAGAATACTGGGGAAAAAGGAACTTCATGATTTTCTTTTCTACACCAATATACTGGGGAAAAAGAAACTTCATGATTTTCTTTTCTACACCAATATACTGGAGAAATATGCAGAAAGAGCAAGAAATGCTTCCATGCATGCTGTTTCAACAATATTCCATCAAAAACATTTATAAACCAAAAAATCTAACACCTCAGAAGCTTAATATTACCTGCAAGAAACTTCAAGAAAGTTGCTCCCACCAGTGTTCGTGGTTTGACTGTAGAATTGAAGCACATAGTTTACATTTCCAGAAAATCAAGTTCCAATTCCAAAAATCTAGTTTCGAAGACTGCAATTTGGATGTGCCATAGATATTAATCAATTACATTGAGTTTTATACAGTTACTCCAGATATATTCCAATTCAAAATTGCAAATATACTTTGTTTGCATGCAGCTTGGATATAAATGAATTCTATTGAGCTTTGCATAAATAAAACAAAAGGACAACCATAATTGTCCATAAAAGGCAAAAGAGCATTCACAAGACCCTACAAGAAGCTGTAGAAACAAGTTTCAAGAAAATCTCAAAAGAATGAGAAAAAACACAATTTCAGAATGACATGTAAACCATATCCATGGGACATCAAACTTCAAGATATTCTTACTATTCAACAGAAACCAAAGACTAATAACCATAGAAAGGAAACTTTGGAGATCAGTACACTCCTCCAGATAAGAGTGTTACGGATTACCAAACAAAATTAAAGAACTTTTCCCTGAAAATACCTGCTTCAAGATCAAGCATCTGAATAAGCATAAACGTGATGTTCACACCAGCTACAGCAAATGGGTATTCCCATACTGATCTATCACCTTCCCTCTTTTGAAGAAGATCCTGAAAGGACTTCTGCATGTAGCCATGGACAGGTTTGGTTACTTTCAGAGGAAAAAAGATGATATAGATAGCAGAATTTAAATAGTTCTCGTTTTAAAATTATTATACTTCCACAAAAAAAAATTATGACACTTAACTCTTACACAGGTTTACTAATCTTAAAGCTTATAAACCATTGGGTAACATGCATAAAAATGCAATAACTATTGTTAGTGGCACACATGCAAGTGCACAGATTAGCTCAAATGCCATGAGATAGAGAAATTCAACAAGTCTGAACCTGAATATTGTGGTTTCCATTAAACAAAAATGTAATGCAATGGTCTAGGTTTCCAAAGTGTCACCTAAAAAACATTCAAAAAAGACCGAGGAAGCCACAGAGGAAATTAAGTTGACTAAGGTTTCTAAACAATACGTACCGGAAAATTCCTAGCAAAGAACAACAAATTCTCCAATGATATAAAACCACCACCCCTAGAAAAATAAATGCGAGTATCATAAGCATAACAAGGCAATGATGGTGGGAATTGCTGAGAACAACATCAAGGGATTAACAAAGGAACCGATGGTCTACCTAAAATCTGTTGATGGATCCTTTCCTTGCCAACCCATTTCCTTCCACTGCTCAGATATCAAACCATGAAGTTCTTCTTCAGGAAAAGCAGCATTCCATAAGGCCTTCAAAGCTTCCTACACGAAAGCAGCAATAAGACATGATAACATAATCAGGGAGCCTTCACATTTCAAAAATTTTATAGCCTGGTAATATGCATGAAACATGTGAATTGAATAATTGACTCATAAAAATGGCAAATCTAGCAAATAAGCAATTCATATTTTAAATTGGCTGTACTGATTCTACATCTGTCATGTTCATATCATCAATGGAACCTTCAGAAGAATGGGTACCTGGTGATCAAGAACTGAACTATCATAGGGAACATCTATACGGCTCTGCAACCTCTGCAAGCATTCCTCCTGAATGCATCAAGGAGAAGATAATAATTTAATTGGCGAGGATAGTAAGTCACTAAAGAAAAGCCAAAGAGTAGTTAAAAAATGGAGGTCAGTGTCTTTGATAATTCTCATTTGGCATTGCTGGTGCAGCAGATTTTAACATTAATGACAACAGAGGATGAATATTAACAGGGTACATGTACTTTGAAAGCAACAGATGAGTACAGAAACTATTAAAAAGGAGGAGGAAAAAATATTCAGTGTTCTGTTATAGTCCACCACAAACAGAACAAATGTTGGATTTACATTACAAATAAAACACACGTGGAAAAAACAACAAAAGAAGGCACCAGGAGATGCAGAAAACATTGTCGATGAAAACTTCTTCCTAGTAAGCTTGTTTTCCCTTTGAAAAAGAGATACAAGGAAAGAAAACTAGCTTTAGATCGATCAGGAACAAAAAAACATACCTGCACAGGGGTTAAATCAAATGATGGACGAGCATCACTCTCTCTTCTTTGTGCACAAACACAAGAAAGACCACGGCCAAGCCACGCTGCTGATCCTGCCACAGCCTCAGCTGTAATACAATAAAAACTTCTAGATGAAAATTTCAATTTCTACAACTTCAACAGCAAAGCATAACAATGCAATGCAGCAACATTCCAAGAACAACAAGCAGAAAACAATCGACATGCTTTATTGCTAATCCCCAATACAAGCAGGAAAAAACATCATTCTTAACGAGCATGCTTCATGCTCAATATCCAACAATCTTTTCTTCTAAACCGCAGTAACAGAAATAAGCTTCACAAAAAAATTTAGGTCCAAATTATTGACAGCCAAACCAAGGCAAAATGTGATGGTGGTGCAAAATAAACATCCAAAAAAGTTGACTTGTCGACTTCAGATTAAAGTGTATTAAAAGCAAAAGAAAAAAAAAAACCATGTACAGATATCTAACTTCATGAATAATCATAAATAGACTACATATGCAGACAATTTAAAAAAAAAAAAAATTGAATACCAGAAAACATAAAGGTGACATGAAGAATTTCGTGTTACTCAGAACCTAATTAATAGTAAATAAATTGATTCAATTCAAGCCACAGATCCAATATTAAAAAATATATATATATACAGTAACGACAGCACATTAACATAGAAAGAAAAGGAATTAAAACAAGATTACCAGAAGTTGAATTGCAAGTATTATTTCCTCGCTCGAGACCTTGAGAAATCCTCCTCACAGCTACAAATGATCCTCCTCTATCATCCATCTCTCCTCTCTCTCTATATTCACTCCAACATCTCCCAACTGAGAAAACCAGACAAAAACCTAAACATCACAAAATTGACAAATATATATATATATATATATATATATATATATATATAACGTAAACGGATTGAAATATGAGTGAAAAAAGTACCGAACCACGGCGGAATCGGAAATGCCGGCCGGATCAGCTGTCAACCGGATCGGAGTCAGCAACAAACGGTAACAGATTATAGAAAACGAAGAACGGAGAACGAGCGATTCTATTTGTTCGTTGAATTAGCAAAGGAGGAAGGAAATGTTAGAGAAATTGTCAGAGAAAAAAGAAGAGAATCTGTTTTGAATGAGAGGGTGAAAAAGTAAAGGTAAGCTAGGGTTTGTTTTGAGATCTGAGAGAGCGGTGTGAGTTTTTCGTTGTATTCTTTTCTGTTTCAGTCTCTCTGGATTTTTGGAGGCATTTTGTTTATTTGGGGAGAGGGACAGGTGATCTTTTTAGAGAGTGACGAATATAATGGGGATTTAATTAATACGCCAGTTAATAATAATGTTACGCTTGCGGGATAGAGATGAAAACATAACCTTCACGCAATTGCTAACCAAAAACAATCTCGAATTTAGTTTCAGCTTCAATGCCGCGGCGTCTTAAATGGTGTTTGATCCTGTACGCGTGGGCGGTGGTGTGACTCTGCGTGTGGTTACGGCGGGTAACGGATCGGGGAAGTTGATGTTCACGCTGATTGGTGGGGGCTTTAAACGGGAGGAAAGGGTGTCGAGCGGGAAAAAAGAGGGCTCCTGAGAAGAAGGTTAGCTGGTTAAGATAGGATAGTTAGGTAATTTGCTTGCTTTTAATGTTTCTTCTTTCCCAAGAGTTGCCACTTAAATGTTTTTATTTTTAGCTTCACTTTTTACACGATAAAATCCGAATCATTCTCTAAATCTAAAAAAGAAAAGAGATTGGAGAAAGAAATTAACTACTTCAACGGGCAGCTCGATGGGCTACGTTGGAAATTAAGTACAGGTCATTACCGCATAAATGTTATCCCACGAGGTTGTATCGATGGGACTATTTCAAGGAAAAATGTGAAACGTTTTGACAGAGTTAGCTTTTATACTAGTTTTGCATATTAAAAACCTGTTTAAAAATATAGTTATAGTTATTTTAAAAAGTATTTATTATTTTGAAATGTATTAAAATGATCATTTTAATTTATCATTTTAAAATTAGTGTATTAAAATGATTCAAAATATAAAAAAAAATATATAAAACACAGATTAGCTCGTGTTTACAAACATCCTAAAAATATGAATTCCATGTAATCATCAAAGATAAACTAAGAACATGCTGGATGGTATTGTCAATTTACTTTTTAGTTTCTAAAAGCATTTGGCTTTTGAATAAATAGAAGGGGGGAAAAAGGGGGGAAGATTTGCAAAAGGAGAAAGGAAAATACTATTTGCGCGATATAAGATGAGAAGCAGACGGAAATGCCCTTGAGAAAAGTGAAAAAGGTCACATGGGATGTCGCCAAACGTGGACCAAGGGCACGATGGATGGAGTTCATTTAAGTGCGCAGGGACTCCGCTAAAACATCATTCGTATTCGTACTTTGCCCACACACCACAGTGACCGGTGTATACCTCCAAATTAGGGGCATGGTCCCCACGCAGGGCCTTCCCACCAAACTGATGTATAACTCGGTTTAGGAGCCGGATCACACGGGTTACTGTATTCATCTGAAAAAAATTTAAAACTATATTTAAAATTTTAATATGATAAGTTAATAAAGAATTTAGCATGTAACCTATACCTGTTAAACCCAAGATATCCCATCTCGAAAACCGCCTTTCCCAAGCAAACGACCTTTCTTTCAGCGTGGACCAGGACTCGTTGGATTCTCCATCCAATTAGGACTTCGAGGCACTGAAGGCAACTCTTGATAAAGAATTAAGGGCAAAATAAATATAAGACTTCTTGTAATAAACTAAAAAAAAAGCCTTTTCATGACAAAGAGAGACTATTTCTGAATTTTAAAAAAAAATCAAGATTATTAATCTAATGCTGTACACTGTTGCGGGACTTGACAGAAGTTCATCTTCAACGGACACACCACAATAATTGTTTTCCCTCCGTGGATTATTAGAGAAAGCAACGGAACTGTTACATGCTAGCCGTTAGAGACCAACTCAGCCCACCACAGAAAGTCTTGGGACCATGGAGCCACCTCGACACATGAGATCACTTTCAAGCCAAATCTCCACGTGGAGATTCGAACCCCGGGCTCCCAGATGGCCGGCCGGAAGTACGAGCCAGGGGCGTTGGATGGTTCACCACATTTTTCCGCACAAAATCCCATGTGTTGGGATTGGTGACATCAAATATCATTACCATGATCAAATTATAAGTGCTTGAAACGTTTCTTGTTCCTCCTCCTGAGGTTGCTTGACGAGAGGGCAATGGTACTGGACAATTTATTGGTACTTGAACAGGCGTCGTTGTTTTCGTAAAAAATTTAAATGTTTTTTATTAAAAATAATTTTATATATATATATATATATTTTAATGTGCTGGAATTAAAAATAATTTAAAAATATATTTTTATATTTTTAAATAAAAAATATTTTAAATTATTATTATATTATAATTCTAAATGCAGATGTGGACTGTCCCTTTGCGCCTGGCAAGCAACAGAATAAAGTAGTCTATTCCATACCGATTCAATCCTGCGTGGACTTTCTACTTTTACCAAGACCTCTGTCGGGTCAATTTTTATTAATGCGCTGCTTTTATTACATTACTTCTCGTTATGGTAACATAATATTCCTGGACACTTTTAAAATTTAAGACAAAAAAAAAAAGTAGGTCACGGTATAATTTAATAAATTTAAAATTATATGGAAACCTTCTGACTCCTGACCTAATATTGAAAAAATAAAAAGAGATTGGGGTGCCTGTAGAGTAATGAAGAGATTTCATGTGTAAGGATAAAATTTACGAATAACATAAAAAAAGAAAAAAAAAAGAATGAACTATAAAAAGAAATTTTGTTTAAAAGTTTATTTTGGAAAACATCATCTACACTAACATGTGCGGTCTTGCCTGAGATTAACTATATTTTTTTAATTTTTGAAAAATATCATCGATACTAATATAACACGCGATATGATAAAATTAATTATGTTTTGAATTTTTGTCGAATCTCTAATTTATCACGTAATAAGACCTATACTAAAAGCCCAATCATTGCATGTTTGTTGGGCATACCCACTCACATACTCAAACTTAAAAGCATGAGGTGTCCTGTATTGATTTAGTGACTTCAATGAACTCAACATCCTCATCTTCCTCAACTCTACAAATATAATAATTATTTTTGTCATCACTTGATTTGAATTATCCATAATAATATAGAGAAGATATCACCCTCAATCGAGCTTTCCTATCTACAATTCCATATTGCTCATAATGATTATCAATATTTTAAAAAGATATGAAAATATTTATTTGTTCTGTTCTATTTTTCTTTCAATAAAAAAAAAATCAAAGTCTTTTTTGTTTATGTTTGGGAAAAACCTGAAAATACACAGAGCAAAAAAAGACGCTGATCCATACCCCCAAACATCAAAATCCACAATCTTGTTCATGGCTAGCGCTACACATCTTCCCTTTAACTCCGTAATGGAGATTTGATGTATTGCTAATATATAGATGAATTCAAGCACCAATATTTAATAAATAATTATGATAGAAATAAAAACAAGGATCTTCGCAATAAAAATAAATATTTTTTTTGTAACAAAAGAGAATGATTTACGAATTGAGGGAAAAAAGTACTTCACTTAATTTCCATAAATATTCCAAACAATATAATTCAATTCAATTATGTGGTCTAGCATTTTATTATAAATAAAAAAATTATAAAAAATTATTAATTTAATTTAAATCATATCTAAAATTGAATTCAAACTGACGCGTGATACAAATAGGCTTTTAGTTCCTTGCTTGCTGGGCTAAGGGGTTAGTATCTGAGGCTTGGTTCATCATTCCCCGCCATATATTCTTCTCATTAACGAGCTAGTTACCCGCTAGTTTGGGCTCACTCCATATCCTCGAGGACACAAAAATTGAAATAGTAACCCATCTCTATCCCCTTCAAAGTTCAAAGTCGAACACTACCGAGTCTATCTCCTCTATCCTCTTCCTCTTCTGTCTGAGAATGCAATCGCCATGTCTTCACCTCTGCAAGGTTTTCTCATCCAAGCCTCACTCAGGGTTCTACTACCACACACTCAAAACCACACAAAACCCCTCCGGTTTTCCCAAACCCAAAAAACTCAACATGATAACACAGTGCCACAACAAACCTCGGCAAGACCAGAGTAAAGCGAGGGTGAAAGCAAGGGGCAGGAAGGAAAATGTATGGAGCATGGACAATGACATGGAAAAAGCCACATCAGATAAGGAAAAGGAGAGAGGGAAACAAAAGAGGAGGAAAGGAAGGAGAGTTGTCAGGGGGGAGAGGAATAAAGCTGGAAGAATTATGGTGTCTGGTACCATGTTAATGGAGGTTGAAACTATTCTTCAAACGCAGGTAGTTATAAAACATTATTGCTTTCTTTTGATTTTGTGTTTTTTGTTATGTGGATCGTTCTTGTAATTGAATTTGGAATGGAAATGCTTGAATTTGGGGATATTTTGTTACGTGGCTTGGATTCTCTTTTCTGCCATTTTAGATTCCCATATAATTAGGCTTCAAAGTTTTAAACTTCGATACTGCTTCTTCTTCATCTTCTTCTTTCACTTTCTCAGTATGTTTTGTGATGATTGCTTTTGTATTTGAATTTGCAATAAGTGGTAAATAGAATTGCTTGAATTTTGGGAATTGTTATCAGTCTTAAAGGATGTTTTCTTTCATTTTAGTTGCACGTAGAATACAGGTTTCAAACTTTGATTGCTAAATTACTTTTTGGTGTTTTGGAGTTTAAAGTGATGAGAAGTCGTGTTTTTTTCCCTTTCAGGAACCTGTGATAAGACCAGTATGGAATACATTTACCAGTAGTCTCAGTGGGATATGGAAGGGGGTGGGGGCTGTATTTTCACCAATTACTGCTGAAATGGAGCCCATTGATGTTGGAAGCAAGAATGAAAACCTATATGATTGCTACACTCTTGCTCGCATTGAAGCAGTGCCGTTTCCATCTGGAGAACAGAGATCTCAAATTCAAAGAAAGATTAATTGGGTGACTTTAAATCCTTATGGTGAAGTGCCACAGTACATAGGGGGCACCAATAGAAGTAAAGATGATCATAAAGAAGGGGATGCATCTTTACCTGCTGAAAAAATGGCTGGCCCTGCTATCAGGAATCATGTTCTGCCTGGTTTTGAATCTTTTAACTTTGAAACTAGTGATTTAATGGATGAAGATGTTATGGGTAATGAACCAGGACTAGTTTTCTTTGAGGTATGATTAACCCCAGCTGCAATTAGTTATTGATATAAAACTGGATGGAAGTTATGTCTGTTCTAGCATGTGATGCACAGGCTACTTTTTTGAGGATTGAAAGCAGTGACACATATTTTTATACTAGGGTTTTTGATGCTGTGGTGCTTTGTTTGCTTTATGTTAACATTCAGTGTACCCGATTAATTGCTGTCACTTTCATCAGAGCTATTAGAGTAGTTGTTTCAAGGAGTCTCATAATTGTAGTTTCAATCAATTGTTTAACTGGAAACTGCTTATATATCTACGTGTGCGTCCGTGCACACATGCATTTGTACATCCATTCCTCTGCATACCTGATCAGTAAGGTCAATGATATAATAGTCTACACGATGAATTTTCAGGACGGATCATATTCCAGGGGACCAGTTGATATTCCAGTTGGTGAAGTTGATGATTCAAACTATTACCTTTCTCCGACTTTTAAATTTGAACAAGTAAGTTTAGCATGCTTTGGTAGTGCCATGGAGCTTTTTAATGATACATGAGCTTTTCGATTTCTTATTTTACAGTGAGAAAAACAGTGCTTCTGTTTGTTGATGTTTTTTTGTGCTTAGTGTTTGGTTAAAGGTTGTCACAAAAGACTTCGTATTGTTCATACCATAGAATTCAACAATGGGGGTTCAGATATACAAATCATGAGAGTTGCTGTTTACGAGGAAGAGTGGGTCAGTCCTGCAAATCTTCATGCAGAAAGGTATTTACAATTCAGTACCATATGGTACTGCGGCTTTGAATGATAAATGTTCATAATTTGTATCCTTTAAGTTTCAAAGGTAATTTTTAAGATATACAGTCCTTGGATGTTGGATCAAGTGGTGAATTAGTGAGGTAATATGGGTCAGTGCAAGTTTTAGTTCAACCTTATCGAGCAGGGTACAAAACCCCCCTCTTTCGTTTTTGTGCATTCATTTGCTCTGTTCTTATGAATAGAGCTACAAGCATGAACAGTTTATATATCTCCTTTTGTGGTGAAACTAATTTTATGCTTTAACTTAAAACAGTGATCTGGAGTTTGATGTGAAGCCATTTTCTCAGCGGAAACGAACCCAGCCATCAGAGCTCACAGGGCCCTGGAAAGTATTTGAGATGAGCGCCACTCCAATATTTGGGGATGATATAGCTATAGAGGAAAGCAATGGTACCCCATATGTCTATCTCTGTACAGAGACCTTGAAAAAGAGAAGCCTGCCCGATAATCCAGTTTACTTTGGAGAGGAAGAGATAATAGACATGCAGGATGTAACTGTCCTTTGGCTGCCTGGAGGGGTAACTGGTTATGTTGATGTCAGCAAAGATGGCATCCTTTGCATTGGAGTTGGGTGGTATTCAGATGAGGGAATCAATCTTGTTATGGAAAGGGATTATGGGTTAAATGGGAAATTAAGGGAGGTCAGGTGGAAATCTGAGGTAAAGCGAAGGTGGCCTGATCCACTCCCTGTATAAATTCTCTCTTGATGACTGGTATGTCAAATATAAAATATCATGTTTGTATCTTTTTTAGATCAATAAGCTCTGGCATACAAGTCCTGATACTCTCGGGAGTCCGAGGGTGTTATATTTTGAGCCAAATACAGTTTGCTTAGGGTTAGAAAACCAGAGATGGGATTGATTGTAAAAGGACAAATCAAGTTCAGTCCAGTCTAAGAGTTTAATGATTTCGAGATTCATGTCATTGAAGCTTGAATGTGCGTTCTTCCAAATCGAGTGGCCTTGGCCTTGCGGAGTTGGTTTTTTTTTTTTGTTTCCACTCCATATTCATTAATCATGAACCGTTTGAACAGAAAAGGAGAAAGAAAGAAAGAGACCTCAGTTGCCCAGTGCACAATGTTTGATTTCATTGGTACTCTTGGTTCAGTGAAATAGACCTCATCTTTCACTGATTTATAAGCACAAAAGTAACAACATGCTATGTTTTTTTTCCCCCTTTTCCACCTCTATTTCCAAAACTTTCAAGGCAATTCTCTCGTCATTAATAGTTAACATAGAAAAACATGGCAGCTAATTTCTCCAATCTGCTATGGAGGAGATGTTGAATAGGGGGGGGTTCACTTGCTATTGAATGGCCAAGTCTTGCATGGGGATTTATGGGAAAGCTTGAAAAGCTGAAGGAGGTCTTGACCATTATAAAAGCTGTTCTACATGACGCTGAGCAAAGTCCAGAGGCAGAAGAATCTGTGAGGCATTGATTGGAAAAGCCTAAAATGCAGCTCAATATGCTGAAGATGTATTAGACGAGTTTGGTTGGAGATTCAAAACAATCTCAAGGGGAAGGTGCGCAACTTCTTTCTCTCCAGCCCTTTCTTATTTCCTCTTAATATGGCTCTAAAAGTTAAAAAAGATCAACAAGTTCTTAGATGAACTTTGAAAGGATGCAACCGAGTTTAGAGTGGTTATAACTGTCGATAAAATTCCCCGGTATAACCCCAGCCTGAAGACAGCCTCCTCCCTTAGAAGCTCAGAGGTAAGGAAATATGACGTCTCCAATATCATTATCTTGCTGACTACCCCTTTAAATCGTCAAGTTCCTTTTGTCGTTCCTATTTCAGGCATGGTGGTTTCAGAAAGAATGTTGGAAACTCTTCGATAAAACATGGGTGGGATAAACAACACATGCAATACTTGAGCACCTTGAAAACGAGTTGAAAAATTTTCTTCTCGTGATGATGTGGGGTGAAACTAATTTCACGCCTTCTTCAATGTTAGCAGTGATCTGGGGTTCAACTAGGGTTTTGATTGAAGCCATTTGCAGTGAAAATGCACCCACCGTCAGAGCTCGCGGGGTCTACGAAGGCGTTTGAGGTAAGTCGTGAGTGCTATCACGATAACGGTCCACAAAGATGGCATCCGTCGCGTAGGAGGATGGTACTAGAGTGAAGGAATCAACCATGTCATGGAAAGAAATTATGGGGTCAATGGAGAAGCTGGCCTTACCCACTCAGCACAATTCTTTTTTTCTTTCTTTTTTGGGTCAAAAATCATGTCCTGGAAGCTTGAACTTCATTCATCCAAATATAATGCTCCTGCATTTCATGCTCTCTATAGCATCAACCTTTCTAACAGCCGCCGATGATCTCTGTTTAGTTTCAGCAGTGCTCTAAATCAGGCATTATAGTCAAAATGTTTCTAACCGTGATCATACCTGGTGACTCCTATTTCCTGGTGGTCAACAAAAGTATTGCTGCAATCTGATGTTTTATTCAAGGGTCCAGCTCATTCCGTCATGGTTCCTTGGAACGAATTAAGCCAAGTCACCAGCTTCATTAAATAGCCAATATTGTACATTTGGAACACAGCTGAAACTTCTTTAGATTAAAATCTTAGTAGTTAACATATCCAAAGATTTCAGACACCGCAGGAGAGGCGTCCAGGACACATTAAGGTTTCATAACACTACCATTCCAGTCCGCGAAATATTCATTAATCCAAGCATTGATAAAACCTTGGACAGCTTCTGATAAAACTAAAAGAAAAAAAAGAAAAGCAAATGACAAACCCTACTGCAAAGTATACAATTCAAACATCCGCAAAAACAGCCCCTTGAAGCATGCAATGAATGGTTGAGACGATGGTTGTTATATGGGCTTGATTTTGAAGTGGAGAGAGATGAGAGAGAAAACAAAGCACTTCAAGTCCTGAAACCACATAAACACAAATAAGTCCCAGAAAAAATTAAAAAAGACTAGCAATGAAACACTAATGCCAATATTAACAAGTACATATAAACATAAAAAGGTGTTTTGAATTTTGAACAAGAGAAGATTGCTTTGCCATTAACATCCTGTAGTGTTCAAACGAACCCTGTCAACCTTCCCCAAAAAATTAGAGAATGTATTTTTTTCTCAAGAAAGGTTTAATGGATAATCATACAAGTCATTCTATACCACAATACCATAAGCACATAAAACCATAACTCCTAAAATACTCAGGTTTTCATTTTTTTTTAACAAAAAAAAGGTTGTTTGAATTCATTATGACACACATTGCTCATGATAAAAATGTATAGTTTTTCTTCAGGGAAGCAATATTACCTACTTTCTCAGTATTGCCCCAAATTATCAACCACATATCAGCATGTTAACAAGGATAACTTGCAATTCAAGAACGAGTGCATTCAAAAGTAGCACAAAATCAGAATTCTTTCAAAGGGAATGCAATGTACAAAGATAGTATTTACGCACAAAAACAAACTCTAACTTCTACATTTAAAGAGATATTCATGTTCATAACCAAGATAATCACCTGGACAAGATAATAAAAGATGCGAAGCCCTTCAGGATCCTGGCTACTGTGAACATCAACAAGTGATCCAATCTTTGATGTAGTAAAAGAAATATGCTCATTCCCCATCACAATCTCCAGCTCCTGTTTCCCAACCCGGTCTGGCTCTGGCCAGTTGTTGTCATCTTCCTTCATAATCTAAAGAAACCAATGATTTCAAATATATGAAAAGGACCAAAAAACAATAAAAGCTACACAGAGCAACTACCAAAATCCAGAATAAAAATGCCCCATTCCCAAACCAAAAAAACGAATCAGAATTCAGAAAGTAATTTTCTAGCTTACATAAAATGAAAGCAAAAAAGAGAATAGATTTTTATCATGACCGAAAGCGTAGCTTATTTAATTACAAATCAAGAAAACCAAACACCCTAAGCTCTATCAGAATTTGCATACAGCTTCGAAACAGCTCCGAAGAATTGAAAACAATTGTTTGGATGACAAATCTACTTAAAAGGGTGTTGCATTTTTACTATAAATTTTACACCATTATAGAACTAATCACATCTTCAACAGCATCCAATTCAATCACGTATAGGTACATAATCTGCATTCGGAAATACAAAAACATCTAACAAACAAATTACAAAAAAAAGGCATGGTTGTTATTTTCATTTAATTAATGAGACCGAAAAAATAAACTAAACCCTAAGCGAAACAAGAGATAGCATCCATATAGAAAAAGCGAGGGAGGAAGACGAGTACTTCGCTATCGGAAATTATGCGGCGGCACTCTTTCAGGACGGCGGGGGTAAGGAAGACTTCTTTGCGAATCATGGTGTCGTTTTTGTAGTTAGAGTTGTTGGCGTATCGGAGCTTGCCATCTGGACGGAACTCGAACTCCAGGAATTCGTGACCGAATTTACCTCTGTGACCTACGTAGTAACGAAGGTAGAACTCTCCGTTATCTCCCTCCTTCGCTGCCATGGCTTTTTTCCTTCTTTTTATCTTCCTCTTTTCTTTCGCTTACATTTATTTGCAAGGAAAAAGGATTAAAAATCGGAACAAAGGGCTGCAGGGTTTTCTCTGCGATGGGTCACGGGAACCGACTCTTAAAGCCCAAAGCTTACTGACTTTAATGGGTTCAGCCCAAGTCTCTTGCTTATTGGGCATGGCATCATCTGGCCTTGATGAGTAAAACTGAAATGTTGGTTGTGTTTTTTCCCCTGGAAGGTTTTTGCTTTTCATTTCATTACAAGGTTTACCTTTTTCTTTTTTTGGATGGTATTTATAGAAAAAATATGTTTTTTTAATACATTAAAGACTTGAGATAAAGGTGCGATAGGCGACAAGTCGGATGGAGTCGATGGAGTGGATTATAATTTTACCTAAGAAAACAGCTGTTGTATTTTAATTTTTGAGCTTTGATGTAGTCCATGTTGGTGCAGAGCATGGTCCAAGGGTAATTTGCTTTGTATTTTTATGTGGGGTCTGTCGCACGCTTCTCACACCTGGTATGCGATTATTCAGTTTGGGATTCGTGAAAAAATAAAAAGCTGCTTAGGTTCTGGATGAATAGGAAAGTAACTTACAGGGGACAGGGTTCTTGCCGTAACATGAACTTTGTAGTGCGATCCCAGGCCCTCCAAGACGAGCTTTGGTGGGGTTGGGTGGACGGGGTCATGATTTAAGCTAAGATTTCCGCCCCTCTCAATTAGGGTTAAGTTGAAGTTGTATAAGAAAATCAATCTATTATTGGCTAATAATATCTTTGGGGCCTTAGTAGTGGCCTCTTAGTAACAGGTTCAATTCCTAAATCGACTGAAATTGAAGTTTACTGACTGACCAAGTTAGCTCTTCAGACTATCAAATTATTAATCCACGCTATGACGGACATTAAGTTCAGTTCCCCTCTCCTCCTAATCCTTAAGAATTAACCACTGAATCTGCGTGTCGAAAACAATGTCGGCATAAAACCGAAACTCCCCATCCTAGCTTTTATCGTTACCGAGCCCAAGAACCATATCTACATTTTTCACGTCATTTACCTCTTTGTTCATTTTAACTTTGGGGACTAGGTTGTCATCGAGCTGTACCCAAATCGCCAAACATCGGCAGCTTCACCTGGCTCATGCCAGTAAGTAGCTACCCCTATATTTAAAGTTAGCTCCATGACGACACGAGGAAGATAGTACCACTCTGCCAGAGATATACAAGGATCCAGTTTCCCTTTTCCTGAGGGAGAAAATCACCTCGGATAGTATTTTCATTTTGAACCTATGTGCAATTTATACCAGAGTTCCCAATCTTGTATACAAGTTCTGCTTCATCCTACAGATTCCCCTCTACTTTAGAATCCCTCCTCCATCCTCATTTCTGACTCGGTTGTTTGGAAATAAAATTGGACAGCGGCCATTTGCATAAACTCCATCCATCCCAATAGTTGAACTAGCCCATATCATGGCCAGAAACATGCTCATTTATTCATGTGCATGAATCCACACTTGAATAAACGCACAATTAACCACAGAACTGAAAACATACAGTAAAGACACGTGGTTTAAAAGAATGGGTCACATGAGGAACAATGTTGAATACTATTACTACTTTGTACAAGCCCAAATGTGTTTAAATAACCGACCTTGAAACAGTGTACAGAAACTTAAAAGGAGGGAAATTAATAACATTGTTCGGCTTCAAATCAGGTTTTAAGTGCATGAGAATAAAGAAGGAAAGGTCTCTTACAGGTAATGGTTGAGTCAATGGACAAGGCACAGAGAACTCATCAATACTTCCACTGGCTCAAGACGAGCAGCAGCCTCCCTTTTGTTCAACAGGCTGTCCTCTGAGCTGCACAGTTGAAGGTTTTGCATTGTTCATGGCTGGTTGGCTCGCCATTCTGGATTGATAGGAAACGTAAAGTATGAGGTGTGTTACACAAAGATGCAAGCAAGTGCACAAATAGGCAAGCAAAGACGAAATTAAGAAATTTACTACATTCTAGAACATCTTCGCACTGATTTCAGATATGACAATTAGCTTAATCCTACTCAAACTGGAGCACCAATGAACAATAGAAGAAACACACCCAGTACAGCAAATATCTATTAACCAGAAAATCTAATTTACTGCTCATTTTTTCTGGTATTTTGGATCAAACTGAATGTATTTAGAGTTCATTTAAATACAATCTTGCATTTAATCTCCATTTAATCACCTAACGAGGGTTTGATTTAAAAAGGTTCACCAAACCAAATCACAGCTCACACTTGCAAATAAGCCATTTACAGACTTGTCCAATAAGCAAGCAAATCTGACCATTGTAATTACTTCAGCTTGTGCAACATTTGCCACCAAAATACTTCTTTAATCTATGAGTTAAATGCAAGAAAAACTAGAGAGGCAAATAAGAACTTCTACGTCTAGACTCGTCTGACATGACTTCTCTTTTTGGAGAGAAGAGGGGTTCAATGTGAACACAAAAAATAACAGATCAGCACCTATCCTTGATTGCAGCAGCCATGGCCATGAAAGCTTGTTCCACATTAGTGGCATCTTTTGCACTAGTTTCCATGAAAGGTATGCCAATCTCATCAGCAAAAGCCTAAAAATGACAAAGAAAATGGAGTTTAGTTCAATAACTAAATTTTGATCAGCACAAATATACACATGTCAATACCCAGCTGATAACAGTTCATTACATGGAGATAAAATAGATCTACCTTTGCTGTCTCGTATGACACTACTTTATTTGCAGTGAGATCAGACTTGTTTCCAACCAGAAGTTTGTTCACATTATCACTAGCATATCGATCAATTTCATTGAGCCACTGCTTGACATTGTTGAAGCTCTCTTGGTCTGTCACGTCATAAACAACCTACAACAGCCACCCATGAAGAGAAATGTTAAAAGGATAAATACTAGGTGAAATCAAAGTACAAAGAATAGATGAGAAAGATCACCCACTATGATACCATGTGCCCCACGGTAGTAGCTGCTGGTAATTGTTCTAAATCTTTCTTGCCCAGCAGTATCCCACTAAATGTCAAACAAAATGCAATCAAACTATTAAATAAGTCGCTGAGAAACTATGACAAGGTCACACCAAGTGCTAAAAAATCAAAAAAGTCCAAGGCTCCATCAGCAACATATATTGTGATAAATAAAGAATATGGCAGTCTTAAAAATGGATGTTCACAAAAACAAAGCACATACAATTTGGAGTTTTATGGTTTTCCCATCTTGCTCCACGGTACGTATTTTCTTGCAAAGGAAGAAGAAATGAAATCAGTGATATGGTACAACTGTCATCACTTTGTCAATGAGAATCATTATGGAGTGCATTGTACTGTTAACTTACAAAGTCGACCCCAATGGTGCTTATATAACTCTCAATATATGAATCATCCTGCATAATAGAAATTATAGATTTCTCAAATGTAAGAGACACAACCACAAAGAACAACTCAACAAAAATCAAGTGCATGTGTCCACAGAGAATAAAACAATGTGTGGGCATATTATTTCCTCCATGGCGGTAACATTTCAATTTCTTATGATCAGTGCGTAAACTTTTTGTCCAATAAAAATCACAGAAATAAGCAATAATAAACCAAATAAACACACAATACAAATATTCACTATGAAAACAGTTTTAGACCTACAGCAAATCTTAGAAGAAGACAGGATTTGCCAACACCAGAATCACCAATGAGAAGGAGCTTGAACAAATAATCACTGCAAAAGAATAGAAGAAAAATTAGAGCTCCATCAAAATGTAGGTTACACAGGTGAAATAGCCCAAGAACCAGGAGCCCCCAACAAGAACCATCACCACTGTTGCTGACGACAATTACAGACTAAGTCAATGAGAAACGTCAAAAATAAATAAATAAAATCAATGTCGTTTCATCCCATCCCATGTTGACATATTAAGATCGAAAAATTCATCTACAACAATCATGCAAAATTCTAAATATATTTATAAGAAGAGCCCTTCCTCCTTTCCAGTCACACAACGTTGGCCACAACTATGCAATCTTGCACGCATCTAAAACATAAACACTACAAAATTTCCAACCTGAATGCTTTCGCGCCTTTCCCTGTAGCCCAAAACCTTCATCATGGCTCAAATTTATGATTGGAAAAACACATGCAAATCAATCAAGCTACACACAATGTATCGAGCCTATATTCAATTATGTCCAATTAATTGATCTTTATCGGGCCGACTAGTTGATCATAACACATAAAATTTCATTAAAATCCATGGATCTACAGCGAGAGCTTGTGATTCTAGGGTTTGGAAACCGAATTTCAGCATCCAATCCAAAAAAATATAATGAAATTAAATAAAAACCCTGAACAGTCCATAATAAAAACCCTAACAAGTGTTTGATGTAATTGATTATTGTTAGAAAAGTAACTTACTACTCTGGATTCATGGTCAGGTCGTGATGTATTGTTTATAGAAGGAAAGGCTTCCAGATTCCGATGATTCCCCGTCGAGGTAATCGCGATTCACAGTTGAGATGTCTCTTGACAGGATTTTTCGTCGGTGACTGTTAGCGCGAGAAAAAAACAATAGGAGAGCGGTAAGGTAGACTTGGAAGGAGGAAGCAAAAACAAATATAAATAGCATTAGACAGAAGGCTTGGATAGGCCTTGAGCTTTAATGTTTTTAAAATTAGTGGGCCAAATATCAAAACTTTATTGGATTTTAAACAAAGCCTCTTAGTGTGTGTGTGTGTGTGTGTGTGTGAGAGTGTGCGTGTGAGACGACGACGACGACCAAGATATATGCGGACCTTTCAGGACTGTATAATCCTTTGGACACAGCCGAACCGCTCCATCTACAGTATCAAGGGAGTGTTTGTTACAATGATTGTTGTTGTTTTTAAAAAAATATTTTTTTTATTTTAAGTTTTATTTAGATATTTTTAAATTATTATAATGTGTTGATATTAAAATTAATCTTTAAAATATATATATATATATATATATATATTAATATTAATATATTTTCAAGTAAAAAACACAATCATTATTATAATATCAAATGCTATCAAAATAAGTCTTTGCGGAATTCAGCAGATATAACCTAAACATGAAGTTACTCATGTCTAGTTGAAAATCTCATGGTGACCAAGGAGAAATAATAATATCTATTAGTTATTTATTGGGTTTATTTTAAAAAATTATTAATAATAAAAGGAGAGAAAATAAAATCAATAACCAACGAGAAATAATAAAAACAAATTCAATTATAATTTATATAAACACCTGGCTTAAAGGTTGATAAATCAATGTTGAAAATGTAATGCTTAATAGAAAAATAATAAATTATAAAGAAAACTATTGTGATTCGAGATGATCATCTTATGGAATTTAATTAATTTATTTGGCAGTGTGGTTGTGATTATTTTTTAAATAATGTTTTATACAAAAATACATGTAAATGATTTTTAAAAAAAAAATTATTTTTAACATTAGTACATCAAAATGATTTAAAAACACTAAAAATATATTAGTTTGAAGTAAATCAAAAATAAAAAAATTAAATTTTTTAAAAAGTATTTTTGAAATACATAAACAAATAGAATCATATAATAAAGTAATACGTTAAATGTCAATTTATTGACATTTCACGTTAATTCCTCAATATTATAATTTATATCTCGTATATATGTCTATTTTTTTTTTAAAGTGGATCCAGAAAATACCTAATAATATATCATTAGCTATTCATAAATACCATAAAATTTGATGATATAATATAGATATCTCTTTTTAAAAAATAATTATTGATGAAAAAGTTATTAATTTGATATTCTTAAAAAAAAATTAATGACTTTGGTTTTATTACATTAAAATCATCTAAAATTACTTTAAAATTAATAATTAATTTTAATGTTTTTAAAACTTAAACGTATTTTCTTGAAACATCTAATCAGTTACTTTAAGAAATTAGCATCACAGGTGCTATTGTTTACCCAGAAATCTCAAAAGAAAAAAATATTGAAATAATTTATCTCAAATATATATATATATATATAAATGATTGCTTCATAATTATTATTTTCTTTACTTTTTATCATGTAATTTCAGCCTCATAATTTGAAAAATAATGCTTAATGTTGTTAATCTAAATTTCCAAAAGTAGTTTTTTTTGTGATGGATTTTTAATTTTTTTTTTTAATTTTATCATTCAACACTAAATTGGTTAGTAATTGAGCTTTATAATTTTTTATTTGTTTTTTATGAGAATATTTTGTTCTCACGATAAAGATCAGAGGTTTTGGCATTTTAACTCTGATCAAATCGGGTTGTTTTTTTGTTTTATTTATAAGAAGTTATCTTAGTCTCATAACTCGGGTTACAAGTCCTTCAATTTTGGATTTGCTTTCTATTGGGTTAATTTGACGGATTAACCTAGTTAATTCATTTGTTTTTTAATTGACTCCCACACAATTTCATTATTTAATATTGTGTTTGATTGAGAATTGGTCCTCATGATTTGTTTTGATTTTTTTTTAATTATGTGATCCTAACCTCATGACCCACATATAAGTTTTTGTCGGGTTAACTCAGATTGGCTTGACTTATTTTTTGTGTATTTTTTTAATTCTAGTTTTTATAGATTTTATCATTTTACATCGAGTTTGGTAAAGATGACAAGAAATTGAGTTTCATGATTTGTTTTTATTTATTCCCAGGTTATCTTGATCTCATGATCAAAGTCGAAGATTTGAAGGATTAACCCGGATTAAATCAAGTTATTTTTTTCTATGAGATTATCTCGGTCTGATAATTCGATTTATGGGTTTGACGGATTGACTTGGGTTGTTTTTCATGTTTTTTTAATTGATTTTTTTAATTCTCATCCTTCGACATTGTCCTTGTTGATGATTTAAATTCATAATTTATTTTCCACGGGGTTATCTTTGTCCTATGACTCGGATCACAAGTTTAATAGGCTAACTCGCGCCATTTTTCCAGATCATTTTTAATTATTTTTTTTTTCAATTTCATCATTAAATGCTGGGCTAATTAAGAATCAGACTTTATAATTTATTTTGTTTTGGAGTGAGGTTATTATAGTCTCGTAACCCAAGTCATAAATTTGACATGTTAACCCAGATTGACTTAAGTCAATCTAATATGTTTTTATTTTAATATTAAAAAATATATCATTTAAATTTTTTTTAGTCAAACTATGTTTTTACAAGTTGTATAAGTTGCTTTTAAACCCTTAAAGATAATTAAGTTATATCAAATCAACTATTTTATGATTTAATTTTAAATTTGGATTAGATAAAAACATCAATCGAGAGGTTTTAAAATTAATATGGAAACCAAGTCAAATGATTATACAAAAGAGTTTCCTCTATAAAAGTTTGAGCCTTGTATTATTTTTATAGTTTTAAATACAATCATATCAAAATTATCAGGATGTTATTTTTTGTCAATTAAAACACGCTTCGTGTTATCTTATTTTCAAAATAAATTTAACACGGTGATGAAAAAAAAGTCAGAAATATATTGTTTTCATCCTTATTCTAAATCATTCAAATTGTTCTGGCATATTTTCTTATAGCTTTTGGTTTTTATTAAATAAATCACGTAGAGCATGATTTTAGATTTTTGTGAGATTAAAGATAGTAATAAGAAAAATATTAAAAATAACACTTGTACTATCAAATTAGTTTATTTTAATAAAATTTAAATTATTATTCTTCGTATGAAAAAATAGTATCATATAATTAAATAAAATAAATTAAAGAGCTCCCCACACATTAAATTTTGATTTCACAATTAATATTTTTACTATTAGAAAACATCTTTTCAACGTAAAAAAACATCTTGCTTCAGTTCAACTAGCGGCAGAACATGAGTTGAATAAACATGTTTGGTAATTTAAAAAATAAATAAATAAATAACATTTTTAAATAATGTTTTTAAAAGTTATACTTGATTAAACTTATACAAAATAGATTTTGACATATAAAATAATAAAAAAGTAGTTTTCATATGAATAAAATACCTAATTACATACAAAACCCAATACAAAGAGCAAACATTTTTTAACCATCAATAACCTTCCACAATAATGGCGGTTCAGTGATGACTGCCCTGAAATCTCGGATCCACAACTCAGCCGATTTAAAAGTAATTTTCAAAATATTTTTTATTTATAAATATATTAAAATAATTTTTTTTATTTTTTAAAAATTATTTTTAATACCAATTCATCAAAATACATTAAAATATCAATAACATAATAATTTTTTAAAAATATAAAAAATATTTAAAATCTTTTTAATTCCCAAAAACAAAAACAAATAAGATCGAATCATGTCCAGATATGGCGCATGTATTGGTGTTTCACCACGGACCTGTCCACGAACTCGATAAAATAACGTGTACAGCATAGCATTTAGAAAGATGCAAAACTTCATATTTTTTTTCTCTTGAAAAGAAGGGTTCATCTATTTCAAAACAAAACTGAGCAGCAATTTCTAGTCATAAATAACTCGTTTCAAGTTCCCCATGTTCTCGATGAGATGATTGCATACCATCATGAGACTACAGGGGAACCGATGAAACGCCTGAAATATACATAGTAAAGCATAAATTTAAGCAGATCTTTTGATACAGGAAACCACGTTATTCTAATCATTTCCTGTGCATGATTAAAGCAACCCAAAATTGGATGGACATCGGTTCTGGAGAGATCTCATTTGCCACCCAAGGTAGGGAATTGCCCGGGATCTTCAATGGAAGGGGCTGGCACGTTGCTGATTCCATCTCTATTGCCAAACCCTCTTGCTCCACGGCCACGTCCCCGACCACGGCCACCTGACCCAGAGTACCTTTCCCCTTCAGCAGGCTTCAAGAACTCGTTAATGCTGACAGACTACAATCATCACGGCAGTTAGCATACGATGGTTAGCAAGACTACAAATTAAATGGCGTGTGCGCGAAGATTGGATCAAACACAGAAAGATTAAAAAAAAAATTCCAGATCATAGAAAAATCCACTCATTAAACACAGTTCATAAATATCAATAGTAAATCCCCAGTGGTCACAATGATAAGATACACAAAAGCAATGTTCTCATCCCAATAGTAGAGACAACAAGGTTTAAAAAGGCAAAAAATAAAACAATTCCAATTTCTACAAAAAAAATCTCACTGATGTAATCCAGTTCAGAAATAGATATCAAAAGTAACTCCCCAGTGGTTCAAACAAGGATGTATAAATGTTCATATTTGTCCACATGAGCTGAAAAGTAATGTATAGAAGAGCCTGTTACGACATAAAAGTAGCACAAGTTCATTGCTGACCAGCTTCTTTCACAGACATCATCAAATCATCAGCGAAGACAAGAAGTGTATAATGAACAGGTGAAACGAATAAGCTTGAACAAAAAACTAAAAGGATGACAAACTAAAAAGAGATGTCTAGGAGAACAAAGATAATTGATAAGGGTGTTCCCCAAAGCTTATATGCTAGAACTTATGCGAAATAGGAAAAGAAATATAGGCAAACATGGGTACCTTTTTAGCTTTCTCAGATGCCTCTTTTCGCTTATCCTTGTCAGAGCCCTTGAATATAGAAAATTGTTGCAAAAATATTCAAAGAACTGATAATGGTTTATAAAACAAAAGGGAAAAATTAAAAGCTTCAACAACGCACAGTAGTCTTTACCAATTTAATAAAGACATCATTGTTTTCCTTCTTGCTTGAAATCTGCTGCATGGATTGAAACTCTTTGGCATCCACCTTTCTTTCCTCTGTCTTGAGTGCCAGCAGGGCCTTCCTCTTCTCTTCCAGCACCTTCTCATACTCTTCAAGAGTCATCTCCTGAAAAGAAAAAAACAAGTACCGTAACTATACCTTTAAAATGTACAAAATTTCTTATAATCATTAATTGAATGATCAATGCTAAAACTGTGAATTACTTTATTAAGTTTATATAGAAGCTGGTCTTTTAATGTCCCCGAGCTCGCAATCTAGACAAATAAGTTCAACACTCGTACAAAACACCAGAATTGAAACAACAAATTTTCCCTTGAACTAGATGAACCAGAAATGGAAACACCAGGTCCAGCCAATCACAAAATTTCCAAAATCCAAAATTGTAACACGTGCTAAGGGACAGACCTTGCAGATAACAACATCAATATTTGCAAGCCCCTACTTGTTAATATTTTAACATACATTCTGATATCAATAATTAAACTATGGGTGTCACGCAAACACTACTGAGCAGAACAAAACAAAATCAGATAATGTGATATGGAGATGACAAAACACCTAATAACTACTAAAATATTCACCTTTTCCTCTGGTTCTTTTTCTCCAGGTTCATTATCAAGGTTCTCCTTGTTCCCATCTGCTGCTGCTTCCGTCACAGGTTTCTCATCACCCAACTTCTTGTCACCTTCACTGCCAACTTCCTCAGTTATCCTAAAATAAAAGGAAATAATAAATGCCGAGCTATTCTTGAAATGAAGTAGATCTTCACAAGCATATCAGGATAAAAAACACACACCGAAGATTATGACAGTGGGAAATGAGAAACTCACACATGGATATAAAAAAAATTCATCTTACAGAACTGTACTTACTCAGCAAGTTCATCAGTCTGAGTTCCCCAGTTCCCACGACCAGCCCCTTCCCGCTTCATCTCGTTTCTGCACTCATACGCAAGTCAACTTAGATGCATGAGCACATAATGAAAAAAATATGATCGTCAAGAAACACCCACCCACGTCCAGTCCCACTCCGACGTTCATATATCCGACGAGGCCGCTCTCCTTCGCCATCTTCTCCATTGGCAAAACCCCCATGACGGCCACCACGGAAACCACTGGCAGCACGAGGTCCACCATATCCCCTCCTTTCAGAACTTTTCCCAGCATCTCCATCTTCAGAAGGCCCTTGCGCAGCTGGTGCTCCAGTGTTACCAAATGAACTATCAATATTATTGAAGTCCCTATTATAACCCCCACGACCACGGCCATATCCTCGTCCACCACCACGACCTCCTCTCCCACCTTCATTCTTTGCCTCCCTCACTACAAAAATGGAAACAAACGAATTAGCACAGCCAGATTTATATATATATATATATATATTCATTTTGTTCAAGATCATTTTACTACTAAGCATCCAAAAATGACTTCAGGCAGTTAGCTTTCAATAATAGCAAATTGAAAATTTCTAATATATTTAAGAAAATCTCAAAATTCACATATAATAGAATATAAAAAAAAAATCGACAAACAAACAACTAAATAATAATAACTGACCAGCTTGTGAAGGAGGAAGAGGCTTGGAAGGCAGCTTAGCAGCAGGAGCCGCCGGTTTGGCTTGAGTCTGAGCTGAACCTTTCTTGGCGGCGGCGGCGGCGGGAGGAGAAACCACCGGCTTCTGAGCAGCGATGAGGGATGGATCCTCAGCGTCATCATCCAGTAAATCAAAAGGATTGATCGTCGCCATTTCCGATAAACAAAAAACTCACCACAGATCAAACAACACACCACAGAAAACGCCTCCGCAAAGAAAAACTAGCGTGTCAAAACCTCCATATTAATCGTTTATTTTCTCTATAACAAACCTAGATCTGTAAACGTAAAAGTAGAAAGAAATAATGCAGTAAGTTAGAGAGAGGAGAGAAAAACCCTAGCCGCAAGAGAGAGAAAGAACCTAATCTGAAATGTTGATGTTTTTAGATACTTGCTGTCGCTGTTTTAGTGTTTGTATTTACTGTTTAGTGTAGTCTAGGGAATATAAATAAATAATATATATTATTTATAGTTTAGTGGAGAGATTTACGGCTATGCCATTCTTGAGATAAGAAAGAGGGGATTGCCACCGCTGAGCGGTGCCTAGTGACAGTGAGGTTTCTTCTTTTTGGGTTTATGAGGTTCTGGACTTGTAAGGATCATCAGGCCTATTAATTAGCCCAGCATGGATGGATGACGTATCTCTCTGAACAGGTTTTTTACGCAGCCAATTTGGCATCTTTGAATTTGAAACCGTTGTAATTATTAATATTTATTCAATAGAAAAAAATAAAAAAACAGATAAAATCATATTTATATCTTATCCAAAGTAAAAAAAATATATTTTTATCTATCCAGTTTCTTTTTATTTAATCCCCTCTCTTGTGTTTTTCTTTCCTTATTACCCTGTTTATTTATCTTTTATTAAATAAATATTAATAGCTACTAACATTTATAAATCACATTTACAAAGCTAGAAGATTGCAGGAATGATTCTTTAATAGGTAATGTTTAATATCATGTTAGTAGTTGCTTTATAAAATATTTTTTGTTTAAAAATATATGAAAATAATATATATATATATATATATTAAAATTTATTTTTGATAGTAACACATTAAAATAATTTAAAAACACCACAAAAAATTAATTTTAAGTAAAAAAAATTAAAATTTTATAAAACATGGTTTGTGCCAAAAACAAAAATATTTCCAAACTTATGGTAGGTTTACATATGCTTTTGGGATTTATAAATGAGCATTGAACTAGTATAGGAAATGGATAGTTTGATTAGACAATGACCAAACTTATTTAAGAAGACATCATTCAAATTAATTAAAAAATATTAAATTTTATTATTTATGTCACTATTTTTTGTTACGAACACACTAATTAAATATTAAATAATTAACATTAATTAACCAAGCTGAAAAGGATGGCCATTTCATTTTTGATAGCATGTAGCTTCTCTGACACTTTATCATTTATAGTTTTATGTCATTGTTTATATCCATTTTTTCCTCATTGGTCTCTGAAAATTTTCCTTCCTTGCAGTTTGGTAATTGTATTTAATTTCTTCTCAAGTGCACTGTTTCATATTTTGCTCTCGTGGTTTTGTGTCTTAGTATTAAATTAAAAAAAAAATAAACTAAAAGGGATCAAGGAAACTTGTTACCCTCCTCACATAACATAACACTGTGGATTTAAATTGTATTTTTTCTTTTTTTTTTTTGCTTTGATTTTTTTTATTTTATCTTTTAATATTATGTTAGTTGGGATTTTGGGTTGATAATTTATTTTTATATTATTATCATGGTTTTAAAAAATATCTCGATATTAAATTGATATTTGATTTTATGAAATAAAAATTAATTTTATTGTTTATAAAATATTTCAAATGAGGGACAGACACAAGAACCTTTTTTTTTTAAATTTTAAAAAAAGCACTGTGGTGGCAACACTTTATTTTTGGGAGGAATTTGCCTTTTTCCAAAAAAGTTTTGATTCCTTTGGTTTGACAATTGAATTTTCAAATCAAAATTTTATTTTTTTATATATATTTTAGTTTTTAAGTTTGAAATAAGAAAGAGAGTTACTAGAAAACAAAAAATAAAAAAGAACGAGACTTGTTAATTATATTTCATTAAAATAAATAAATATTCAAATTTAATGTCAAAGTGTTTCTCTTAGAGAGATAAGTGTTAATGAGGTATTTTAGAGTTTTTATATTATTGGGAGAAAAAAGATATAGAGAGATGTTTTTTTCTTGATTTGATGTTATATTTTGTAACATATTTAATATTCTTGAGTTGAGAAATTAGTTGTTTGAAGTTATAAAAGTGTGTTTTTAGAATTTTTTGTGTTAAAATAGGTTCAAATTTAGGTTTTTGAATAAAAAAAATCTCAATCTCGATTTTCTAATTACCTCTTAAGTGATAAAAAATTGAGGATACAAACTACACGTCTCCTACTTCAACTTCCACTTCCTCTTCTTCTTCTTTTAAAATAAAGAACGACATGTTGTTCATTCAATTTGAAGGATAAATTAAAAGGCTCTAGGTGAACGAGCCTGAGCTTATTTTTAACGGGCTAGATGTGCTGGGCCTGGAAAAAATAGATTAAGATCCGATAATTAATCATTGATCCAGCTTGATTTTATTAAATTCCATGGTCGCTGATTAAATTTATTGCATTTCTTTGGCCAGAACATTTAGATCAAATACAGAATTCAGACACCGATCATCTTCAACATGCTCAAAT